>NW_028270191.1:20201250-20504500 GCF_037043375.1 Chiloscyllium plagiosum | reverse complement strand
ATCCTCATGACAGAAGAGGGAGAGATGCTGATTGATAAAACTGAGAAAGGTTTTGCGAAATTATAAACAGATCCAAGTGTATCCCTTTTCCACACAGTTGAGCTTGTGTAGCCTGCTCTTAATGGATGACGAGAACCGTTACAGATAAGACATTGTCCATTCCCAAACAAGAGGGTCTCAGAGGGGTTATTTTAGCATTTGCACTCCTTGTGCAAATCCACAACCCCCAGTACACCCTCCTGCTGCCCCTCTGGACGGCCCTCCAATTACATGTCTCAGTGTGTGTCACTGACAACAGCCCATGCATTACAGAGTTGCTCAGGATGAACCTTGACAAAACCCCCGCGTCTCTTTCTTCCCAGACCTTCTTCGCAAAGGCATAGTCCAGCGAAAGTGGGCAATGGTCACTTCCACTGCAGCCACCTTGAGGGCAACATAGAGAGGCAATCAGATGGACAGGAAGGATTTAACAGGGAGCGTCCTTCTTATCATCAACCAAGCTAGGTCTGACTACACGTAAATGGCAGGATGGGAGGACACAAATTCTCAGATGCCTGTGTTACTGACCCATTTTCCCCTCCCATGCCCTGCTGCAGAAGGCAGAAGGAGGCTCCACCAAGCAGGGATGGCTTTGCTTGAGTGGAAGTGGACTTTAGCACCAAGCCCCAAAGAAAAATAGGGTATTGTTAATGTACGTCGAGAGTGTGGTTCTGGAAAAGCACAGCCGGTCAGGCAGCATCCCAGGAGCAGGAGAATCGACGTTTCAGGCATAAGCCATTCCTGATGAAGGGCTTATGCCCGAAACGTCGATTCTCCTGCTCCTGGGATGCTGCCTGACCTGCTGTCAGATCTCCAGCATCTGCAGTCCTCACTTTCACCTATTGCTGATGTCCGTTCCCTTGGTGAAGACAATGCAACCATTGTAAAATTGTAAGTGTATACCTGGAGCATTTACTCCTGACAATCTGCGTTGAATGGCTGAGCTGGATTAAAGACTGTAAATGATCATTCCCTTAATGTGTAAAGTTGAATCAAAACTGACAGTTTTATTTTGAAAACCTTAAATCTCTAAAGCAAGGCTTCCCAACATTTGAGATTGATTTGATTGCAAAGGGATTAGAATGGGATGATCGAGGATTGCTTCTTTTTAACCAGATGAATGGTAATTGTAAAAGCGAATTTAGATTAGATTCCCTACAGTGCGGAAACAGGCCCTTCGACCCAACAAATCCACACCGACCCTCCAAAGAGAACCCCCCCCCCCCCCATATTTACACCTGACTAATTCACCTAACACTGCAGGGAATTTAGCATGTCCAATTCACCTGACCTGCACATCTTTGGACTGTGGGAGGAAACCGGAGCACCCGGAGGAAACCCACGCAGACATGGGGAGAATGTGCAAACTCCACACAGTCAGTCACCCGAGGCAGGAATTGAACCCGGGTCTCTGGCGATGTGAGGCAGCAGTGCTAACCACTGAGCCACCGTGCGAAAATTCAAAGGTCTTTTAATTTCCTCCCGCTTTATCTGTTGCCAGCCAGTGTAGGAAAGTGCAGTTATTATAGGTTATTTAAAGATGCTGTTGTTCTGAGGTTAATACTTGTTCAGGTTAAAATGAAGCCACCAAGGCAGAGAGAGGGCAGTTCTCCTCTGAGAGGCACAACCACAAGACTCCCTCAAAATGTTCTACAATCAGTGAAGTGCATTTGAAATGTAGTCACTGTTGTCATTTCGGAAATACAGCAACCAAGTTGCTCACAGTGAGTTCCCACCAACAGCAATGGCCCCCTGATTTTATGGTTCAAGTCCCATTCCAGAGTCCTGAGTACAAACTTCTCGGTTAACAATCTAATGCAGTATTCAGGGCATGTTGCATTTTGCTTTGTGTAAGATGTTAAACCCAAGGTTCTGTCTCCCCTCTCAAACGAAAGTAAAAGATTTCCTGATACAATTGGGAAGAAAAGCAAAGGTGTTCTTTCTGGTGTTCTTGCGAATATTACTTGCTCATACAAATCACAAGATGAGATTATCTGGCCATTATCCCATTGCTGTTTGTGGGATTGTACTGTGTGCAAATTGACTGCTGTGTATTCTACAATACAACAATGACTACATTTTAAAAGTACTTCATTGGCTGTACAGTACTTTCAGGCTTCAACCACATTGGGTGGGGCTGTAGGCCAGAACAGGTAAGGATGGCAGATTTCCTTCCCTAAAGAAGATTAGTGAACCATACGGCTTTTATGACAATCGAGAGTGGTTAGACGGTCTCCGTTAGTCCAGTGCTTAATTGCAGATTTTTACCTGAATTCAAATTTCTCTATCTGCTATGGTGGAATTCAAACCCATGTCCCTAAAACACGAGTCTCAGTTTCTGGAATACTAGCTGAAAATGTGTTGCTGGAAAAGCGCAGCAGGTCAGGCAGCATCCAAGGAACAGGAGAATCAACGTTTCGGGCATGAGCCCTTCTTCAGGAAGGGCTCATGCGCTTTTCCAGCAACACATTTTCAGCTCTGATCTCCAGCATCTGCAGCCCTCACTTTCTCTCTTCTGGAATAGTAGTCCAGTAACATTACCAATAAACCACCATCTTTCCATAGTTATTTAATTGTCTCCTACCACTCACGACCGTGATTCCCACAGGAATTAATTATCAAAATTATTGTGGCTGTTCAGACTGGCGGTGCTGTACCATAACTGACTGCAGTGGTCATGTCACAGGAATACATTTCAACAGCTGCAATAAAAACTTACTGCAGCTCTCACTATTTCCCTGAATAGAATGTGTTAATATACCTTTCCTGCTTAGTACCTATGTAAATTGTGAGGAGGGCATTTTGCAGTGGTTGAGATTGAGGATGAGTTGCAACCATAGTGGTAGTTCTTCTACAACGCAATGGCTGCATTCTTGCAGAAACCCCGCATTACAGAAAAATTGCCCTTTAGAATCAGCACTTAAAGTGTTGGCGATGCAATTGCGTTACAGCCAACACATGTTTAAAAAGTTTGCGCTTTAGAAACAGTGGCCCCGATTCGTCAATCGCATTATAGCGAATTCGCGTTAACAAAACGCGCTACAGCAGAAGAACCTATTTAGTTTTGACAGCCCTATCTTTTGTGTAAAAGAGCCACATGCAAGCTATAGCTTGGCAACTCCCAAGGTGTAGGTCAATGCTCATTGGTTATCTCAGGTTTGGCAAAGGCTCCCAAAATCATGGGCACATAAGTTCACCGGGATGAACAAGAAAATGAATGAGGCATCAATCAAACAGTTGGAGGCATCTGAATGAAGGTATTGGTTGCTGAAGCAATGGAAGCTCTTGCGTTTGAATTCGTCCGATTGAGAACTGTGGTCTCGGTGGGGTGCTTTCCCTGGTCCCCACCCTACTGCCCCAAAGGAATTACAAATGAAGTAGTGTACCAGCATAAATTATATGGCCGCAAACAAATACCTGTAATAGCACTTCCATAAAATAGCATTACGAACAATGATGTTTACAAATGCATTGTCCAACATGTATTAACAGGTGAATCATCTTAAATGCTGAAACTTTGATTTTTTTGAATATGTGTTCTTAAACTCTCCAACCACTCTAACCTTTCACCAGGGCATTCTACTGCGATTATTAAACAACACAATAAGATGTATGGAATCACGAAATATTCTGGCCTTCGTCACAAACATGTTACAAATCAGGCTCTTTCGCCATTGTTTTCAATTTATATGCTGGTCACAAAAAACACTATTTTCAGAAAAAGACCAGGTCATTAGAAGTGGAAACCTGCATGCTGGAAGCGAAATAATGAACCACACAATTAATATTCTACTTTGACCAAGAGCAAAATGCTCCAGATGTTCGAAGTAAGAAAATGCTAGAAACACTCAGCAGGTCAGGCACGATCTGTGGAGAGAGATTGAATATGAACCTTTTGGGCCAGTGAAAGTTCATCAGAACTTTACACAGAACTGAATACCCTCATCCATGCTATCCTTCTAAAAGACTGTGGCCAAGGTACTAAAGTGAATAGCACTAGAATTTCTGGAAGTGTTGTATATAAATTAGCTTTTCACACTTAAAGCTATAAGAAAAAATGCCCCAAAGAATCATAGAAGATAGAGAAAGAGTGGTCTGTTCACTTCATTAGCTATACATTGCCCATGAGAGGAGAAAATTAACAACTAGTTTACAAGGATGTTGCCAGGGTTTGAGCTATAGGGAGAGGCTGAATAGGCTGGAACTGTTTTCCCTGGAGCGTCGAAGGCTGAGGGGTGACCTTATAGAGGTTTATGAAATCATGAGGGGCATGGATAGGGTAAATAGACAAGGTGGAGAAAGTGAGGATTGCAGATGCTGGCGATCAGACTCAAGAGTGTGGTGCTGGAAACGGACAGCAGCTCGGGTAGCAGTTGAGGAGCAGAAGAATCGACGTTTCAGGCAAAAGCCCTTCAGCAGGAATCGACAAGGTCTTTTCCCACGGGTGTGGGAGTGCAAAACTGGAGGGCATAGGGTTAAGATGAGAGGGGAAAGATTTAAAAGGGACCTAAGGGGCATTTTTTTCACGCAGAGGGTAGTGCATGTATGGAATGAACTCCCAGAGGATGTGGTGGAGGCTGGTACAATTAAAGCATTTAAAAGGCATCTGCATGGGTATATGAATAGGAAGGGTTTAGAGGGATATGGGCCAAGTGCTGGCAAATGGAACTCGATTTATTTGGGATCTCTGCTCAGCATGGATGAGTTGGATCAAAGCTGTATATCTCTATGATTCTATAACCAGCATTTTAATAAGTTAAGGACACTATATAAAAGTCCCAAGTTGCTTCATGGGAGTATTACGTTTGATATATATGGAGATATTAGGACAGATGACCAAAAAGAATTGTCACTGAGATAAGTTTTAAGGAAGGACTTAAAGGAGAAAATAAAAGGCAGAAGTTTAGGGAGGGTATTCCAGAGTTTAAAGGCAGCAGCACAGACACTAGTGGTGGAGCGATTAAAATTGTGGATGCTTTCGAGGTCAGAATTGGAGAAATACAGAGAATGTAGAACTGCAAAAGGTTGCATAAATAGTGAAAGAAAGGGCCATGGAAGATTTGAAAACAAGGTATGAGAAATTTTAAATCAATTAGTTTTTCTCCGAACAAATTCACTGTGCTCTGCTGGAAAGTGCATACATGTAGCTACTGGGTGAGGAGAAGATTGGGCTTGTCTGTGGTGCCTGTTAACATTGTCTGAGATCAGATACGAGGAATGACCATGCAAGTGATTTAGGTATCAGGATGCTTTTAGTATCTGTGAACCTGAACCCAGCAGAAGTCACCTCCTTCAGAGCATCAGGGGTGCGGGGTTGGGGCTACCAATGACGGAAAATATTACAGGTCTTTCAGCGCTAACAGCAAAATAGATAAAGAAAGGTTCTTTGACCTCATCTCTGCACAGCAGTCAAGGTGATAGCACTATTAAACTAGTGAGGCTTCAGTTTAAAAGAATGAGAAATATGTGGAACATCAAGAGGAGTCATGCTATGTTCTTCAACCTTTTTTTTCTCTAAGTTATATAAGTATCTGGTTACAAACAGGATTGATTACAACTGTTGGTCAAAATTCCTGTGGAACAATCAGCTTCAGACATCTTTTAAACCACGGAATGTCACCTGAGGAATGTGATTGTCAGGTTCAAACCATATTTGATTGATATCCAATAATCCCCCATCTAATTGCTATCAGGTTGTAAATGAATACTTTTCTATTCTTAGTCACTTTACTCGCATTAAATTACTACTTATCCTCAAAACTGAATGCCCTAGTTATGCTGCAGGGTGTGCAGCAGTTTGTTAGTGAGTGAAGCACCAAATGTATGGCAGACACTGTGAGATCACCTTAAAGATGTTGCCTCACATCACTTGGTCTTTGCACCATTTTATGGCCTCTTATCTCTACCCTTCCGTGACTTTCAAAAGAGCATCCCACCAGATCCACACCATCCCTGTAACTCTGCATTTCCCATGGTTAATCCACCTATACTGCACATCCCTGGACACTACGGGCAATTTAGCATGGCCAATCTTCCTAACCTGCATATCTTTAGACTGTGGGAGGAAACAGGAGCACCCAGAGGAAACCCACACAGACACAGGAGAACGTGCAAAGTCCACACAGACAGTTACCCGAGGCTGGAATCGAACCTGGGTCCCAAGGCAGCAGTGCTAACCACTGAGCCACCATGCTGCCCCTCCAATATATATTGACACTTGGTCCAGTAACACCGAAGTTTTTAAATTCTCCACCTCCAAATCCCTTCATGGCTTTGTCCCCTTCCTATCTCTGTAATCTCCACCACCATAATCCACTGAGATCTCAGCACTCCATACTGTAGCTAAGTCTGATCAGTTTGAAAGGGTCTAATGCTTTACTGACTCTATTCCTGATGGTTCAGCCAGATCATTTCTATATGTTATTCCATTGGATATGTGTGTCCCTGGCTGGGCCAGAATTTGTTGCCCATCACTACCTGCCTTTAAGAAAATGGTGGTGAGCTGCCTTCATAAACCACTGCAGTCCATATGTGGTGCGGGTAAAACCACAGTGCTGTTAGGAAGGGAGTTCCAGGATTTTGAACCTGGCTAATGGAAGGAATGGCTAATGTATTTCCAAGTCAGGATGGTGTTTGGTTTAGAGGGGAATTTGTAGGGGGTGGTGTTCCTATGTACCTGCTGCCCTTGTCCCTCTAGGTGGTAGAGGTCACAGATTTGGAAGGTGCTGCCAAAGGTGCCTCAGCGAGTTACTGCAATACATCTTGGTATTTACTCCTGCCACTGTGTGTCAGTGATGATGGATTGGGTGCCAAAAAACTGGGGCTGCTTTGTCCTGGATGGTATCAAGCTTTGTGAGTGTTGTTTGAGCCACACCCATCCAGGCAAGCGGGGAATGAAGGTGTCAGCTTGTGGAGTCAACTCTGTTGACTCACTCTTCCAGTATCTCTTTGCAAATAGGGTGTACAATGAACTGTGACCTGTGCTATCTCAGATCACAAGTTGCAAATATACACCAGGCACAAAGCCTGAAAAGTTAAAAATCACACAACACCAGGTTATAGTCCAACAGGCTTAATTGGAAGCACACTAGCTTTCGGAGCGACGCTCCTTCACCTGATGAAGAAGAGTTACTCCGAAAGCTAGTGTACTTCCAATTAAACCTGTTGGACTATAACCTGGTGTTGTACGATTTTTAACTTTGTACACCCCAGTCCAACACCGGCATCTCCAAATCAAAGCCTGAAAGGCATTGTTGGCTGCTTCACGATACAGCCTTCTATACGTTTTTTGTTCCAGCTCACCTCCTCCAGCTGACTGATGGCAGAACTAGGTTCAGTCGTGATGCCCCTGATGTGATCGAAGTACCAGATAGCCCTCCCTTAGCCCAGCTAACAGATGAAATTTACCCTAGCACCAGTTAATGCCTTTGGCAGAAGGCAGACTACTGTTTCCTGCTTTCATGTCCTAATTATATTGTTGCAACAATATAATTAGGACATGAAAGCAGGAAATTGTGGGATCTGGCAGCTCCGAAAACTGAATGTGCAGGGGAACATTCTGACTATAGAGATTAGTTAAACCAGTCAGAAAATTAAAATGTCAATCCTGAATGTCCTTCACATGAGCTCAGAGATATAGCAGACAGCAACAAATGTTTTAATTGCAAAAATATACTTTATTCATAAAAAATCCTTAGATACATACACAAGGTACTAAAACAGTTTTGTATAGTCTTTGCATACAAAGGAAAGCAAACACTGGAATTGGACATTCCCTGCAGTTGCAACCAAAGGCATTGTCTACTCATACAGGATACAATTTATTTTGAGGCAATGAGAGGGTTTGATAATTGAATGGAGCCTTGTACTTTGGCAGAAAGACTGCAGACAGTGGTCTTTCCCAGAGTTGAATGCGAGATTGTTTATGCTTAGCTTGGAATAAAGCTGGTTAAAGGAGCAGTCAACAGTAGAGCAGGCACCATTATTGTTTTCCACATCAACACTGTGAAAACTGGAGGTCATTTTGTTTCTGCCATCTCATTAGCGTGTTTCTAATCTCTGGGAAGCCAGTATAAGAAGTCCCCCTGCCGGCCATGAGTGGATATACTGGAGAATGTTATTGATGCATGAGGGTTTACACTTTGCGCTGTAAGTGTTAACATTACTGTCATCGGCAGGCCACATCACTCTGGACGGGAAGATGACTGTCAGCGTTTTTTTTAGGCTTTTTCAACTAACCCACACACTTCAATCGAACGAAACTTTTGCTGACTATTACCTACTTGAACTTGGCATCTTAAGGGTAGATAAATTGATTTACATTGAAGGCTGAGAAGATGTTCAGGTGGTTCCGTTTGTGTGAGAAATCCTGATTCTCGACATACGTATGGCTTCTAAAAGAAGGTGTGACTTCATACTTTGCATTTTGTAAATTCAGCAAGACAAGGATCAAAGCGTATTCAGGGGTGTAGTGTTAGTGCATGTTATCGCCGAGGACTCTGCTCAAACAGGCACCTTGGCAACATGCGAATTCAGCAGGTGTTGCCTTTCATCCCCTTTAAACAACATGCTGATCGCTGTTGTTCTGATAGCCCTTGGCAAGTCGCAGATATATTTGCATAACATCCTGTTCTGAAAACCACAAACGCATTCAGATAAAATTATATATACCAGCAGGATTGCAAATCACAGGACTGCTGAGTGAATCACATTAAGAGCAACGCCTTTACAGTGGTTTACTTTTAGATGGAAAGTGTAGCTATAGCTGGATGGGACCAATACCTGCTGAGAATCATCAGGATTTGGAGATGCCGGTGTTGGACTGGGGTGTACAAAGTTCAAAATCACACAACACCAGGTTATAGTCCAACAGGTTTAATTGGAAGCACACTAGCTTTCGGAGCGATGCCCTTTCATCGGGTGATCACTTGATGAAGGAGCGCTCCGAAAGCTAGTGTGCTTCCAATTAAACCTGTTGGAGAGTAATCAGAACTGAGTTATGCTCCCAGTTTTGCAACTGTCTGCAGTCAGGGAACATGGAGAAATGCCTGAATCCTGGCTAAGTTACAATGTAATTGTAGAGCAGAAAGGGTATTTCAATGGGTAAATTGGCGATTAGAAAGTGCACACCCAGTTTGAGTAGAACTGTAGTGCTTGTGAAACCAATGTAGTCATTGGCACATCACAGACCTAACTTTAATAAAGTCAAAATTAAGCAGATACTAGGAATCTGAAATAAAAACAAGTCGAGAAATTCAATAAGTATGGCAGCTTTGGTGGAGAAAGAAACAGTGGATGTAACATATTTGGACATTCAGAAAGCCCTTGATAAAATATCACATATTAGGCTACTTAATAAGAGTCCATGGTGTGGGGGGTAGTACAGATAGAGATTGGCTCACCAAAGAAGACAGGGAATTGGGGAAGACTGCAGAAAGCTGCAGCATAATGGGATTTGGGAGTCCAAATGCATACAAGTTCAACAGGTAATAGGGAAGACAAATGGAACGTTGGCTTTTATCTCAAAGGGGAATGGAGTATAAAAGGATGGAGGTTTTGCTCAAACTATACAAAGCATTAATCAGAACACCGCTGGATTACTGTGAGCAGTTTTGGGCCCCTTGTCTGAGGAATGCTGTACTGACATTGGTGGCAGTCCAGAGAAGGTTCACTGGGCTGATCCCAGGCACTACCTTATGAGTAGAGTTCAGGCCTGTACATATTGGTGTTTAGGAGAATGAGAGGCGATGTTATTGAAATTTACATTTTTTTTATGGATGTGACAGGTTAGATGCAGAAAAATTGTTTCCCCTTATGCGAGAGTCTCAGAGCAGAGGGCATAATCTCAGAATAAGAGGTCACCATTGAAGACAAAGATGAGGAGGATTTTGTTTTCTCTCAGACAGTAGTTAATTTGTGGAATTATTCACCGCAAAGGGCTGTAGAGATTAGGTCATTAAATACATTAACGGCCAAGATAGATGGATTTTTAATCAGTGAGGGAATCAAAGGTTGTGGGAGAAAAGGCAGGAAAGTGAAATTGAGGATTGTCAACTGCCATGAACAGCACAGCAGACTCGATGGGCTAAATGGCCTACTTCTGCTCCTACATCCTATGGGCTTATGGAGTTAAAGTTTTAAGTTCACAGAACTTCTTCAGAACTTGAGTCATACTTATTGGGCTCAACATTAACTATACTTTTCTCTCCACCGATGTTACTAGACCTACTGCGTACCTTCAGCACTTGATGGTTTAATTCCAGATCTAACTTGGTTTTAGATCCTACATTACAATTCAGAAATCCTTCATTGGCTGTAAAGTGCTTTGGGGCATCATGAGTTTGTGAAAGGCACTATCAAAATGCATATGTTCTTACTTTTTTAGATAATTTCATAGCCAAGTTAGAATCCATCTTTGGAATCAAGATGAAGCCAAAATATCTTCACAGTGACAAAACAAAAGGCTGACTATTGCAATTTTACAATCCCAGTGTGGGAACACACATTGAGCACTCCTTCTGATCTTTGCTGGATATGCTCCCAGCTAGTTTAGGCTCCCCTCCCCACCAGTGATGCAATAGCTGGACTTGAGCCTGAAACGCAGGGAGCAACTGATCTTGAAGGATTAGGAAATAAGGGACAATTAACTTTGTACAATGTATACATTGGAGATTAGTTTGTAATGGATGCAAAATCCTTCAGGAACCACACATCAATTCCTCATTGAACCCCACGTTCGTGAAGCTCTGAACTCAACAAGTTCACCTCAACAAGAGGTTTCCAGTATCGAGCTGCAAATTATTTTCTAATCACCTGTCAGGGATCTAGCAGGTGGACCCACAGTAAAATAATGGCATTGAGTTAATGTAAATTATTTTAAAACAATATATCATACAGTATTAGTTTCAAGACAGTAATTTAATTACCAAAACTTTAGTCTCATTCTAACCATAAATTACTATCCAATCACTGCCTGAAAAGAGCTCTCAGATATCCAATATTCTCTTGTATATATTGGGGCTTGCATCCCACTGTCTGATTTTAATAGTGTATATAAATGGGCAGGGATGTTGTTGGCATTTAGATTAGATTAATACTCTCACATAGAGAGTATCTGACCCGCCGGATAACTTGCTAACTCATTACTTACAGCCAGTTTTATGAATGGAGGCATTTATTACAGCACAAGTCCAACTTCCGTTTGTTAAATATGACTGACACTGTGCCCTGGCTGTTATAGATTTACCAGTATTAAGGATGACAACTGCTGCCGACACCTTCGCTGACACAGTCCTTTACAGAGGTATACAAGTAAGCAGAATTAATGTGGTAGTGTCCCATTTTAGTCCTCTACTTGAATGCAGCCTGTGTGAGACTCATTCATTTCAGAATCTGGTCATAAAGGTTGTTTCACATCACATCTGAACATACTGTAAGTAAGTTATGTGTAATTCACAGAGACTGATGGCTCGTGACGGCCTTTATATCATCACTCCATAGAAAGCCTTACGCTCTCCAATTCTCTGATGTTCTTCCCTTCCTGCCATTCCTTCTGGTGTCAACAAGGGCTGAAGCCAATTGAGGCACAGCAGGATATCTGGAGCTATTCATGTGGTCATTTGTGACATCCAAGCTGAATGTCAGTGGATTGTTTGATCAAGGAGGGCATCCATTGGATCCAGTAACTGACAGGATTGAGAATAACAATTTTACTTTTTCTTTTTTGACTCCAGGAGTGTTCGGGTCAACAGCTGTGTGCCACACACATGGCTGAGAACCAGCACAAACAGTGACAGAAGCTGAAAATGTTCCTGTTCTAACATCACACCAAGCATCCCAAGCAAGCTTCTGGAACAGCTTTGAAAGCTCAGAACTTCTTGTTCTCACACTGCCATCAGTGACTTCCCTGAGGTTCTTATGAGTTCAAGGATGCAGATGATCATCAAACCGGGACAACATTCGACATGGAGGAAAGGTGCAGTGTAGCCAAGGTATTAGTGCGCAAAGCAGTCTGACAGAATCGAAGTGGATCCCAATTGTTTGCTGAACTCAAAGAAGTCCATTGACCACAGCTTCTTTGAGATCATAAATAGCAACCTCTGCCCCCACCCCCTTGCATCAATTGCCCAACTTTGCCAGTACAAATGGACTTTTCAAGTCCAATGAAAGCTAAAAAGAGAAACCTAGATTTTCAAATTGGAATTATTTCAATCCCAGCATTCACCTACTTAAAGTAAAAAGAATTAAGATTGGCGTTAAAATAATATGTGGAAATCTGAAGCTTACCACGCAATTCCACCACAGGGGATGTCATGGTCAAGCCTGATTTTATCATCAAGTGGTGTTCCTTTCTCCAGGATCTTTTTCATGTCCCTGGCTTGTAAGGCCAATTATTCTGCAAAACCAACAATAACTAACATTTATGTTGCATTTCTCATATTGTGCTGTGGGATCTTCCACATCCACCTGAGAGGGCAGATGGGGTTTTGAGTTAATATGCCTTTCATAGCTGCTCCAGTTCCAAGTTTGGGAAGTCTTGTGTGTTACTGTAATATGGAATGTTTCGGGTTCTGTCCCTGTTTGAGAACCTGAGCACTTTAATCATTCCTGCGCCTGACACTGTGATGCCCTTCCTGGATAAAAAGCCCAATGATACTCAGCTTGCACATCAGGAATGCACATGGGATTGCTGTTTGCTAATCTACTTTTTAACCAAAGACTTGGATAGATTTAAAATAAAAGTGGAGTCGCAGGTAGATAGGATAGTGAAGAAGGTGATTAGTATGCTTTCCTTTATTGGTCAGAACATTGAGTACAGGAGTTGGGAGGTCACGTTGTGGCTGTACAGGACATTGGTTAGGTCATTTTTGGAATATTGTGTGCAATTCTGGGCTCCCTCCTATCTCGGAAGGATGTTGTGAAACTTGAAAGGGTTCAGAAAAGATTTACAAGGATGTTGCCAGGGTTGGAGAATTTGAGCTATAGGGAGAGGCTGAATAGGCTAGGACTGCTTTCCCTGGAGCGTTGGAGGCTGAGGGGTGACCTTATAGAGGTTTACAAAATCATGACAGGCATGGTTAGAGTAAAAGACAAGGTCTTTTCCCTGGTGTGTGGGAGTCCAGACTGGAGGGCATAGGTTTAGGGTGAGAGGGGAAAGATATAAAAGAGACCTAAGGGGCAACCTTTTCACACAGAGGGTGGTGCGTATATGGCATGTGAACAGGAAGGGTTTAGAAGGATATGGGCCAAGTGCTGGCAAATGGAACTAGATTGGGTTGGGATATCTGGTCAGCATGGACAAGTTGGACTGAAGGGTCTGTTTCCGTGCTGTACCTCTCTATGACTCTATGATGAAATGAACCCCCTTGTTAAAATAGAAAGCGAAAAAATTTCATCCAATATAGTACACTATGTGCAACTTTGACTCATGGTTCCTGCATCGGTTGATGAACCTGGAAAGAGCTTTGCAGGGCTGCAAAGGGGCACTGAAATGATGTCAGTTCAATGGATATTAGAGGATGCATCAACTCAGGGCACTGAATAGGAGATTCAGCAAGGTTGGTCTAGACACACAAACATCTTTATTGAATAAAGTTAAAAGTCACACAACACCAGGTTATAGTCCAACACGTTTAATTGGAAGCACACTAGCTTTCGCAGTGCTCTTTAACTTTGTCCACCCCAGTCCAACACCGACATCTCCAAATCTTTACTGGAGCGCTTGGAATGTGCACAATCATTGATAAAATATAAAGAGGGAAGAATAACAAGAAGGAGGGCTTTTGCCTAATCATATCCTATCTTGCACTAGTCAGCACACTGACAAGTTTATGAGTCACTGAACAGTGCATTATTAATCTATTAAACAAATTGGCAAAGTAATACAAGCAGTTAGTTTTTTTTCCCTTTTTTTTCTTCAATTTGCTGAAGTTCAGTTCCATGGGTTTCATATACCCTCCTGTACCTTACCAGTATGCTGACCATTTCATTAGCCGGGGTGGGCAGCATTGGTATATGCACTGTCAACAAGAAGTGCAAGTTGCAAAAACAGAAATAGTGGCTGATTGTGCCCATTCCCAAACCCCAAGGGAAGCAGAGTATTACTCTCTCCCCCAAAAAACAGGCCATGGTCAGCAGTAGGGTGCTCAGCACTGAGGAATATAGGCCTCAGTTCCATATCAGAGGAGCATAAGATTTACGTTCCTATTGTACATTTCACAACCTCAGAGTGAGCCGAGAGTGCTTTATAGCCAGTACGGTACTTCTGTTGAAGTGCTGACTATGTCTCCTCCCATCAAAAGATAGCATCTCTCACAGTGCAGCACTCCTTCAGTAGCACACTGTTAATGTCAGTCTGGATGCTTCTTGAGTCTCTAAACTGAGGCTCAAACCCTTGACTAAAAACCAAAAGAAATGCAGATGCTGTAAATCAGAGACAAAAATAGAAATTGCTGGAAAAGCTCAGCAAGTCTGGGCAGCATCTGGGGAGAGAAATCAGAGTTAATGTTTCGGGTTGAGTGACCCTTCTTCAGAACGAAACCTCCAGAAGATCATCAGCTGCCATTTCCACCACCCCCAGCAAGGTGCCATCACCAGATATAGAGTCCTCTCCCCTCCTTTGTCCCCATTCCACAGGGACTGCTCCCTCAGGGAGGCCCCAGTCCACTCTTACTCCACTCCCAAACCCCACCCTACGGTCCCACAACACCATCCCCTGCAATCGCCGAAGGTGTAACACCGGCCCATTTACCTCCTCCCTCCTCAGTATCCAAGGGCTGAAACCTACCTTCTAGGTAAAGCAGCACTTTACCTGCACTTTCCTCAATCTCATCTACTGCATTCGCTGCTCACAATGTGGTCTTCTCTACGTTGGGGAAATGAAGCATAGATTGAGTGATGGCTTTGCAGAACATCTACATTGTGTCCGCAAAATAGACCCTGAGCCTCCAGTTGCCTGTCACTTTAACGCACCACTCTGTTCCCTGGTCAACATCTCTGTCTCAGGCTTCCTGCAGTGTTCCAGTGAAGCTCAGTGTAAACTGGAAGAATAACACCTCATTGTCCGCTTGGGGACCCCGTAATCCTCGGGACTCAATACTGAGTTCAATAATTTTAGGGCCTGAACTCCCCTATGTCCTAGCCCTCTCCCCACACACCAGCCTTGTTATCACATAGTCTGCCATTACACATGGCCTATTGTTAACCACTAACTGTCTCCATTAACAGCTATTCGTCCTCTCAGCCAGATCTTTATCCACTGCTTTGTCTGTCCAACTGTCCTTCTCTCTCTTTGGGCTCCATCCCTACATATCAATTACTCCTTACCCCCTATCTTCTGCATATAAACCAACATTTTCCGAGTTCCCATCAGTCCTAAGGAAGGGTCACCGGACCCGAGACATTAACTCTGATTTCTCTTCACAGATGCTATCAGGCCTGCTGAGCTTTTCCAGAAACTTCTGCTTCTGTAACCGAATTACTTGTCAGACACTAAATACATCAGGCCACATTGGACTGATCTTGAAGAAAACAAATGATCAGAGGAAAAGTAAAATGTGTTCTTTCCCTGTCTTTTACCCAGGCCTCTGTATTTGCTTACAAGCAGTTCATCTCTAACATTGTTCAGTTCTGGGTGATTGAAGTGAAACATTGACCCTGTTTCTCCACATAGATACTGCCACAACCTGCTGAGTGTTTCCAGCATTCTCTGCTTATTATGTAATTGTAATTTAATATTGCTGTCGATTTATGTGAATCTTCATAATGCTATCAGTTCCTTGCATTAACTTGTTTTGTGAATGTTGTAATGATGAAGGTGAGGCCGACAGAGTACTCTCTGGCTCAGGCCCCTATTGTCAGCGTTAAGCACAGCCAAGTCAGGTGTCAAGTCCATCAACAGTGTGTAAACTGAAGCAGCTGTTTCTACCTTTGAGAAATTTTAATGACTAGTTTACAGAATAAAGCATTGAGTTTGAGAACCAGCTGTCGAGGGTTTAATTATTAAAGAGCAACAAACCAGCTAATAAAGCACACACTGATGAAAACAAACGCCAGAATCTATAGATTTGCTGACATGTAATTAGTCAAATGTCAGCATCCTCGAAATTATCTTCCTGTTTATTTTAAATGGTTCATCACCTTTGTAATATGGGTGAAGAAGAGAAATTAATCTGAATGGATTCAACGCTGTCAGATGCTCCCCATTATTTCAGCCTAACATGAACTCTCCCATGTGAGTACTGTAATTCCTAAATGAGGCGAATCTGAGTGCAACATACTATCTTCTACTGCCACCTAATGGAGATGTGTCAAATCAGCTCAAATATCTGCTATTGTAGGGTTGTTTGTGTCCAATTCCCCTCTAAACCATCACAACAAGGCATCAATCAACTCATTTAAATTAGTTAATCCCACTTTTTAAACAGAAGGGAGATAGATTTGCCACTTGCACGAAAACAGATGATCTGGTCTCTTTTTTTAAATTCTTTCATGGGATGTGGCTATCGCTGAAGAAGGTGATGGCGCACTCACTGTACTGTTAACAAATTCCAGGATTTTGACCCAGTGCCAGCGAAGGAAGGGCAATATATTTTCAAGTCAAGATGGTGTATGGTTTGGAGGGGAACTTATATGCAGTGGTGTTCCCATGTACCTGTTGCCCTTGTCCTTCTAGATGGGTGAGGTTGTTTGCTTGGAAGGTGCTGCCAAAGGAGCGTTGTCAAGTTGCTGCAGTGCACCTTATAGTTGACACTAACTGCAGACATTGTACATCGGTGTTTCAGGAATTAATGTTTAAAGAAGGTGCTTGGGGAGCAAATCAAGAAGGTTGATTTGTTCATTTGTCCTAATGCTGATTGTGGAACCTTGCTGTAAACAAAATGGCTGCCAGATTTTCTAAGGTAATAACACATCAAAAGTACTTAATTGGCTGTAAAATGCTCTTGGAAGTCCTGAGATTTTGAAAGTTACCAGCGAAATGCAAGCCTTTTCTGTTGGCCAAGAGTCACAGAGTCATAGAGATGTACAGCATGGAAACAGACCCTTCGGTCCAACCCGTCCATGCAGACCAGATATCCCAACCCAATCTAGTCCCACCTGCCAGCACCCAGCCCATATCCCTCCAAACCCTTCCTATTCATATACCCATCCAAATGCCTCTTAAATGTTGCAATTGCACCAGCCTCCACCACATCCTCTGGCAACTTATTCCATACACATACCACCCTCTGCGTGAAAAAGTTGCCCTTTAGGTCTCTTTTATATCTTTTCCCTCTCACCCTAAACTTATGCCCTCTAGTTCTGAACTCCCCGATCCCAGGGAAAAGACTTTGTCTATTTATCCTATCCATGCCCCTCATAATTTTGTAAACCTCTATGAGGTCACCCCTCAGCCTCCGATGCTCCAGGGAAAACAGCCCCAGCCTGTTCAGCCTCTCCCTATAGCTCAGATCCTCCAACCCTGGCAACATCCTTGTAAATCTTTTCTGAACCCTTTCAGGTTTCACAACATCTTTCTGATAGGAAGGAGACCAGAATTGCATGCAATATTCCAACAGTGGCCTAACCAATGTCCTGTACAGCCGCAACATGACCTCCCAACTCCTGTACTCAATAATCTGGCCAATAAAAGAAAGCATACTAAACGCCTTCTTCACTATCCTACCCACCTGTGACTCCACTTTCAAGGAGCTATTAACCTGCACTCCAAGGTCTCTTTGGTCAGCAACACTCCCTAGGACCTTACCATTAAGTGTATAAGTCCTGCTAAGATTTGCTTTCCCAAAATGCAGCACCTCGCATTTATCTGAATTAAACTCCATCTGCCACTTCTCAGCCCATTGGCCCATCTGGTCCAGATCCTGTTGTAATCTGAGGTAACCCTCTTCACTGTCCGCTACACCTCCAGTTTTGGTGTCAACTACAAACTGTACCTCTTATGCTCGCATCCAAATCATTTATGTAAATGACAAAAAGTAGAGGGCCCAGCACCGATCCTTGTGGCACTCCACTGGTCACAGGCCTCCAGTCTGAAAAACAACCCTCCACCACCACCCTCTGTCTTGAGCCAGTTCTGTATCCAAATGGCTAGTTCTCCCTGTATTCCATGAGATCTAACCTTGCTAATCAGTCTCCCATGGGGAACCTTGTTGAACGCCTTACTGGAGTTCATATAGATCACATCTGCTGCTCTGCCCTCATCAATCTTCTTTGTTACTTCTTCAAAAAACTCAATCAAGTTTGTGAGACATGATTTCCCATGCACAAAGCCATGTTGACTATCCCGAATCAGTCCTTGCCTTTCCAAATACATGTACATCCTGTCCCTCAGGATTCCCTCCACCACCGAGGTCAGGCTCACTGGTCTATAGTTCCCTGGCTTGTCTTTACCTCCCTTCTTAAACAGTGGCACCATGTATGCCAACCTCCAGTCTTCCGGCACCTCACCTGTGACTATCGATGATACAAATATCTCAGCAAGAGGCCCAGCAATCACTTCTCTAGCTTCCCACAGAGTTCTCGGGTACACCTGATCAGGTCCTGGGGATTTATCCACTTTTAACCGTTTCAAGACATCCAGCACTTCATCCTCTGTAATCTGGACATTTTGCAAGATGTCACCATCTATTTCACTACAGTCTATATCTTCCATATCCTTTTCCACAGTAAATACTGATGCAAAATATTCTTTTAGTAACTCCCCCATTTTCTGTGGTTCCACACAAAGGCCACCTTGCTGATCTTTGAGGGGCCGTATTCCGTCCCTAGTTACCCTTTTGTCCTTAATATATTTGTAAAAGCCCTTTGGATTCTCCTTAATTCTATTTGCCAAAGCTATCTCGTGTCCCTGTTTTTCCCTCCTGATTTCTCTCTTAAGTATACTCCTACTTTCTTTATACTCTAAGGATTCACTCGATCTATCCTGTCTATACCTGACATATGCTTCCTTCTTTTCCTTAACCAAACCCTCAATTTCTTTCGTCATCCAGCATTCTCTATACCTACCAGCCTTCCCTTTCACCCTGACAGGAATATACTTTCTCTGGATTCTTGTTATCTCATTACTGAAGGCTTCCCATTTTCCAGCCGTCCCTTTACCTGCGAACATCTGCCTCCAATCAGCTTTTAAAAGTTCTTGCCTAATACCATCAAAAAGTTTAATTACCGCTCCACACCAACAGACATAATTACTGTTCAAAAGCACACTTTGGTTAAAGACAGAAAAGCTGCAGATGCTGGACTCCAAAGTAGACAAGCAGGAGGCTGGAAGAACACAGCAATCCAGGTAGCATCAGGAGGTGGAGAAGTCAACATTTCAGATATACCCGAAATCTTGTCTTCTCCACCTCCTGGTGTTGCCTGGCTTGCTGTGTTCCTCCAGCCTCCTGCTGGTCTACCAAGCACACCTTAACAAAGAGAAAGGCTCCTGATTCAAATCAAACAAATGCAACATTACTTTAGTCTTTCCTGGTACCCAGTATAGCAGCAAAGGAAATGAAGGTTTTAGACTGAGCTGACCGAACACGCCACAAAGGCCAGTAAGATAATATTGTCTGGCCTTTTCAATATAATCCTACCTATTGTTGCCACTGTCTCTATTGGCTTCACTGCACTCAGTTGAGACATTTTCTACTCAATGAAGCATTGAGTATGATGTCATTCTGAGTCATGTGGACCAGGAGGTCACAAGTTCGATCCCGAGAGTTTGCTGATCTAAGCAGCACTGTAGCAATAGGAGCTTGACATTTGGAATCAGAAACCCTGGCTTAAAGAGGAAATTGAATCAGCAAGTTTCCTAAATCATGAACCACTTCCACCCACCCCTCCAGTCATTGGTCAGAAGCACTGGATTCTATTGCAAAGTGATGGAATGTGCTCTTGTACTCAAAGGCTGAAATGACATATACGAAAGCCTTTGCCCGCCATGTTAACCAGTTTAAAGTACTGGTTTAACGTCTCAGTAATAACACTGGAGTGAAGCATTTAATGTCAGCATCTTACATTACTTGCAATGGAGTCAGAAAATATTTTAAATGAAGTCTAAACACGTGCATGTACAGTGGGGATAGGGCAATGCCTGTGGTGTGCATTTGATGGAGGAAAGCTTCTCAAGGTGCTTCTCAGAGGTAAATGGAAAAAGAAGAATTGTTAAAATAGAATGGCTGCAAAAATCTGATAAAAGACACGGGCTGAATCTCACATGTGTAAGTTACATTTCTTCGGAAGGATTCTCACCATATCTTAGCAAACACATCTCATTAAGTACCTACTCTGCCCCAATAGCTTCCCTCACACCTGATTTGAGTCCCACCTTACACATGCTATTCCTACAACTTGCCACTCAGCAGATAGATGCTGAAAGACCAGTATTGTGCACCTATGCGATATTTAAAAGCCAGCTGTGCCCCTGGACAAGCATTGGTAATTGTGTTGCCACCCTCCGTCCCCCAAAAGTAGCATAATGGCAGAAGGCCACAAAACTATGCTGCTCAAATATATAGCCGGCATGGCTGACATTCCTTCGTACATACAATTCCATTCTCTCAGCCTTGCTGCTGTTTAACCACCACACCACACCCTCTACCTGTCTGTAGCTACATTCCATCTAAACACTTTCTCTAGGTGACCTCTACTCTGCCCTCTGTGCCCACTGTACGGGTGCATCTTGTCATTAGGAAATATCACAAACAAATAAGCAACTGGATATTCCGAACATGAGCACTTATTTATAGCCAGCAAAAGCGAACACAAACTAACAAATATAGCCTGAGGTTCACCTCCACAATGCAAACCAAATGCTAGCTACATGACCAATGTTGAGTCCATGGTGTACTGCTGCACCCTGCTCTCATCTACTGGAAGTGGGTGTCCTCAAGGTCCTATCTGCCTTGTAGCACTCAACACAGCTGAGCTGGCATGGTCAAGGAGGGATTCCTTCTCCTCGGAGACTGCTCTTGTTCCCCCAATTCCTCAGCATACAGCACATCACCTCATTGTCAGCACACTAGGACGATGTGGCACACTCTGTCTGGACAATACTGAAGGGCACTCCCAGACCAGTCCAAGGTCAGAAGGCACACGACACCAGGTTATAGTCCAACAGGTTCATTTGAAATCACAAGCTTCCAAAGCGCTGCCCCTTCATCAGGTGAAGTGAAGGAAAGCACACAGACACAGAATTTATAGGCAGAGAAACCAAACAATCATAGAAATGGTGTGAGTGGAGTGTCCATAGGCTGAATAATAAGTCTTTGCTGGTGATCAAATGTGTCAGATGAATAGTAAGTGAAAGGGAGTACTTTAGATGGGTCAGTTTTTGTCCAATGTGTGCAGAAGGATTTCCTGACATAGTATGTAGATAGGCCAACAAGAGACAAAGCCACATTGGATTGGTATTGGGTAATGAACCAGGCCAGGTGTTAGATTTGGAGGTAGGTGAGCACTTTAGTGATAGTGACCACAATTCAGTTACCTTTACTTTAACAATGGAAAGGGATAGATATGTACTGATGGGCAAGAGTTATTGATGATGATGATGATGATGAAAGGAGGGGGGGTGGAGGAGGAGTGGGTGGAGGAGGGGGTTGGAGGGGAGGGGGGGGGAGGGGGGGGGAGGAGTGGGGAGTGGGGAGGAGAGGAGGAGAGGAGGAGAGGGGGGGGGGAGAGGGGGGGGAGAGGGGGGGGAGAGGAGGGGGAGGCGGGGCGAGGCATGGCGTGGCGTTTATGGTGTGATTAGGCAAAATTTAGGATGGGGAAGGAAACTGCAGGGGATGGGCACAATTGAAATGTGGAGCTTGTTCAAGGAACAGCTACTGCATGTCCCTGATAAGTATGTACAAGTCAGGCAGGGAGCAAGTGGTCGAGCGAGGGAACTGTGGTTTACTAAGGAAGTTGAATCTCTTGTCAAGAAGGAGGCTTATGTAAAGATGAGATGTGAAGGCTCAGCTAGGGCACTTGAGAGATAAAGGTTAGCCAGGAAGGACCTGAAGAGAGAGCGAATAAGAGCCAGGAGGAGGCATGAGAAGTCTTTGGCAGGTAGGATCAAGGAAAACCTTAAAGCTTTCTATAGGTATGTCAGGAATAAAAGAATGACAAGAGTAAGATTACGGCCAGTCAAGGGCAGTAGCGGGAAGTTGTGTGTGGAGTCCGAATAGATAGGAGAGGTCGTTGTGGTTCTATACCCATGTTGGGTATCGGGTCCTTCGTTCTGGTGAGTTGTTGTCTGAGCGTGGCTGTTGGTTTGTGTGCCGTTATGAGTCCTAGGGGTCGCAGTAGTCTGGCTGTCAGTTCCGAGATGCTCCTGATGTATGGTAGTGTGGCTAGTCCTTTTGGTGAGACAACAACCCACCAGAACGAAGGACCTGATACCCGACATGAGCAAGACGAATGTAGTGTACAAAATACCATGCAAGGACTGCACTAAACACTATATAGGACAAACAGGAAGACAGCTAACAATCCGCATACATGAACATCAACTAGCCACGAAACGACACGACCAGCTATCCTTAGTAGCCACACACGCAGACAACAAGCAACATGAATTCGACTGGGACAACACTACTATCATAGGGCAAGCCAGACAGAGAACAGCCAGGGAATTCCTAGAGGCATGGCATTCATCCACAAACTCCATCAACAAACACATCGACCTGGACCCAATATACCAACCACTACAGCGGACAGCTGAAACTGACAACCGGAAGCGGCAGGGACAGACCACTATAAACACCGGAGGAAACATCAAAGAAGCGCTTCGCAGGAGGCTCCCAAGCACTGATGATGTCGCCTAGCCAGGGGACGAAACGTTTGCAACAAAAACTTCCAGCTCGGCGAACAGAACCACAACAACGAGCACCCGAGCTACAAATCTTCGCACAAACTTTGAACAGATAGGAGAGGTGCTAAATGAATATTTTTCATCAGTATTCACACTGAAAAAAGACAATGTTGTCAAGGAGAATACTGAGATACAGGCTATTAGACTAGACTGGATTAAGGTTCAGAAGGAGGAGGTGTTAGCAATTTTGGAAAGTGCAAAAATAGATAAGTCCCCTGGGCCAGATGGGATTTATTCTTAGATTCTCTGGGAAGCCAGGGAGGAGCTTGCAGAGCCTTTGGCTTTGATCTTTATGTCATCACTATCTACAGGAATAGTGCCAGAAGACTGGAGGTTAGCTAATATTGTCCCCTTGTCCAAAAAGGAGAGTAGAGACATTCCTGGTAATTATAGACCTGTGAGCCTTACTTCGATTGTGGGTAAAGTGTTGGAAAGGATTCTAAGAGATAGGATTTATGATAATCTGGAAAGGAATAAGTTGATTAGGGATAGTCAACACAATTTTGTGAAGGGTAGGTTGTGCCTCACAAACCTTATTGAGTTCTTTGAGAAGGTTAAAGCGGTTGATGTGGTGTATATGGATTTCAGTAAAGCATTTGATAAGGTTCCCCACAGTGGGCCATCGCAGAAAATACAGACGCAGGTGATTGAGGGTGATTTAGCGGTTTGGATCAGAAATTGGGTGGTGGTTGACGGGAAATGTTCATCCTGGAGTTCAGTTACTAGTGGTGTACCGCAAGGATCTGTTTTGGGGCCACTGCTGTTTGTCATTTTTATAAATGACCCAGATAAGGGCATAGAAGGATGGGTTGGTAAATTTGCAGATGACACTAAAGTCAGTGGAGTTGTGGATGGTGCTGAAGGACGTTGCAGGTTACAGAGGGACATAGATAAGCTGCAGAGCTGGGCTGAGCGGTGGCAAATGGAGTTTAATGTGGAAAAGTGTGAGGTGATTCACTTTGGAAGGAGTAACAGGAATACAGGGTACTGGGCTATTGGTAAGATTCTTGGTAGTGTGGATGAGCAGAGAGATCTCAGTGTCCATTTACATAGCTCCCTGAAAGTTGCCAACCAGGTTGATGGGGTTGTTAAGAAGGCATACGATGTGTTAGCTTTTATTGGTAAAGAGATTGAGTTTCAGAGCCATGAGGTCATGTTGCAGCTGTACAAAGCTCTGCTGTGGCTGCACTTGGAGTATTGCGTACAGTTCTGGTTGCTGCATTGTAGGAAGATGTGGAAGCTTTGGAAAGGGTGCAGAGGAGATTTATCAGGATGTTGCCTGGTATGGAGGGAAGTCTTATGAGGAAAGGCTGAAGGATTTGAGGCTGTTATCGTTAGAGAGAAGAAGGTTAAGAGGTGACTTAATAGAGACATACAAGATGATCCGAGAATTAGAGAGAGTGGACAGTGAGAGCCTTTTTTCCTCGGATGGCGATGGCTAGCACAAGGGGACATAGCTTTAAAATTGAGGGGTGGTAGACATAGGACAGATGTCAGAGGCAGATTCTTTACTCAGAGTAGTAAGGGCGTGGAATGCCCTGCCTGCAACAGTAATAGATTAACCCACATTAAGGGCATTTAAATGGTCATTGGACAACATATGGATGAAAATGGAATAGTATAGGTTAGATGGGCTTCAGATTGGTTTCACAGGTCGGTGCAACATTGAGGGCCGAAGGGCCTGTACTGTGCTGGAATGTTCTATATTCTATGACTGGTGATCAGTGGAATCCCATTTTCAGCAACCTTATTGTCTGCTCCACCCTAGCCGACTCAAAGTGCAGGTGACATTACATCTGTGATCCGCATCAGTCAGGGGGATGCTCAATGGTGTCATGAGCCATGGTTGTAGTGTCCCCCAATAACCAACCTTGGAAGGCACCTGGTTCTCCGAATGCATTAGGTACACAGGAGTGCTGCAGGATGTGGGAATTGTGGCAGCTGCCAGGGTAGCGGGCACACACCTCCAGGAAGCGTTAACAGTGATCACAGATCACCTGAATATCAATGGAATAGAACCCTTTCCTGTTGATGATTCCAGTGTTGTGATTTGCATGTCCCTGAACTATCAACAGACCTACTTCCAGGACTGTATTCACTCCAGACCTCTGATCATCTTCGACAAGCAGCTTCTGGATGTGGCTGACCAGACCCTGGCCTGTGTTTGTCCCTTCCTGACTGCCGATACACAATTACCCTGACCGCTGCCCACTCCCTGGATTGCAGTCAGGTATATCCCCTGACTGTGAGTGGTCTAAATTAACAACTGACCATTGCCAAGCCCCTGGACTGAGTGCCCATAACTGACAGAACTGGGTCCCCCCGCCTGAGAGTGCTCCATCTCCCCCACCTCTGCCACTTGACCGGACTGAGGACTAGCCCCTACCAGTTTTTGACATGGCCATTTGGTTGAATAAGCATTCAGTGTGTTTGTCTCTACTGCAGCTTTTGAATGCGAGTGCCATCTGAAGCAGCCCTGCGGTGTATCAGCAAAGTGCCATGATAGTTGTGACGACTGGCAATTGTCAGATGCCACTATTCGTTGAAGAAAGGAGTGCACTGCTAGGGCATGTGGCTTGTGCCCTGAGATGCTGTTTGGTGCTGAGCAACATGGAAGCACCTCATAGCCAGCAGCGAGCTGAAGTTGAAAAATGTGGAGCTGGAAAAGCACAGCAGGTCAGGCAGCATCAAGGAGCAGGAGAGTCGACATTTCAGGCATAAGCCCTTCATCAGGAAAGTGACTGCACATTCCTGATTGCCGAAATGTTGACTCTCCTGCTCTTCAGATGCTGCCTGACCTGCTGCGCTTTTCCAGCTCCACATTTTTCAACTCTGATCTCCAGCATCTGTAGTCCTCACTTTCTCCTAGCAAGCTGAAGTCGCCAAGTACCCACTCTGACTTCCATGTCAAGATGTTTGGATATCTAGCTGGTTTGAGGTGCTTGGTAAGATAGGAGGTTACATATTAATTTGGCGAGTTGCAGAGCTAACAAGCATTAACCTTACTTGGCAATTTGCCACTGCTTAGCAAGGAACCTGCTATGCCACTCAATAAAAGCATAGAAGCTGCAGCAAGATACTTCCTATGTTGAGATAGGCCTCACCAGACGTCTTGTTCAATTCTTGCCTAATGTGACATAAGATTCCAGCATTGGATTTTGTATCTTCAAATAGGAAAGGGAAGTGAAGGGAGACATTTAGGAAGAGAATTACAGAGTGAAAGGCCTAAATGGCTGAAGACACAGCTACAAATAGTGAAGCAAAGGGTGAGGAGATGCACAAGAGACATTAAAGCAGAGAGTTTAGCAGGAGAGTAACACATGGAAGGGAGGGAAGTGTTGGGTAAATGTTCACAGTACATCTAACACAATAGAAAAGAGGAGACATGGGGTAAATTCTTGCCTGTCCCCATGTTTAACTATGTCCTTAAAACAAGGGTATGGGGCTTTACAGAACTTTCCAAACTTCCAATTATATGAAATTCTCTACTAAATATTGGTTGTCAGGATCTCAGACAAGGCAGATCTCTGTTTCCAACAGATCTGCTTCCTGGATCAATCTGAAGTACTGAACTTACTTGTGGGGTCCACAGGCAAAATGCTGCCTTATAACAGTGAAGTTAACTTTTCTCTGCCTCACTGGTGAACCACAATAGAAACCTATTCCATCCTTGTTTTTTCCTGGGGGGAATGCCAAATATTATTGTTACAAATTGAAGAGCATAGGCTCTCAACAGCCAGGTTAATGTATTTAGTCAGGCCTCTTCAGTGCATGGAATTCCATATAGAATATAAGTTCCAGTGACATCTGCAATCACCTTGAGACAATCGAGGCTGCAGCTGGACTGACATTAAAGTCAGGCAGCCAAAGACTGAGTTAGCACACTGGAAACACACATGCAAGCAGATGTAGACAAGCAAAAACCATAGATGTTATGGGTGGAGAAAACTATTATTAGGGGAACACAGTTCATAGCACCAGAATGCAATAAGGTGTCTTTTTGCTTCTTCCTTGTCCTTCTGATCACTGACCTTCTTCATACCAAGTCCCCTTCGTTCTTTAGTGAAGACAGAGAGTGGTTGGCACATTAATTGATCAGTTACTGGTTAGAGGCAGCAGCTTTTTGGAAAATAATGAATCAGAATAGCTAACTAACTTACAATTCTTTGTTACTTTTCTGCAAGGAGAGAAAGGATGCTGTCGTTTTAAAGTGTGAAGGCTTTCTGCTGCTATATTGTTGACACACAGGTTGTCTACCTGTCCAGGAGCTAGAGAGTTGTCATACTGAGCACTCATGACACACACAACTGGTCCTAATTGAAAAAACAATCAACAGACTGTCCCTGAGCAAAGCTACCCTGAACACACACCCATAGTGACAATGGGTCCAGGAATCTTCCACCACTTTAAAAAGACAACAATGTACTTTTAAACAAATTGTTCATTCGTGGAATCTGGGTCAGCATTTATTGTCCATCCCTAGATGACTTAGAGAGGGCGTTGCCTCAATGAACCACTGTAGTCCATTTGATTTTGGTAGACCCACAGTGCTGTTAAGGGAGGGAGTTCCAGGATTTTGACCCACCGACCCCAAAGGAACAGCAATATGTTTTTCAAGTCAGGATGGTGAGTGGCTTGAAGGGGAACCTGCAGGTTGTCGCGTTCCAACATACCTTTTGTTCTTCTCAATGGCAGTGATTGTGGGTTAAGAAGGTGTTGCCAAGGAACCTTTGCAAAGTATAACTCACAGTGAGTTCTAGTAACTTGTTTTAAAACTTCAGTATATTTTGCCATGGTTTTCTTGGTTTCAAGCAGTATCCTTTTCCCATTTGGGTCCACAATCCAAAAATAAAGAAAAATAAAAAGCTGTGGTCTTGACACTAAATTGATACTGCAGGGTGATGGTGATTCTGCGGTTACATTTTTTTTTGCCTAATTTCTTCCAAATCTCCTAATTCCTTTCTGGACTGTAACCCCAGAGGGGCATTCCATCTTTGCGGTTTAACTGAGTCCAAATGACAACAACAACATTTGCATAACACAACTGACACACAAAACATCCCAGGGTACTTAAGGAGCGCGATTAACAAAGGAAGTTTGACACAGAACCACACACAACATTAGGATGAGTGGCCAAAGCTTGATCAAAGAGGTAGGTTTTAAGGAGTGTCTAAAAGGAGAAGAGTGAGATAGAGATGTGGAGAGGCTTAGAGAGGGAATCCTGAGTGTAGGTTCCAGGCAGCTGAAGGCACAGTCTGAATTCAAAGAGTGTATATATTTTGGATAGGTGACTATTTGGCTGATTTTGTACTGGGCAGTTCAGATTTCAGTGCACTCCCTGGCCCTATTCTGGTGTAAGACCCTTTTGGTACGGTATTTTGAAGCTTGCATCGCCTATGATGAGGAAAGATCTGCTTATTTGCCCACTCCTGCTAACCACTCTGGAGATGATTCAAAAACGAATGATATCAAAATCAAGCAGGTAGAAGCTGCGTGGTTCCAAACAGACATCCTACCGGACTCATTGGTTAAACATCGGTATTATCATTTCCAGTTCGGTGATTGGACCCACGAGAAAAGGAGCTCTTGAATCTCCCCTTATGAGGCCACCCTCAATATTACACAATGTTGTCTAACCAGCCATGTTGACTAACATGATCCCATGAGGCAGCAGTGTTAACAACTGAGCCACCAGGCTGCCAATATCATCTGTTGAAAAGTGTGACACTGGGAAAGCATAGCAGGTCAGGCAGCATCCAAGGAGCAGGACAGTCAACGTTTTGAGCATACGCCCTTCATCAGGAATGTGACTTATGCTTGAAATGTCAACTCTCCTGCTCCTCGGATGCTACCTGATCTGCTGTGCTTTTTCAGCACCACACTCTCGACTCTGATCTCCAGCATCTGCAGTCCTCACTTTCTCCTTGCCAATATCATCTCAAAGGGTTCCTACTTTAAGCTTGGCCCATTTTCCGGCATCCTCACATCTGAATTAGAATGCTTGCAGTTAATATTTCAATGCAGTATTTAGTGCTGGGTTGCTACACTGTCAGGGATGCCTGTTGTTTTCTGTCTCACAGTCAGTATATCGGCATACCTTGAAGAGACATGCTTATGAACTTATCACTGTGTCATAACATGCATCCTAGGTCACGCTCTGGGGGAATCCAAGATGGCGGCGTTCTGAGCAGATCTGCCTTGCTGAGCTCTGCACCCCAGCCCAGCAGTAGTGATATTTTTACTCCCCGACTTACCTTCTTTTGGAGAAAATTGATATTAAATGGTTGTGAAACCGTACAAATCCATTTGTGGTGGAGCCTAGAGTGTCCAAACGAGACAGGGGGGGAGTATTTGTTTTGGACGATTGATCGATCGCGTGGCCAGAAACAAGCAGTAATCTATGAGTGCCAGTTATTCAAGCATTTCTCGATTATCTGACAACGCACG
The DNA here is from genome assembly GCF_037043375.1 of Chiloscyllium plagiosum. NCBI lineage: Eukaryota > Metazoa > Chordata > Chondrichthyes > Orectolobiformes > Hemiscylliidae > Chiloscyllium > Chiloscyllium plagiosum. The sequence continues at coordinate 20,475,177 of NW_028270191.1, read as the reverse complement.
CCATAATGCCGGTTAGCCAAGAAACAAGCGGTAACCTACGAGTGCTGGTTGTTCAAACATCGCTCGATTATCTGGCAATGCATGCCATAAGGCTGTTTAACTGATAACTGAATGCTGGGTTGCCTGGTGCCATTTTTGCAGGGCCTTAAGATCTTGTTCGGATGGTCTGGGATTTGGATGGTTGATGTTCGGATAGTTGGGGTTCCTCTGTAAATTTGTTTTGAGCGAGCAAGGATGACGAAAGGAAAGCTCACAGCCAAGCCCCAACACATGGGACACTTGCCGAAGGCATCGAACCGGCCTGAGACTGTGACTGCAGCTCCCTTGGCAGCCGAGAAAGAGGTACCTGTGCAGCAGAATGTCGCTGAAGAACTCGAGGGATGATCAAAGAGATGATGGAAGACAACTGTACTCGGCTGGAGCAGGATTTCAGTCATGCTACAAAAGCATGAGAAGGGTTTGGAAGGACTCGGGATGCGAGTCGAAGAGGTCAAGCAGTGGACTGCGGTGTCAGAGACAGAGGTTGAGTCCTCGGTGGGACGGATCCAGGCCCTCGAAACCAGGTCCGGGCCTTGACTGAACAGGTCGATGATCTGGAAAATTGAGGTAGGAGGAAAAACAGCCGGGTCTGCCATTGGGCTGTCAGAGGGAGTGGAAGGTGGGGAGCTAGCAAGCTTTTTTTGAAGGCTGGCTGCCACAATTTCTTGGCTGGGGTGCCAAGACGGACAGGATGAAAGTTGACAGAGCTCACCAGGTTGCGATGCATAAATCCAGCCTGGATCCCCGCCCGGTCCTAATGCGATTTCAAAGCTAGCGGGACAAGCAGAGGGTCTTGGAATCTTCTAGAAAGGTGGGGAAAGACCCACAGACCCTGACTCATCAGGGAACTAAGATAATGCTTTTCCAGGACTTTTCTGCGGCGGTGATCCATAAAAGGAAATCATTTGATGGGGTCAAGAGAAAATTAAGGGATCTTGACATTCAATATTCGATGAGATGCTAGTGGTGTTTCGTATTACTCACTAGGAGACAGCATGGTCATTTCACTCCTCGGAACAAGTGAAAGATTTTGGACACTTTAAAAATAATTCAGATGGATTTACAGACATGGACAATAATGTTTAGGTTTTTTTTCTCTTGTTATGTTTCTTGTAATGTTACCTTTTTTTAAAGGAGCTGCTATTGGTGTGTTTTGTTTTTTCTGATTAGGATTGGTGTTGGTAGATAGTTGGGGGTGGGCGGAGTGCTCACTATTTTGTCTGTTTCCTTCTTTTGCTTGGGTCTGCGGTGCAGCTCGAACTGGATGGGGAGTGGAGATGTGTGTGGGAGGTGTAAACGCCCTCTATGAGCAGGGGGTAGAATTTCCCCATCAAGTGCATTTTGTGTTTTGTAGTTGGTGTTTTGCTTTTTTGTAAATAGACACCACGAGTCTTCTTTTGAAGATGTCCAGTGTGCTGTATGTTGAATTCTGCCTCTTGGCAGGTCAAAGGTGGTTGTAAAGGATTATGGCGAGCAGTGTTCTTAAATGGTGCACCTGGGATATTTAGAGGGATCTAGTCGCCAGTTAAAAGGAAAAAGGTGTTGTCAAGCCTTAGAAAGGAGAGGGTGGATGTTGCCCTGTTGCAGGAGACTCACCTTAATGACAAGGAATGCTTGAAGTTACAGCAGGGCGGATTTGGTCAGGTGTTTCTCTCGTCCTTTAATACTAAGAGCAGGGGATTGGCCATACTCGTCCAGAAGAATCTTCCATTTAATTTAATAGACGTGTTAAAGATGAATATGGTTGGTTTGTTATTCTTAAGGCCCTAATACATGGCGGGAAATATGGTACTTTGAATGACTATTGTCCTTCGGCCCAACTCCTTAAATTTTTGACTGATGCACGAAGCTGATGGCCTTTGTGTCATGGCATATTATTATTTGGGGGGGGGGGGGAATCTAATTGCCTTATGGATCCTCTGCTGGATAGAATGCCCAAAGGCCCCCCAAAGCTTTCTCCACAACCTAAACAGTTGGGTGATCTATGTGTGGAACTGGGGTTGGTAGACATTTTGAGACATCTCCACCCTACGTTCTTTTCCAATCCTCATTAGTGCTATACGAGGATCGATGTTTTCCTAACTCCCAGGCTCTTCTAGATTCAGTGGTATCTTGTTCAATTGGGAACATTGCCATCTCTGATTATGCAGTAGTATATTTAAGTGGTTAAGATTAAGGGTAATGCAATGAGCTCACAGTACTGGTGAATGGATCCCTTCATCCTCAAGGACAGCGAGATCGTTGAGTACTTTTCTAGGGAATTTGAAGCATTTTTGGCCACCAACTCAGGTACAGCTGGTAATCCGTCCATTGTTTGGGAGACTGCTAAGGCCTATGCTAGAGGGATAATTACCTCATACTCTGCCAGCCAGAAGCAACGGAAGGGAGTGCAGCAGCGTCTGCTTGAGGCATGACTGAAGGCAGTTGAGACAGCATATTACAGTAGATCATCACTGACTGAGCTGCAGTGGATCATAGCCCTTCGATTCACCTTAAACTTCATGCTTACGCATACAGCCAGGAAGGAACTTTCCTTTACAAAGCAGAGGCTGTTTAAGCATGGTGATAGGGTGGGTAAATATTTGGCATATCTGCTTAGGAAGAAGAATACCTCCCAGTCTATTGCTTCTATTAGAGAAGGGAATGGGACTCTTACCTGTAATGCTAAAAAGATTAATGCGGTGTTTTGGAGGTTCGATTCTGAACTGTATCAATCTGAATGTTGTGAGGATGGACGGGATAAAATGGAGTCTTTTTTTTAAGCAACTTGGATCTTCCTGGGGTGTTTGCTGAGCAGGCGTCTCTCCTTAGTGCTCCATTAACAGCACAAGAGATACAGGAAGCAGTGAGGCAACTTCAAAGTGGAAAGGCACCCGGCTTTGATGGTCTTCCCAGTGAGTTTTATAAAAAATTTGTAAACATACGGTCAGGGCCAATGCTAGACATATATAACTATTCATATAGTTGGGATTGCCTCCCGCCATTTTTGATAGAGGCTAATATCTCTCTTATCCTCAAGAAAGGGGAAGGCCCCGAAGGACTGTGCTTCTTACAGACCCATCTCGCTTTTAAATACTGATTTTGAAATTTTGTCTAAGACTTTGGCATTGAGAATGGAAGGGGTGTTGCCCTTTATTGTTAAAGAAGATCAGACAGGCTTTATAAAGGGTCACAGATCCTCTAATAATGTTAGGAGGTTGCTTAACATGATTCAAGTGTGCTAGCAGCGATCAGTTCAAGGGTTGGTGGTCTCCTTGGATGGGGAGAAAGCATTTGATTGGGTGGAATGGCCATATCCTTTTTATACTCTGGAGCGGTTTGGCCTGGGTGAAGTGTTCACTAGATTGGTAAGGATTCTCTGGCAGCGGTTCTCACCAATGGTATAAGGTCTGATAATTTTCACACTGGTAGGGGCAGTCGGCAAGGCTGTCCCCTTTCACCTTTGCTTTTCACATTGGTGATTGAGCCATTGGCGGAGGCCATTCGTGGGGACCCTAATATAGCTGCCCCAAAGGTGGGGTTGAAGGTACATATGATGACACTATATGCAGATGATGCTCTTATTTTTCTTTCAAATCTGGCAGTCTCGGTGCCCTGCTTGATACGGTGCATTAATTCATTTGGTTCTTTCTCAAGTTACAAGATCAATTTTTCAAAGTCAGAGGCTATGCCTATGGGGGGTCTATAAGCAGCCCCTTATTAAGCTTGCAAAACTGCAACTGCCCCAGGGACCGGGGGGAGCGGACGTCCTGGACATTAGACGATATCAACTGAGCTCCTTCTTATATTTTGTAAGTGACTGGGCCTGTGGGGACTCGGTGTGGACATGGTTGGACATTGAGGCCTCCCAAATGATCAACCTGTTGTTTTTAGATAAAATGAGGACAGTTGTGGAACATTGCCGTAATCCAATAGTTACTAACACAGTCACGGCATGGAGGGCAATGAGACAGATGGAGGGTAACATGTCTAAAACATATTATTCCCATAGTTGGCATGCCAGGTTTCCAGCCACGGACAATGGATCCTGCGTTTAAACTTTGGGCGGAGAGGGGAGTCTCTTGTTTGGGTGATCTGTTTGAGGGTGAAACATTGATGTAGCTTGATCAAATAACTCGGAAATATGGATTGTCGAGTGGGGACCTCTTCCATTTCTTTCAGATTAGAGATTTTATCCGAAAGGAGACCATGCTTCTGACTGAGTGTTATAGATCTGATACAGAAAAGAGGGTGCTTCAGGCTAAGAGCACTCTTTCAGTGAGTACTGTCTATCATTTGTTGGGGGTAGGTTCCTCGGGTGACATTGAGCAATTACGGGAGGTCTGGGAGAGAGGGGTAGGGGTGGAGATCGCTCCGGAAACTTGGGAGGACATTTGTGAAAATGCGAAGAGGATTTTGATATGTAATAGAACCCCTGCTATGCAGTTAAAGATTCTTCATAGGACGCATCTGGCTCCAGATCGTCTTGCAAAGTTTAAGCAAGGTGCGACTTCAATGTGCCCCAAATGTAAAATAAATACGGGTATCCTGACTCATTGTCTGTGGTCCTGCCACAGGCTCCGTGAATATTGGAGTGCTTTGGCAGGAATAATAGAGAGGGTCTTGAGGACCAAAGTCAAGGTGGACCCAGTCTCTTTGCTCCTGGGTCTGCTGAATTTACCTCACGTAAATACACATGGGAAAGAGCTTTTTATCATTCTCACTTTTTGTGCAAGGAAGAACATTCTGATGTGCTGGGTGTCTGAGAACCCCCTGGGTCTGTCGGGGTGGCATAAGTTAATGGTGGAACACGTTCCTTTGGACTTTCTTACAAATATGGTGCACCAGAAAATAGACAGCTTTTACAGGACATGGCAGCCCTTTTTAAATTACTTGGAAGCAGATCTGTCCGCCATTTTGATTAGGGTTTTTGTCTCGCCATGGTGGTTTGGTCTGATAATCCTAAGGCCATGAGAGGAAGAATTTCGAACAAATGTGGGTTTAATAATTGATGCTCTCGAAGATGTGGAGCTATGGTCTTGTGGCGCTGAGCAGCATTATTTATTTCTTGATTTGTAATATGTGTAGTTTTGATTTATTTTGTAGAGACGTATTGTAGTTGGTTTATTGTTGTTTTTAATGCACTCTGTTTCTGTAACTTTCTAATTTTGTAAAGAAAACTTTTTCAATAAAAATATTTTTAAAAAGATCTTACACTCTACCTTACCTCAAATCATTTGAATCATGACAGTCTACTGAAAATATGTTCCTTTGTTCTAAACTGATCACTTAATATTTGCCCACACACTTAAGTGCCTCAGGAAATGTATTGTTTGTACCAAATGGTTACTTGTAATAAACAAATTGCTGGAAAAGCTCAGCAGGTCTGGCAGCATCTGTGGAGAGAAAGCAGAGTTAATATTTCAGGTCTAGTAACATTTCTTCAGAACTAACTGTAGCTGGGAAAAGATTGGGAAGATGGGGGAGGAGTAAACAATAGGTGGAGATCTGGAGGCCAGAGAGAGACAGACAGACAGACAGAATCACAGTTGGACAGTCAAAGGGATGGGTAATGCTGTTAATGTGCAAATCAACCAGCAAGTTCATGGAGTAATGAATATCCAGATCTTTGAGTCATAGAGATGTACAGCACAAAAACAGACCCTTCGGTCCAATTTGTCCATGCTGACCAGATACCCTAACCTAATGTAGACCCATTTGCCAGGACTTGGCCTATATCCCTCTAAACCCTTCCTATTCATATACCCATTCAGATGCCTTTTAAATATTGTCATTGTACCAGCCTCCACCACTTCCTCTGGCAGCTCCTTCCATTCACGCACAACCCTCGATGTGAAAAAAGTTGACCCTCAGGTCCCTTTTAAATCTTTCCCCTCTCACCCTAAACCTATGCCCTCTAGTTTATGCCCCTCATGATTTTATAAACCTCTAAGGTCACCCCTCAGCTTCCGACGCTCCAATCTCAAAGGAAACTTGGTACACATGTAGGATATGGCCCAAGAGGAAATATTTTGATGAAGGTTTGATCTGGATTCAGATTCTGGAATTCTTTCAAGAACCCATTGACATTGGGAGATAGGGCGCATTGGTTATTTCTCATGATGTGTGTTTAGTTGTGGAATGTCTCAGTAGCTGAGGTGCAATTTGTCACAGCTATCGAAATGTGAGCAGAGCTTTCAAAGTAGGCTCTTGGATGTGGACTGGCCTGAAGCATCCTCAGCAACACGGAAACGCCTAACAAAAAGATTTTATGTACACTTTATGGTTACAGAGTACCAACCAACCAGGGAATTTCTCAAAGAAGAGAAGTGCAATAACGTCAACTTAACACAGAGTGGCAGTGTTCTACTGAGTTCCCATTTTGTTTGTTTCGCCTTCTGAACCTGATTTCAACCCAATGTATCGTCCTTTCCCATTATTCCTGTGTTATGTGTTGAATGCTTAAATGTCATTGGTTCAGACAGCTAATCCCATTTTTCAAGAAGGTTCCCGATGCCCTCACCATGTTATGTTTAGGTCATACTTCCAACATATTATGCTGGAAATCGTAATTGTAATTGAGCTGAAATGTGCAGGAAAGTGTCTAAATAGCAGACCGTGCAAGCAAGATGCCTCGCTTTTGCACAATTTGACCCATTGTATGTTTGTACACTAATCTCATCAAGTCATTTCAAGGCTAAAGCATTTGAGAGACATCAGTGGCAAATAAGGGATTTGAAGAAGGGGACGACACCAAAGGTTTACTTAGAAGAACACACTCCCCTCCCCCATGGTTGGACTATAGGATAGATATTGTTATGGGTGATGAACATAACAGCCATTTTGTGCACAGCATGATTCTATAAATAGTTGAATGACCAGTTCACCTGTTTTCCTTGATTTATGACCAGAATACCTGGGAAAACTGCTTGGCTCCCCTTTAAAATGTGTTAGAAAAACCACCTGCGGTATTGGGGTAGACTAGGATCTTGGTTTAACTTTTTTCCCCCTAGAATGGCACCTCTGACAATGAGGCAATGCATGATATTACATTATGAAGAGATCTGGATAAGTTTGATGGATAAGCAAAATGGCTGAACACCAGGTCTACTCCTGTTTCTATTTTTCTGATCTGTTTGGGATGGAGCCAATATAAATATCTTCGACTAAAAGATTGTTTATGGATACTAAATGATGAAAATCCTCTTTAGATGTTCCAAATGCAGTCAGATGCTCAGCTATATGTTGTAAAACTTGAAAGGGTTCAGAAAAGATTTACAAGGATGTTGCCAGGGTTGGAGGATCTGAGCTATAGGGAGAGGCTGAACAGGCTGAGGCTGTTTTCCCTGGAGTGTCGGAGGCTGAGGGGTGACCTTATAGAGGTTTACAAAATCATGAGGGGCATGGATAGGATAAATAGACAAGGGCTTTTCCCTGGGGTCGGGGAGTCCAGAACGAGAGGGCATAGGTTTAGGATGAGAGGGGAAAGATATAGAAAGACCTAAGGGGCAACATTTTCACACACAGGGTGGTACATGTATGGAATGAGCTGCCAGAGGAAATGGTGGAGGCTGGTACAATTACAACATTTAAAAGGCATCTGGATGGGTACATGAATAGGAAGGGTTGAGAGAGATATGGGCCGGGTGCTGGCAGGTGGGACTAGATTGGGTTGGGATATCTGGTCGGCATGGACGGGTTGGACCGAAGGGTCTGTTTCCGTGCTGTACATCTCTATGACCCCATGACTAGGAGAGCTAAGTTATTGAGTGAAAGCCTGCTCTGACCACAGGTTTATAGTTTGGCATGTTACAAAGGCACCTCACGAGGACGCTAATTTAAAGAGAAAATTCCAGTCTGCAATCTCTTCATTCAAGTTGATACAAGGGCCATGTCAAGAACATTAGTTGGGAGCTTTCAGTAATTATTACTTCAGGTTATACGACAAACACATTCCACTTCCTAAGAGCTGACATTCACTGCAATTAAGGAGTCAGCTACAGCAGAATATAATGACATTGTGATATATGCTGTCTCACTTTTCATAAACCATATTTTTCAGGTGAATAGTAGCCTCTTAGTACAATGAGAATGGGTGTAACCAGTACAGTTGCATAGAATGTTCCCTTTGATCTCTCCAACTGGAGCCATAACAATAGCATGACTGGCATTAGTCTACTGTATTAAGACATATTATCATGCTTGTTTATTACAAATTTTATTGTTAATGTTTCTGCAAGTGAGGTGATTCATTCACTTTGCAGTTTGGTTATGCAATTTGATGGATTCTAAGAGTGTGCTTAACACACTAAATAGTAGCGGACTGTTTGTGAGCCACAGACTGAGTGTTAGAAAGACAAAACCAACTGGAAAATGACTAGAAAAATCTGAATAAATTCAGTTAAATCTGAAAAGTATCAATTAGATACACGTATTTTTGTCAGTTCTTACCTAGATTACAGATGAGCCATAATTTTGTCCAACTGAATATCAAAAACAAAGGCTTGGGGTTCCTTGCTCTGGGAGTTTTTAGAAGGACTTGATAGAATAGACAGAGAAGATATTTTCATTTATTAAGGAGTCCAAAATAATGGCCATAAATAAAATAGTCACCAATAAATCCAACAGGGAATTCAGGAGGAACTGCTTTATCCAGAGAGTAGTTAGAATGTGGAGCTTCCTATCACAAGGGGTGAATAGCATTGACATACTTAAGGAGAAATACATGAGAAAGAAACCAACAGAAGGATATGTTGACTGCATGAGGCTTTTGTGGAACATAAAAAGCAATAGTAACCAGTTGAGCCAAATGGCTGTTTAATGCTGTAACTTCTGTGTAATGTCAAATCCTTGGCTTTCTGTTTGATCCACAGCTGAGCTTAAACCCCATATCTTATGCATTATCAAGATCATTTATTTCCAAGCCCACAACATTGCTAACCTATGTACCCTACTCCACTCCCATATTCATGCCTCCAACAATAGACTTAATTATTTCACATCCTCTAATCGCCACTTAACTACAATAAATTCCGAATCACCCAAACTCCACATCTGAATGTCCTTGCTGGTCTACACTGGCTCACCATCAATGAACAGATCAACTCATCCTCTTCTACAAATCTTTCATTGCTGTGGAACTAGAGTCACATGTCGGCCCAGACTAGATAGGGATGGTAGATGCAGTAGATCCAACAGTAGCAACTCGACACTGAAGGAAAGATTAGATTAGATTAGATTACTTACAGTGTGGAAACAGGCCCTTCGGCCCAACAAGTCCACACCGACCCGCTGAAGCGTAACCCACCCAGACCCATTCCCCTACATTTACCCCTTCACCTAACACTACGGGCAATTTAGCATGGCCAATTCACCTAACCTGCACATTTTGGATTATGGGAGGAAACCGGAGTACCCGGAGGAAACCCACGCAGGCACAGGGAGAATGTGCAAACTCCACACACAGTCGCCTGAGGCGGGAATTGAACCCGGGTCTCTGGCACTGTGAGGCAGCAGTGCTAACCCCTGTGCTGCCCATAAAACAGATTTTTAAACTGCTGGATAGAAGATAAAAATCAAATTAAACTTGGGAATGATGACTACTGGTCCGATTTAATTTGAATACTTGAAATGGAACTGCAGTATGACCAGCGCATTATATCCCAGTTTTGCTGGGTTTTTTAATTTCCCCAATTTGAGGACATAGTGATACAGAATCAGCACCCTCAACTTAACCACAGTGCTGCGTGCAGGGTGACTTGCGTGGCTCTTCATCTTAGAATGTGAAAAATGTTGCAGCTATACAGGGCCTTGATGAGGCCACACCTAGAATATTGTATGCAGTTTTGTTCTCCTTCTCTGAGGAAGGATGCTCTTGCTCTCAAGGGAGTGCAGTGAAGGTTTATCAGGCTGATTCCAGGGATGGTGGGACTGATGTATGAGGAGAGATTGACTAGGTTAGGATTGCTTTTGCTGACGTTCAGACAAATGAAGGGGAATCTCAGAGACTTACAAAATTCAAACAGGACTACACAGGATAGATGTTCCAGATAGCGGGTGTGTCCAGAACCAGAGGTCACAGTTTGAGGATTCAGGGTAGACCATTTAGAACAGAGACGAGGAGACATTTCTTCACCCAAAGAGCCTGTGCAATTCCTTATCACAGGAAGTAGTTGATGCCAAAACATTGAATGTGTTCAAGAGGCAGCTAGATACAGCACTTGAGGTGAATGGAATCAAATATTATGGGGAGAAAGCAGGATTAGACTATTGAGTTGGACGATCAGCCACAATCGTGACGAATGGCAGAACAGGCTCAAATGGCTGAATGGCCTCCTCCTGTACCTATCATCTATGTTTCTATATATTGGGGGTGTCCTGTGGTAATTAAGGAAGAAAAAGGAAAATGCCTGGTGTGTTAGCATCCTACACACATCAGATTACTGCCGATAGAAGAAACCAGGAATAAAAACAGCAAGATGTTTGCAAGCTTTACTGGTTTTTCCTTTTGGAATACAGCAAAGATCTATCGATCGTGGACTCAAAAGATTTGAGGTTGTATCCATTATTCTTTTTGGGAGAAAGTTCCACACTTCTTTGAGTGAAGAAGTGTATCCTGACTTCTCTCTTTGACTCTAATTTTAAAGTTAAAACCTTATTAATTATAACTCTTAGACTTTTAACATCCTGCCCATCTCCTCAAAGGATGAAGGGACACAAAGGCCAAGGTTTCAGTCTTGCCAGTGCTTTTAACTGAAGGAAATTTCAACTTCTCAGGGATGTTGGTTACGTTTCACAATGAACAGTGGAAGAATCACAAGAGATGGTTGTACCAGTTAATGGGTGGCATTACCAATGGGAGGAAACCTAAGTAGTTGGGATTTGTGGCAAAGGAAAACTTGGTATTAAGTCGTAGATCTATAGATTGACAGACTATTTCTCATATGTAAACTGACTAACTGAAATGTGCTGAAAATGTGTTGCTGGAACAGCGCAGCAGGTCAGGCAGCATCCAAGGAACAGGAGAATCGACGTTTCTGGCATAAGCCCTTCTGATTCCTGAAGAAGGGCTTATGCCCGAAATGTCGATCCTCCTTTTCCTTGAATGCTGCCTGACCTGCTGCGCTTTTCCAGCAACACATTTTCAGCTCTGATCTCCAGCATCTGCAGACCTCACTTTCTCCTCCTAACTGAAATGTGAACAAAAATTAACTTTCTGTTGGTGCTGAAAAGCCAGATTATTTTAAAAACCTGGAAATGCTGACGAGATTTTTGTTTATCCACAAACAACTCAGTGTGCTTCTATTCTTTTCAGATTCTAAAGTGTTCTTATATTAAACGGTCATTTTGCAGCATGTTTTCAAAAAAAACAATAAAAAAAATGACCGCCTGCGCTTTATTTAAACGAAACAATCGCGAACCACAAGATTTACCTTCCAACTGCCAAGAAGTTTAGGCATCACGTGACGCCGACATCCGGGTTCTGTCAGTGGTCATTCTCCAATATGGCGTCTTCAGGTGAGTAGCTGCGGGTGTCGCGCGGGGCCAAGAAAAAGGGACGAAATGCGTTCAACTTGTGGCTTCACCCCCCCATCCCCCTCCATTCGTTTGCTTTGGAAAGCGGGGTGAAGGGATGTCGTGTTGGGCGGTTGGGAGGCCTGCGGCGTGGCGAGGACAAATAAAAGCGAGGCGAACGGCTGCCTTATGGGTTGCGGTACGTGTGCGAATGAGCGAGCGGTAACTCGGGGCTTCGGCCTCTGCTGCAACTTGGCGGCTCCAGGCGCGGTGCGCATGCGCGCACCGGACGGGTCAGGCCATATGCAATCAACTTCAGCTTCTCAAAAAATGCTGCCACCCCCTTTGGACCGGTATTTTACCCTGTGGTCCTAACTGTCACGCTGCGTACGCGTGTTGGAACTTCTGCGGGTCCTTGCGGCATCATTTGTAATCACCCATTTCGCGAAAATGGTATCTGCACATTCTAAATTCTGTGGAGGCCGAAACTTGAATCACACTGTTTGGTTTGCAAACCTGTCGGTTCCGACTGACTTCCCGATCAGCTTTCCTGCCCAGATTCGGAGCCACCATCTTACGTACGGAGTCTGTTCCCATTACCTCCAATCAAATCAAGACTAATTTGGTCTCCTGTTTGCCAGGATGCTTCCGCAACTACTGATCTGCTCAAATATGTCTCCTCTCCAGCTATGTTATCCCATTTCCAGTAGAAAAATCCTTGTGCTCTCTCCCTTTAGCTGTCATTCTCCTGGCATGCTCTGCCACCCCCATTTTCACTCCTAAATTTAAGTGGCAAAGAATTGAAGCAAGTTTAAAGGGTTAGATCAGGAGAGTAAGGTGACTTGTAATTCCTTGAGGGGTAGTTTAAGATATTTAAGGTGTTAAAAGGATTCAGTAAAATAGGTACAGAGAAATGATTCCTTCTGGGGATCGAGGATGAAGCGATATGGTCATCTTAAAATTAGAACTAGGCCATTTGGGGAATCAGATTTTTCTCTCGTCCACAACTGGAATTCTTTTCCCAGAGCAACTTTGAAAGATGGGATATGTGGTGCTTTCAAAATTCGAATTAATTTATTTTTAAATATTCATAGAACCCCTACAGTGTGGAAGGAGGCCATTCGGCCCATCGAGACTGCACTAACCATTCAAAGACCACCATATCTTGTAACCCCACATTTACCATGGCTAATCCACCTAGCTACCCTGCCCTGAAAACTACAGGCTTGGCCAATCTACCTAACCCGCACGTCTTTGGATTGTAGGGGGAAACCAACACAGACACGGGGAGAACATGCAAACTTTACGCAGTCACCAAAGGCTGGGAGTTGGGTGTACAAATCTGCTATCATCTAATTAAATGGTAGAGGAGGGTTAAAGATCCAGCTCTTACTCTCTGGACCCTATTGCTCCTAAACTATTTACACCCCAACTTTTCTTGTAAAGGGTTTTCTCTGTTTGTGCACTACTCCTTTTTCCTTCAAATCTGCCATTTCCTTCAAATCTGCCATTATCACGCCTCATGTCAGATCACAGGATGCCTTTAACCAAAGGCATCCTGTGACTTTGCTGACTGTTCTTCCTCATCTTTCACAAACATCTTTGCTGTATTTGATAGGCTTGGAGAGGAATTAGACAAGGGAGTAGAGAAAATGGGTATGTATTCAAACCTGAATGGTGTTGGGACTAAAATTATTTAAATTATAAGGCCAAGATTTACAGAAGATTAAAAGATGATCTAAATAATGTGTTATAATTAGTGACTTTATCAGGTGGATAGAAAGAAACTATTGTCTCTTGTGGGAGAGTCCAAAACAAGGACTAGGTTCTCCAGGAGTGAAGTCTGAAAGCATTCTTCACAAAAAAGGTAGTGAAAATCTAAATTGGAAAACAGCAATGCTACAATTGATATATTTTTGTTAGGTAAGGTGTTAAGAATCACAGAAACAAGGAGGGTAGATGGGGTTCTGATTCAAACTAACCATTGTCTATCTGGCAGTGTGAACTAATGGAATTGAATGCACTACTCTTGTTGCCATTGTTCTTCTTAGCCATTCAGTTGTAGCCAGAGAAGCTTCTGTGTTGCTTTTGTTTCCTGCTACCTCGCTGTTAGCTTTGGCGTCTCCTAAGCTTATGTCCATGGCCACCACCTATTTCAAAAGCTACGTGCTGCCCCTCAGCAACATCATTGAAGGTGTAATGTCAGGTTTCACACTTAGAGTGAGAGAGATATACAGCATGTAAATAGACCCTTCGGTCCAACTTGTCCAATCTGACCAAACATCCTGTGTAAATCTAGTCCAGTTTGCCAGCATTTGTCCCAAATTCCTCGCAAGCCTTCTGATTCACGTACCCATTCCCAGATGCCTTTCAAATGTTGTAGCTGTACCAGCCTTCACCACTTACTCTGGCAGCTCAATCCATACACTCACCACCCTCTGCATGGAAAAAGTTGCCCTTGCATCTCTTTTAAATCTTTCCACCTCACCTTCAACCTATGCCCTCTAGTTTTGTGCTATTTTACCCCGGGGAAAATATCTTGTCCGTTTACTCTGTCTCTCATGATTTTATAAACCTCTATTAAACCCCCCCCCCCCCCTCAGCCTCCAACACGCCAGGGAAAATAGTCTCACCCTCCTATTCAACCTCTCCCTATGGCTCAAACCCTCTAACTCTGGCAACATCCTCGTAAATCTTTTCTGAATCCTTTCAAGTTTCACAACATCTTTCTTATAGGAGGGAGACCACAATTGCACGCAATACTCCAAAGTGGCCTCACCAATATCCTGTAAAGCCACAACATGACCTCCCAACTCCTGTACTCAGTGCACTGACCAATAAAGGCACCAAATTCTGCCTTCGCTATCCTATCTGCCTGCAACTCTGCTTTCAAGGAACTATGAACTGCACTCCAAAGTTCTCTATTGTTTAGCAACACTTCCCAGGACCTTACCATTAAGTGTATAAGTCCTGCCCTACTTTGCCTTTTCAAAATGCAGCATGTCACATTTATCTAAATTATACTTCTTCTACCACTCCTCAGTCCATTGACCCATCTGATCAAGATCCCATGGTGCTGTAAGGGTAATCTTATTCACTGTCCACTACGCCTCCAATTTTAATGTCATCTGCAAACTTACTAACTATAGCTCCTATGTTCATATCCAAGTCGTTTATATAAATGACAAAAAGCAGTGTACCCCGCATTGATCTTTGTTGCACACCACTGGTCACAGGCCTCCAGTCTGAAAAGCAGGCCTCCACCACCACCATAGGTCTTCTACCTTTGAGCGAGTTCACTGTGTATTTTGTGTATATATAACCTTGCTAACCAGCCTACCATGAGGAACCTTGTCACATTGAAGTCCATATAGATCATATCCACTGCTCTGCTCTCATCAATCCTCTTTGTTACTTCAAAAACCCTCAATCAAGTTTGTGAGACCGGGGTGGCTCAGTGGTTAGCACTGTTGCCTCTCAGCACCAGGGACCTGGGTTCGATTTCTGCCTCGGGCAACTGTATGTGTGGAGTTTATGCGTCCTCCCTGTGTCTGCGTGGGTTTCCTCCAGGTGCTCTGGTTTCCTCTCACCATCCAAAGGTGTGCAGGTTAGGTAAATTGCCCATCGTGTTCAGGGATACGTTGGTTAAGTGTATTAGTCTGGGGTAAACGTAGAGCAGTAGGGGATTGGGTCTGGGTGGACTATTCTTCGGAGAGTCAGTGTGGACTTGTTGGGCTGAAGGGCCTGGTTCCACACTTTCGGGATTCTGTGTCTGTCTCAACTTCTCCATTGTATTCGATTGCTTGTTCTATATATTTTAGTTTCCTCCACTTTAGTAGACCAAAGGTATTACCTTCAGCCTCTGCCAAAATATTCACTCCTTCACAGTTGAATCACATTGCAACCACCCCACCCCGACCCAATTCATTGTTCTACTCTTAACCCACATCTATTGCTGTGACTGCTTCTTAATATATTTCCCTTGAAGAACTTTGCCTTCCACTAACTCATCTCTTGTGCATCCTTATACTACTGTTGATGTACATGCCTTCACCAACCTAAGCTTAGAGGTTCCCTCCTTAAAGTTCTTTGCCTGTACCCTTTTCTTCATTTAAGAAACTTGCGAAAGTCTATCCACCTTTTAGGCCTATCCTAATATCTCCTCCTTCTGCTTGGTGTTAAATTTTGTCTGATTTTGCTCCTGTGAAGCAGCTTGGGATGATATCCTGTCTTACAAACATACTTGCAGGTTGGTAAGTGCGTCTAAAGAAGCAGCCATGGTTTATTCTTAAACACTACTTTTGACTTATAACACCACCTAGGTTCAAAATTAAAACTATCAGGTGCATTTACAATGGGCATTTTGTAAGTATTGCTGGTCAAACATACGGAAGTCTCAAATTTTTAATATTCACATGTATTCCCGTGGTCATTTTCCAGACACACCACTCATGAAAATGTCTGCACAACTACAGTTAATAGGTAATATAATTAAGTGTTTACAATTATGAGAGAAAGCAGCAATAAATTTTCAGTCCTTGAGTCAAGAATAAGGGTTGGAAATGCAAGGTTAATTTAAGAGTCAGAATGAAGACAGAAAGTTGAGAGACTGTTGTTCGCTTCCAAGAATTGTGGTAACACCATAACTGTCAAAATTTCGAGATGAATTGAATAGGTAGGTGAAGGAAAAGGAGTTGAAGAGTTAGTATGCTAACAATAGATAAATGTCATTTATGGAATTGTTTGTGTGGAACAAAAATGTGGATGACGACTGGTTAGGACGATTGGCCTGTTTTTGTGCTGTAATTCTTGTTAGAATTCTAAACTAATGATGTAATTCCTAGGACACAACACTGACATTTCACTTGCACTTCATTCCTGGATGTATATGGGCGAGTGATATTGATTTCTCAGAATGCTACAGACGAAGTTCCAGTGGTGTACACAGAATTTATTCTATTGATCTCTGTTCAGAACAGTTATGTTCCCAAATTCTGACCTTCTAAACTGTCATCTCTTTGGAATTCTAGCACGTAGAAGCCCATTTTGAATATTGAAGAATTTTGTACTTCATAACATTTGAGACTCTTAGATTGGTATTTAATCTGCCGTCATGTAAATGCTCACCTAAAAAATTAAATGAGGAAGCAAGTCCTACTTCTGGGAATCCAAAATACTGTATTAATAGCCTATCAGTTACCTCCTGTTGGTTTGGCTTTATAAGTGAAAACTGTTGGATCTAATCTAGTTGTAGACATATGTAGTTCTCCACTGTTATCTCTCAAAGGCTCTGCCACATTGATATGAGTGAATACTGCCCATTTATCAGATGAATGGAATAGGAACTCAGTGACATCGGATCAGGGAGTTCTATGCAATGTATTTTTCCAAGAATGCTTGTAATTAGTGGTAGGTATAAAACACTGATGTTTGTTCTATCTCTTGGTAACAGTTTATATTATTGTGACAGTTCAATAGATTACACTTTTATGTAATAACGAGATTATGCTTAAATGAGACCTCCAGCAAAATCTTTCCATTGTCCTCCACAGACAAAATGATAGTAAGCCTTGTTTTATACAGTCCATTATCAGTTTTGCTCCATGGATTCATGTTTCTGAAATTTGACTGGATTTAAGTCAACTTTTAGTTCAACAATAGGAATTTCCACAGCAGTGCACCAGAGAGCATACTCATTCTTTTGTCATTTCTTTTACTCAACCTTTTATATTTAGTGCACAATGGACTAACATAATAGAGTGGATTTGTAGCGTAATATCTCTTAGATATTCCATTCTGCTAAAGCATGGTAAAGTCTGTAACCGAAGTCACTTGATGTCTCTGTGACCATGATCATTGTGAATTTTTCAATATGGTTGTCCATTCTATTGGGCGAGCCATACTTGATCCTCTAAGCACTGGCATACCTACATTTCCATTGTCGTCTTAAACATCAATATCATCTTCCTCTCTGGTTATTGTCTGTCTGAATAACATAGTTCAAGGTCAAAAATGGTAACAAAGTTTTCAATCCTATATCCCCTTCACCACAAAGACTGTCAACTCTAGTTCCATGTTGTTGTTAATCTCTGCCCCTGCATCATTTCATTTGCTGAAAACCTCATCCAAGCATTTTCACATCCATACTCCATTGTTCCAGTACTCACCTGGCTGGCCATTAACATTCATCTACTGTAAACTTTAGCTCACCCCAAATTCTGCTGTTCAAGTCTTGCTCCGTCATCACCATTGTCTTTGATCTAAATATGCTGTTACCCCACCAACAGCTTTAAATTTAATTTTTTTTCTTTGTTTAAAGTCCCATATGGCCTGTCCCTTCCCTATTTATGTAGTTGCCTGCACCCAACAACCACCTCTCCCACGCACCTCTATTACTCAGTTTTTGTGGTCATGTCTTCAGGTATCAGTAAGCCCCATTCTTTAAAATAACATCCATCTCTCGCTCCTCCTTTTAAGACAACTCCTTGAAACTGATCTAGACTTTTGTCAACTCCTATGACTAGACATTATTTGTGTCTGGTTACGTATCTGTGAAGTCTGAGCAGCTTTTTGTACATTAAAGGTAATGTATTAATGCACGTCATTGCTAAAAGTTAACCTGTTGTATATTTTCTGAGTTTTATTCTTAAAAATGTTTTTTGCATACTTAAATTAGTTGTGAATATCTTCAATTCCACCAAAAATATAATCTTCATATGGTAAGTGTCAAAAGCATGCAAAATACCTGGGGCCTTACTGTGTTTATTTTAAGCATTTCTGAGCAACTTTTTTTTTAAAAATCAACGATGCTGAACAAAATGCCATAGGCAGAACTGATCGTTATTTAATCTGTTAATTTGAGAGTGTGTTGGGGAAAGATGCTATCTCTATCGTGTGTTGCATTGTCTTTTTTTTAAAAATGCTTTCTTTGAAAGTTATACAATATGGTCTATAAAACACATCAGAAAATGTCCTCTATGGCTGAAGTAGATGCGGTTTTGTAATTTATTCATGAAGTGAGTTGGTATAACATGTTTGTGTATATTTTATGATTATATTTGATGCAGCAAAAATCCGTAGAATTGCATTTTTTCTTTTAAAAACTTGCATCTTAGAGGGAATTGATGAAAATTAGGGTAAGTCATTGTGTAGAGACTATTGAATCCAGATGATTCTGATTCTGGTGCACTGATGCTACACTGAAATTCTGCATTCCTACAACAAATTGAAACGTTTGACCTCTATGTATCAATGGCTATTAATTGTTATAAACTGTTTTAGACAGCCTTGTGTATGTTTAGCAAACTAAACTACAGTTAGTTAAATTTATTCCTAGCATAAATTTTTTTTTCATAAGGATATTTTGGCAGAGGGATCGATGGCCTTGTGCTGCAAGATTCAAAATTGAAAATGAGTTTTATTTCTGATTTCCAATAGATGTGTGTGTTTTTCCTGATCTGCTTTCACAATTAGGATCATGTTACACATAGAATTGTGTATATTTTATATTTGGAAAAATGTTAACACAAATCGAGTCTCAACTTTGTGAATTTTGATTTTCCAACAAATAACATTTTTCAGCAGTCTTTTATCATGCATTTCTGATTGTAGCAGACCATTTTAAGTCATGAGTACTCAGTAGAAATCTTGAGATTGTGCTTATTAACATTGGATTTCGATAGTTTCAAGCAACAGAAGAGTATGAGGGTAGTATAAAATTGGGGAACTGTCAGGGTAGCCACTTCTGCAGGAGCACCTCCAAAATCAGAAGGCAGTCAATAAAGTTGTAATGCTGAATATCTGTAACATCATCTTCTCTACACTGCAGTAATATCAATTGACAGGTGATGCATTAATAAAAGATAGCTCTAATATATAATGTATCACAGTGGAGCTTAGTGGTTCCCAAGCTATTTTCCAATGTGACCCCAGCAAAAACAAATCCTGCAATAAAGCAAGGTAACATTCAGAACATAATTAAAGTTCACGTGTTATATAGATCAATATGTATGAATATGAACATCTGTGCCATTAAAGTAATTGTAAAAATATTGTGTGTACTCTCAGACATCGCAGGCAAGTAAGATAGTATTAATTTTGTACTGAGCATTTCAAATAACATGAAATGATATTCATCGACCAAAGGCTGCAGTTTGTGAGTTCTGCATACAATGCAGCTTTTAAAATAGAATGAGTTTAATTCACCAAGTAAGTAACTTAAATGAAGGTGGAATCATGGTCCTCCCAACTCAGGAAAACAGTGCTTCAGAATAGGCATCGAACATAACGCATGACAGTTAATGAACACTAAGATTTCATCCAAGCTCTCTGTATTTCCTTGCTGATGGAAAGCTGAATGAGTTTTCTCTCCCCAGTCGAGCACGACTGTGTGATCTTTTTGGTTTTTCCCAAAATTCAAACACCCCAGTCAGTCAACACATTATACTTGCTGCCAAGCATGTTTTCTAAAGTTAAAGAACATTTTGGGCAGAACAACTGCACCTTTAGCTGCTTGGTGTTCATAATCCAGTAGGCCCAGGACCGTCATGTCAGATCCTCACTGTACTGATTGCTTTCACACTTCATGATGCCTCATTCAACAGCAAAAGATCACGATCCAGTGCTGTTTCTTAGTTTAACCATTATGGAGAAATTTTGATCTTTTAAATAAAATCCCAAGTTATTGATGATTGGAACTTGAAGCTATGTTGCACAAGTTAGAGGAAAATAAATTACTAATGCAATAAAGAGATTTTGTGGCTAGTTTCAAACCATTTGAAGAACTCAGTGTCTTGACACGTTTCTCACAGGCTTCCAAATCTGCTTTGTTTTGTTGAGATTCCACAAGCGCACACTGTCTCATTTGCTTCAGCTGAGCAGTTTGGACATGTATCTTTTGAGTGCTTTAATTAAAAATGCACTGACAGCCATATTGCCGTACTATAACCTTTGTGAGCCTTTAACATATTTAGATTGTCTTGTGTGAAAGGCACAACATTCCAGGGTATTCAACAGAAGTATAACTGGATATTGAATCAAATAATCCAACATTAGCAGGGCTGATTTAAGGCCTATCAGGCTGCAGTAGAATTTTAGAATCTTGCAGTACTGAAGGCAGCCTTTTAGCTCAGGTCTGTTCCAGCTCTTTGAACAAGCTGTCTGATTTAGCTCCACCTGCCAGATTTTTCCCAGCGCACTGCATTTTCATTTTCTTCAAGTATGTCCAATTGCTTTTAGAAAATGAATTCTTTGGGGCAGTGTTCTTCAGATTTTGACAATACTTTATGCAAAGCCTATATTGTGAAGGAAATACCTTGAGCTTCTGGTGAAACACATTTCAAAAGATTAGCAGTTGCACTCATGTAGCAACACTTTTTTGGCTTTTGTTTTGGAAAACATGCTGCTTAAACAGCAATTCAGTGGTGTTGCTTGTGACCACTGTAAAGCAAATATGCACTGGTGTTTTACTGTTACTGACCAGAGAAATCTTTTTTTAAATCAAAGCTTGAGAAAGAAATACACCTGGAGCCTCAAACGTTAAGCTTTTGACTGTGAAGTTCTTTTAATAATTTGCATCTAATCAGTGCAAGCAATGTTCTACAGCATGAGAGGAGGGAAATGAATTGCACTATCAGTTCAATTTTAAAAAGTTGTAGCATTGGTTTGTCATTTTTAAACTCGTTATTCTTTAAAAGTATTTAATTTTTATCAGAATTGCATTTTAGGACAAAGATGTCTTTAGTCAGAATAGTTTTTGGTGTGTTGTCTATCCACCCTAGCTATAAACACTACATATGCACCTTGGGCTGATTTTGTGGTAGAACTAATTTGGGCATAGTTGTTTGTTCTTCTGATCCTACCTTCCATTTTTAAACAAAAGTCTTGATTGCTCAATTCTATCTCCTTATTTGATCCATTCTAAATTATGGTGGACGTTGGCCATTGTGTACAGACTGCACAGGAGGCATAGGCTGAAATTTGCTTACCTTGGGGAATAATTAAATTACTTTTTAAAAGGGGTTTTCAGAAACATTGCCTTGAAATTTCTCTCTTCCTGCTATGGAATGTAGTTTTGGAAGAGTGTTCCGTGTGACAGCCTCTAGTCAAGAAGCCAAAACTGCCCCAGAGTCAACCTGGTGCTGCCACGTTTGTCACTACAACATGTCACTTGAGCAAGTTACTACTAGTCTACTGGTAAGTTTGGAATTGAAGGAGGGAAAAATAATGTACTTGTACAACATGCATCTGTTTGTAGAAAATGAACAAGGAGGGAAACTAGGGCCGCTGTGGGTTCACTTTTTATACCATCCCCAGGTTACACTTCATCTCTCTGACTGGGATCTTTTGCCTTTGAACTTAAGAAGCCTGTTTTAAACCTGTGGTTAATGCAGAAACAAATAAGTTTTTTCTAACAAAGATGTAGTGGGTGGAAGAGTGATTCTTGATTTCTTCAGTCCAATGAGTGGAAAGAGGGCATAATAATTCTTATCTCTGTTTACTTGTGCATTTTTCTGGATTTTTCTATGGCTGTGAACTTCTCTTCCTTGACAAAATTGTTACTTACAAGATTTTCCTAATTTTTATCAGCTCCTGGCAAGAGGTAGTAATGATATGAAATATATTTTTGGGAAGTATAAAATTAGGATCAGGAGTATGCAGTGCACGCCATTGAAAACACTGAGTAAAGCACGCATTGTTTTTACATGGGTCTCATGTAATTCACACTAAGTTATAGAAAATACTGTTTTGTATGGAGAGGGACATTATGCATCATAATTCTCTCTCTCTCTCTCTCTCTCTCTCTCTCTCTCTCTCTCTCTCTCTCTCTCTCTCTCTCTCTCTCTCTCTCTCTCTCTCTCTCTCTCTCTCTCTCTCTCTCTCGTTGCTGTAACAAACTGTGGTCATTCAAAAATTAATTGATTTCTGGAATATGCTGTGGAAATTCCTGTAGGTTTAAAAAATGACTAGTTTATTATCCCTGCAGGGCTTTCATCTGTAGTTCAAGTGTGATAGACATTTTCATACTTGACTCTAAACCTTCTTGCAATTCTGTAATCCTACAGGTCTGTCTTTGTCTCTCTAACCATGCTTCATAATTAAGTACGGTTTGTCAAGAGGCTTTTTAAATTTACTGTTCTGTTTGTGAAGGTAACCCTATTTGTGCCTTTTTCTCTCTCTCATTTCAATTTGAGGTACTGCAGTCCTCTCAATACTTGTCTGGTTGATAAGGTAACCTAATTGCCAGAGGAAAACAGTTTTCAAGCAAGTATCTGTTTAGTAAATAATCTAGGCAGCAGCCCTTTGGGATTGAGTTTATATTTTTGTCCTTGCCCTAGAACTAAAGAATAGTCTTTTGCATACAGCTAATCAGCAGTATGGGGAGTGGAACAGTGCAACATGGGGAGAGAAGGTTCCATCAGAATATCAAATTAGTCTCTGTTTTGACAAATAAGCAGTCTTTATAGTGCATTAATGTTGCAACTGAGTTCTTTAAAACATTAACCATTGCAACTCCTAATGTACAGGGAAGAAGAAGCAGAAAAAGGGAAAGACTCTTACCCTGACTGACTTTCTGGCAGAGGATGGTGGAGGGTCGACCCAATTCTTCATTCCCTCAAAGCCTGTCAGCTGGGCAGATGAGACCGATGACTTGGACAGCGAAGGTAAGAGGATCACCAAATTTAATTTCTAACTATTATAATATGTGACATTCAGCAGTTGAGTGGAAAAATGCATGTAACAACAGTTTTATTCTTTCATGGGATATGAGCATCACTAGCAAGATGAGCATTTATTGCTCATTTATAACCGTCTGTGTAGGTACGTGCACAATGTTGTTGGTGTGGAGTTTAGACCCACTGACAGTGAAGAATGAGCAAGATAGTTTCAAGTCAGGGTGGTGTCAGACTTGAAAGGGAACTTGGAAATAATGAAGTCTCTGCTGTCCTCCTACATGTTAAGTCACAGGTTTAGGAAGTGCTGTTGAGAAGACCCTGTGCATCTTGTAAATGATGCATGTTATGCCAGTGTTGTGTTGGATAAGGTGTGAATCAAAAAGTTCGCTTTCACCTGGAAGGTGATGAGTTTAATTGTTGGGGCTGCGCTAATCTGAGCAAGTGAGGACTATTCCATCACACTCCTGCCATGTAAAGAGTAGACAGGCTTTGGGGCAGTAGGAGGGGAGTTACTCTGCACAGTTCCTAGCCTCAGGCTTGCTAATGTAGTCTGTTTGCATGGCTGATCCAGTTTTTGGTTTCTAGTAAGTGATAAATTCCCAGGATATTGATGGTGGGATATTCAGCAGTGGTAATGTCTTTGAACATCAAAGGAAGATGGTTAGACTCTGTCTTGTTGGAGATGGTCATTTCCTGGCACATTTACCACTTTTATGAGCCCAACCTGTGTTGTTCAGGTACTACTGCATACAAGTATATAAACTGCATCAGTATCTGAGAGGTTGCAAGTAGAACTGTGTGCTGCAATCATTAGTGAATATCCTTACTTTTGACCTTATGGAAGGAAGGTCCTTGAAGGAACTGAAGATGGTTGGGCCTAGGATGCTGCTTGTTTTTTTTTCCTCCCCTCTGCTGAAATTGCTGATGTTTGGATACTGTTCCCATTTTTTTGGCAACTTGTTTGTATAATGTAGTGTAAGTGTGATATTTAATAGTAAATGATTTCTCTGCTTTAGTATCTCCTAACTACTCTGGTAAGCAGATCTTCATCTCTATCCAACTATTTTTTCTGCAGTGTTACTAATGTGAGACCTGTGATTTTTACATGGGAAACTGTAAAGTTCTGTGCCACATGACTTCCCCCATTCTTGAAAGTTGTGCTGATTGCTCTATTGGCCAATATTCAGATTCTGAATCAACAGCTGGTTTGTTGAAACAAAATACATAAATGAACAGTATGCAATATGAAATGCTAAATCTCACCACTGTTGTTCTTGTTGCACCCGGTAGTATAGATGCTACCTGGTCGCTTTGTTGACACTTTAATATAAACTCACTTATACTGTGAAACGTGGCATCAAACTGGCCTGGCTTCTCTGCTACTTGGCACAACATGGAACTTTTTTGAAATTAACAGAAAGTACATATTCATCTGGTCTGAGAGCACCTGTGGAGAGAGAAATAGATAACATTTTCAAATCAATAAACTTCTGTCAAAGCTAAGAAGATTCAGAGATGTATCAGGCTTTAAGCAAGGAGGGTGGAGAAGGGAAAAACAACCAGTAAAGAAAAAGTAACCCTAAAGAGGGCACATGTTTAAAATCCAAAATTGAACTGTGTCCAAGGGCTTAACATACCAGGTCAAAGAATTAGGTGCTTTTACTCTGAACAGAGTTTGGCTGAATGACTGGCAAATTGCCTGGATCACTCGTCATTCATGTAAAGTCAATTTTTTATCATTCATGGTGCTTTAAAGCTATATTGAAACAAGAAGTGAGCACTCCTTTGTCAATATTAACCGTTAGTTAATCTTTAATAAGAGCTTCTGGTACTAGGCATGCAATGTGAAATATACAGCCATTTAACACCCACTTTTCACAAAACAAAATCAGGTGTTTAAAAATTGGCACCTTGTGAAGGTTACCACGATCAGCCTGTCTGCACTCTGAGCTGTGGCTTTGCTTTTGAAAGCCAACCTTTTGTGATTAGGCTTTAAACTCCTCTGCTGCTGCTGCTGGCCGTAAAGGTTGCAAGTTAAAAATTCAATGTAGTTAAAAATCCATTTTGTCTTTAATGAGCCTACCTGGTTATTCACCACAGTGAATTTTAATGGCATATTATGGTCCTTTCTTGTTTAATAACCACATGCATGCACTTTACATCAAAGAAATAAGATCTACAGTGTTCACGCCACTTCAAAGGGCATCATTTTTATTTTTTAAAATAACCTTCTATGTGTTTAATCAATGTTTTCATTGTATTTTATTTTGATAGTTTCCACTGCCTGGCCTGGAATTGAAGAGGATATTTATAAGCCTGCTATTAACCGGGCATTGCTACCAACAGCACCTCGTGCTGCTCGAGCACCAGATGTTGATATGAACCGTATTCCAAAGCAGCCTCCCTACACCGCTTTTCTGGGCAATTTGCCTTATGATGTGTCTGAGGACTCCATCAGAAAGTTCTTCCATGGAATGAATGTAAGTAAATGAGCAGAGTATTCCATTTACCCTGTCAAATCCATTGCAGCAAGGGAAAAGGGAGGAAGAAATAAACTTGGTATTTGTTGAAAGAAATTTTGTCCAGGGTAAACTGTAACTTGTCATGCGTGAGACATATCACTTTTTGCTTTTTATTTTTGGCTTCCCAAAGATCAGTGCAGTGCGTTTGCCGAGAGAGTCCACCAATCAGGACAGATTGAAGGGATTTGGTTATGCCGAGTTTGACGATGTGGAATCACTCATGAATGCTTTGAGTCTCAATGAAGAGGTATAGTAAATGTATTCAGCCTATTTATATATGTAATTCTCTAGGCTAAAATATCACTTCGTAGTATTTTAAAGGTCAATAGTTTTTACTAAACCTGGACAATGATATCAACAAGTTCTGACTGTAATTTTCCAGAAATTACCTTCCATGTTTTCTGTTTCTGTTTTTTGAGTTGAGACTATTCCGAAACACACAGTGCTCTCATTGTGCCCAAGTTCAGTATCAAATGTCTTTTTCCAGCTTGTCATAGATTTATAGATCATGCCAATAAAAGTTCTTCTGTTTTTGTATCTTGGTGTCATTTGTAAACCTTCAGCTTTGTTTCGACTGCCAGTTTCAGTCATTTTTTTTTTGACTGACTGGTGTATGTAACCAATGATGTGGGAGCAAGTTAGCTCAGTTAGTTGGACAGCTAGTTGGATGTGGTTCAGAATATCCCTAATAGCATGGGTTTAAATCCCCTTTCAGGTTGATGTGGCCCTGGGACTTGCTTCCTCACCTGAAAGTGGAAGGGAGTGTCAAACTACCACTGTTTAAAAGTTGCCAAGAAAAATAGCTGAGGGTGAAGAATCAGCAGACAATGAGACAAAGCTGCATATGTACCATGCCATCTGGTTCCTTAATACCCTTTTTTATTTCGGAAATAAATCTGCTACCTTACCTGGTCTGGCCTACATGTGACTCTAGTCCTTCTGATGAAGGGCTCTTGCCCGAAACGTTGATTCCCCTGCTCCTTGGATACTGCCTTAGCTGCTGCGCTTTTCCAGCACCCCATGCTCAACTGTGATCTCCAGTATCTGCAGCCTCACTTTCTCCTCCATGTGACTCTAGACCCAGAGGTTGACTTTTAATTGCCCCTGGACAATTAAAGATGGGCAATAAATGCTGAACCAGTCAGCAATGCTTACATCCAATAAATCAATTTTTAAAAAATCAGTGTAATCCTGAGATGGCGTTTATCAATGTCTTCAGCATAAATCCTCAAGCTCTTCCATAACTCATTCTCACATGAACCGGATTCTGCAGGTTTTCTTCCATTTTCACAAGCTTTTCTCTTTGTGTTCCTTGATCTAGCATGTTGAAAGAATGCACCATTCCCCAAAATTTCCAGTCTCCTGTTCTATCTTGAGTGGTTTTATGCCTAGTTGCTGCTTGATAGTATTGTGTTGCTCTTGATTACAGTCCTCAATACTTCCTCTTTTAATGTGCTTCAAGGCCTGGGAGCAAGTGCGGAATTGCAGGGTTTTCATAAATCGGTTCCTCCTGTTATTTTGTTATCACCTTTTCTTTTCTTTCCATTCCCTTCCCTACCCATCCAGCTTCACTACTTGTTTGCTCCTAGTTCCTTGTGTTGCTCTAACCAGAATTAATTCAAACTAATTCTCACGATCTGCTGGGTCTTAAAGATTTGGTACATTGAGTCCAAATGTCTAAGTGAAACTCATTACTTTCTCTAGATGCCATGGGGTTGAAGAAGATTTTCTCTTGTGTAAGATGGGGAAAAAAAGAGACAGCACCTCGTTGTGTCTTAGCATTTGGTTAACTTTTTTAGAGTCTTGTTACCTCATGTTTAGACTTTGTATGACTCAAACTTAAGACGTGGTTGATTGTGGTTCAACAAAATAACTCTTGGGTTTTGCAAAATTATTGGCAGTATTCATGTTTGTGGGGAATTTCAGTTAATAATCTTTACAGTAGTCCGAAATGTTTTTAGCACCCACGTTGAAACTTTTCTATCTATGATGTTTTTGTTCTTAGATGTTGCAAAATCGAAGAATAAGGGTGGATATCGCTGATCAAGCCCAGGAAAAAGGTATAGTTTCTGATTTAATAGGTAATTGACCCTCTGAAATGTTTCCTATTCAATGAGAGAAATTGTTGGAGCTAGTATTGAGATTATAACTTCTATTTTCACCAATATTTCTTCAAAGCAGATCAGTGTGTAAATTTCAAGTTAAATAGTCTTTTGAAATAGTTATTTGGATATAACCAAACTGTTCAAGTTTTGAACATTCTTGTATCAAATACTCTTATCGATAACTAACTTAGCTATGTAATATTATACTTTCCCCTTGATCTTGGCCAGTTAACAAAGGACTGATCTAGAAATGTGTGTACTTCATGGCTCACTGGACCACTGAATGTAGATTGTAAATACAAATACAGTTCTGAGAAATTTTTGATGTTTGATTTTAACACCGTGGTTTCTATTTCCGCTTGAACTCAGAAAGAGAATCAGGCAGGGGAGGAGATCGAGACAGAATTCGTGATGCGGAGATGGAGTCTGATTGGAGAGCTAGGCCATCAAGTAACAGCAACGATGATTATCCATTAAGAAGGATGGAAGATTCGTTTGGGGACAGTGAGTTCATAAGATTATTTAATGGCTTTACAGGTTAAGGCGATGGTTTAGCGTGCTGTCCTTTCTCCTGTAGTGTTGGGCATCAGAAGAGCTAGATCTCTCTCGTCTTTCCTTTTCTCCTCTTTCACTCGCTTTCTCTCTCGAGCTCGCTCTGCTTTCTCTCTCGAGCTCGCTCTATCTCGACACCATCACCCCGCCCCCTCTCCTGTTGTGTGGAGTCGTGAGTGAAATTGCAGGTAAGCGTCAGCCCGTATGCACAATGCAGCTTCACACCAAAGGTATACTGAAGGCTAGTGTGGAAAATTAAACTTGTGCAAAAGAAACATTCTGATTTGGACCTGGGTGTAGGTGAGGGAGCATTACCTGACTGTGGCTTGGGAGCTTTTCATACATTTGCAGCCTCTAACATCACTCACCTTGACTTGTGCTTTTTTATTTTGTCAGCACCAGCAAATACTGTTTGCAAAGAAGGTGAGAAGGCAATGGGGGAAAAGATCTATAGCTGAAGGATATAGACATTTTACAAAACAAAAATCTAACCAATCTAAAAATAGCATACTCTTCTGGTTCTGGATAACCTTTCCCTCCCCCTTGGATGAAGTTTGGCTTTACTGTACTTCAGAAGTTAATTGTTATCAAAATTTTAATTTACTGCTTATAGATGTCCTTTCAAGTCACAAACTTTGTGTATGATGTTCTTGGATTTTAAAGCCTTTTCCAAATAAAAGAATATTATGAAGTATAGCTAAGGTAACAAATTGGCAATGTTATTAATTCAGCCTTTTGATTCTGCTGTCACTTAAAATCTGCTGGATGTTGAGAATTATTAGCAGAAAAATAAATCGCTGCCGTATAATTCTGCGAAGCTTTTAATGTTTTTCACCATGTGTCATCTTGTTTAAAAAGTTATGTCACGGCAGTGCTCAACAGAACTTAGATTGAAGCATCTGCATAAATATGTTAGTGATATTTCAGACGGACAATTGGCAACATTTCTTTAATGATGCTAGGTGAGTGGAGTATCATGGCATTAGTGAAAGGGTAATGAAGAGTTAAGAACTAAAGATGTGTTGGAAGTAGAGAATAAAGTTCCAGTGCCCTGCTAAGGGAGTACTATTCTCTGTAGCAGGAAAAATGTGATGTACATTTCAACATTCAAAATGTCAGAACAGTACAGAGTTTGCAAACTTGAAGTATGTGTTGGCTAAATTTCAACATGTGTGATGGCTTGGTCTGGGAGGACGTCTTTTCTGCTCCTTCTGAGAAACCCATCAGGAAAATACTAGCAATATAGGAACAGAAGCAGGTCATTCAGTCCGTTGAGTCTGCTATGCCATTTGGTGAGATTATGGTTGATCTGATCAACTCCACTTTGCTGCCTTTTGTGTGTAAATGCTTTCTAAAACCCTGAAACATTCGAACAAAATGTCAAGATTACAGTTGGTTTCTTACAACTGTGAAAAAGTCTTTTGTAATCAAGAGGATTTGAAACAATATGCTGCTGAGTCTGGATCAACTGAAGGTGACATGAGTGATGCAAGTGTGTGACGCTGCTGTACGTTTTCCTTCACAGTTTGAGAAAACTTATAGCAAACTTATTAATTCCTGATGCACAAATCCTTTTAATGTCTGGGCGATTGACTTCCACTCTGGACTCAATTTTAGGTGACAGTTAATAGTCCTTTTCCTTCAGGCACCCTTGACCTTGAATGGGATGTGGGTGTCAGCTGGCATTTGTTACCCTGGAACTGAATGACTGGGCCATTTCAGAAGGCACTCTTTATTGTGTATCTGGAGTCGTCATAGGCTGGTCTCCTTCCCTGAAGGATATTGGTGAAGGAGATGGGTATTTATAACAATCAACAATGGGTTTGCCATTAGTCTAGCTTCTAATACCATATTTCTGTTAAATTGAAATTTCACTATTTAAAATGGTGGATTTGAAATCATGTCCCCAGATCGTTAGCCTGGATTATTAGTCTAGTGGTACCACTAGACCACTGCCACTTCCTAATCTAGCAGTAAATATATTAAAACTCAGCATTTCCATTGTTTGCTTTCATCCAGTTGAGTTTCAGGCCTACTTTCACCGTTGAGACTACCCTGGCCAAAGCCAAGTCTGACTTCAATGATAATTATTTATTTCTCAACAGCACCTTTTATGATTGGCAACAATATCCACCATCATCACGACTGTTTTTATTTTGTAATTTCTGTTTTTGTTTCTGATTTCCAGCATCTGCATTTCTTTTGGCCTTTTTGTGTGTGTTTAGTGTTTAGCTCTCTGCATCTTTTCAAAGTATCATCATTACTGTGTTGTTTGGCTTTTTGGAACTGCCTCTGAACAATTCTCTTGAAAGAATATCTCTGTGGCTTTATTTCAGAATCTGTTAGATTATCCTCTCCTTTTCTCTTTCTCACCTCGCCACCCTTGGGTGCATGCTTCATTTTATAAAGTACCTTGGTTTGTTTTCTGTTAGTCTGCTAAAACAAATTTTAAAATTATTCAAAAATGTATGATATAAAATAGGACCCGGCTGCTCACAGCGCTAGCAATGTTTTCCCATTTTCAATGTGAAGCTCACCCTTATTAGTACTACTACTGTCAATCACCTACTTCACGAATGTGTGTTTAACACAAGTGTGTTGTTGCATGTAGCGCATACAGTTTGGAGGATTTTTTTTTCATTTTAAAGGTGTGCATTATTTTGGTTGTATGATTTCTTGTAATGCTTAACATTTCTGGTACGGTGTTTTGCAGGAACTAGGGACCGTTACGAGTCCCGTGACCGGGATGGTCTTCGTCGAGATGGAGACAGATACAGGGATGATGGTTTCAGGGATCGTGGGTATGACAGAGGTATGTTCACTAATGCTTAACAGCTATAGCGTAGCCAGTGAAGCACCTGCCTTCCCAGTACTTTGTGAATCACTGGATGCACAGTGATGAATAAATATTGAAAAGCAATCACCTTCATTGTTTAGGGTATTTAATTTGAGCATAAACGTGCAAGCAGTCTAAATTAGGATTGTGCCAATTAACTTTGATTGCTTATTAATATCACTGGAAATGCTAGTCAAAATCTTTAGGAAAAATCTCAGCATCCCACTCTGCTTAACAATGTTGAATGTCAGCAGAAGTTTCTATATTGTAAATTATTGTTTTATATATATATATATATATCTTTGAAAAGGACTCAAATTTTCAATTTTGTATTGTTGGTTCTTCTGTTAAATGCTTTGTCAGGTATAGTTACATGTGGTCAGTTCCAGCAGTGGAACTAGCAATGCCTTCTGACTAGAATACTGCATCATTTTGTCAGTTCTGTGCTAAAGAAGCAATGCACTTAATTTTTTGATGTTAAGCAATCTGTGTAAATTGGCTAATTTTGTTTAAGCACAACATCGTGGGCCAAAGGGCCTGTTCTGTGCTGTACTTTTCTCTATGCCTATTATTTGCTTTTGTATTACCTTAAGCAAATGGGTTTCCTATTTATGAACCAGATAGTCAGACAGCACAGAAACAGATCCTTCAGTCCAACTGGTCCGTGCTGACTAAGTTTTCCAAACTGAACTAGTTCCATTTGCCTGCGTTTGACCACTATCCCTCTAAACCTTTCCTGTTCATGTGCCGATCTAAATGTCTTTTGAATGTTGTAACTGTACCTGCATCTACCACTTCCTCTGGCATTTCAATGCACAGGTGCAGTCTGTGTGAAAACATTGTCCCTTTTTAAAATCTTTCTCCTCTCCATTTTTAAAATTATGCGCTCTAGTTTTGAACTATCTCAGGGAAAAGATCTTGCTATTTACCGTATCAATGCCCATTATGATTTTATAAAACCTCTAAGAGGTCACCCCTCAACCTCCTACACTCCAGGGGGAAAAAGTCCCAGCCTGTCCTTATAACTCAAACCGTCCAGTCCTGGTAACATCCTTGTAAATCTTTTCTGCACCCTCTCTGCTTTAATGATATCAGTTTCTATAGCAGGGTGACCAGAACTGTATGTGTCCTCCAAAAGTGGCCTCACCAATGTCCTGTACAATCGCAACACTATGTTTCATTCTCAATTATCTGAACAATGAAGGCAAGCATGCCAAATGCTACCTTTACCATACAGTCTACCTGTGATGCAACTTTCAATGAACTAGCTATCTAACTATGTACCTTCATCTCCAGATTTCTCTGTTCAACAACACTATCAGAGCTCTATCATTACCAGTACAAGTCTTGCCTTTGTTCACCTTACCAAAATGCAACACCTCTGATCTATCCAAACTAAACCCCAATTCGTATAATCCTAAAATCCGTACAATATGGAGGCAGGAGCTTCAGACCATTGAGTCCACACTGACCCTCTGCATTGCATCCCACCCAGGACACTTCCTTCCCCCCCGTCATCATCTGAAATAATCTTCTTCACATTACTATACCATCAATTTTGGTGCCATCTGCAAACTTACTAATCATGCTTTCTGAATTATCATCCAAATTGTTTATATAAATGGGAAACAGTTGACCCAGCCCTAATTCGTGCAGAACACCGCTGGTCACAAGCCTCCAGTCCGACAAACAACCTTCTCTCTTCGACTGTCAAACAAATTTTGTATCCAATTGGCAAGCTCTCCCTGAATCCCATGTGATCTAACTTTACTGATTATAGTCAGTGCTGATAAATAATCATTTTTCAAGCACTCTTGAGTGCATTACATTAAGACCCAGGAGTGCAGCAAAGCAAGCTGCAACCTGTGTTTTTGAAAATTTTAAAGGAAAGATGCTTTGAGCCCTATCATTACCAGTACAAGTCTTGCCTTTGTTCACCTTTTGAGTTTTTCCAAGCATTGAAAGGTTTGTCTGAGTTACTAATTTATTGCAGTACTCAAAAACAGGTTGCTCTCTACAGAGGAACCTCGATTTATCTGGCATTCGATTAACCAAACTTCGGATCATCCGAGCAAGATCGCAAGGTCCCAGTGCGTGTCTAACTGTTATTCGGCATTCCACTAACTGAACGAAATACTTCCTGCCCGTGTCCTTTTGGATAATAGAGTTTCCTCTGTATTGGATTTCGAAGTGCAGTTTGCGATATGTACTTTTCAAAACTTATGAAAGCAATAGTATGGCTATACTGTTGGAACAGATTCATTCAATGGTAATTATCTTTAAAACAGCCCACCTACCTGTCATCAATTTTTCTGGCCAAGATTCCAAGTCTGGCCTGTTTTGAATGTGTCCATTAGAAGAAATTAGGACCCAATCCACTCAGCATGAGGGTAGTGCTGCAGGCCAAGATGTGTCCCTTTCCTTAATGACACTTGGTGGCACATACTTCAGGAGTTACAAGGTCCCAGAGGACCTTTTGACAGTGACTGAGGAAATGTGTGTGTCAATGGGTAGGGTTCCAGACGGGTGATTTGGTTGTTTGGGGGGGAGGGGTGGGGGGGCGCAGGGGAATTGTCCATCAGAAGTCTCAATTTCCCAGGCAAATCCCACTGACTCTGCTGTGTCAGGTATTCTGCATGGTGTTGACATGCAACTCCAATCTACACTGCTCTAAAAACCCACTGGCCATTGGAATATGAATGTGGGTACAGACCAGACCACGTGATTTTTTTTTTTTCTCCCATTTGAATTTAATTTTATTAATTTTTAGCTATAGGCTATTTACAGTAGATACATTGGCAAGAGTTTCCTTTCATAATTTGGATATGTGTGTTTAGTTTTTGTTCACAAAAGTCCCTTTCAGCATCCCCATAAGTTGCATGATCTTTTCTTGAAGTCACTTGTATTAACTTCGGAAATCCGTTTTGTTGTACTGTCAGCACTGTTAACCATGCTTCCCGTCACAATGTCTTAAAAGTTTTGCCACAGATGATGTTTTTTTTTCGCTCTTTTTATATTGAGAAAGAGGTTGGCCTTTCATTTAACTTTCAGAGCCAGGCCTTGCAGTTCTGAATGAGTTTTGGGAGAGACTAGTACAGATTTTAGGTCTTATTTTTAGCTAGACTTTCTATCTGTTTTTCGTTTTTGAATCTGAAAAATCCGCGCAAACAAAAGGAAATGGTATAATTCGAGCAGGGAGCTTGAATGCACCTTTGGGGTTCTTTAAGGTTCTACGCCAAGAATATTTATAAACAAAACAATATTCCCTGAGTCTTTGTTCAGGCTAGTCTTGTATCTTAGAGCATGAGAGAGAAGCTTTCTACTATCCTGTGAATGTTTGGCTGTCTGGAGGTGGGAAGGTTAATTTTCAGTCCTCATATGGTGTGAACTGCATAGAAATATCTGATTTGACGGAAGTCCATTCTCCTATGATTTTAAAAAGAAAAATACACTCTAGCCAGTGGATGTTTTTAACATACTGGGGAAATTCTGACCAATGTTGTAATATATTGCTAACTTAGTGCAGGAGTGTAGCACTCTATTGTTGAGATTGCTACTGTTTATCAATATACTCTTGTTCACAAAATACTCCTATTGATTAAAGAGAATCTGGATATGCCATCTGGCTTGGTGCATGTCATTGTAATTGCTCGACTGATTACTCAGCAGTAACTGTTAACCCCTTAACATCTCAACTTTTTTTTAAACATTTCTTGGGACAGTATCCTTTTTACAGTATAAGGGAATATACAATATTTTGAAATATTGGGTGCTATTTATTCCACAAGTGTAGCAGATTGTGTAAATGTGATCAATGCTTAGAATTTTCCTGCAAATTAGGCATTCTGCAGAAATGTATATTCTACTGAGATTAATGAAAAATAAATAAGGTTCACTGAGGACAGTGAATTAACAAATTGTGTTGGTTATGTTAGTGAGTATAAAGGTGTTTTTTGCTTTCATAAGTGAATTGTTTTTATTTGCTCTTGGGATGTTGGCATCACTGACTCAGCCAGTATTTTTGCTCCTCTCCCTAATTGTTCTGGAGAAGGCAATGGTGAACATCCTTTAAACAGCTGCAGTCCATGTACTATGGGTACACTGCCAGGGAGTTCCAGGATATAACCCAGAAACAGTGAAGGAAGGGTGATATATTTCCAAGTCAGGATAGTGAGTGACTTGGAGATCAAATTGCAGGTTTGGAAGATGCCAACTCGAGCCTTGAGTTACTGCAGTGCATATTATATATGATGTACGCTGCTTCCACTGTGTGTGAATGTTGAAGATAGCGCATGGGATATCAATCAGATGAGCTGCTTTATTCTGGATGGTGTCAAGCTTCTTGTGATGTAGGCAAATAAGAAATAGAACTCAAGGCAAGTACATTTCTAAAAGTTCTATATTTTTATTAGTGAAAAGTATCTCAGCCGATTCAATTGTTTTCTAGGCTCCCGGCGTGTGTTTGGCAGTGGCTTCAGAAGAGATAATTATGATGACAAGCGGAGTGATGATTTCAGAGGTGGTGGTGATCGTTATAGTGACCGCTACAGTGATGGCTTTGACCGCTTTGATAGAAGAGATGAACGGAGAAGTGACTATGGTTCAAGAGATGAAATGAGGCAGGAAGATAGAGGTAACTGATGTCTTGCTAAAGTAAATGTTTTAATTTTTTTTTCAATACCCTTTGAATAACTCATTGCATTTTGAGCCTTTCTCAGTTGCAGTGAGCTTTTGCTAAAGATAAATGTTGAACTTGCCTGAATGTGTCATTTTATGAGTAGATGTTTTATGCACTAATGTCAGTGGGTCCATTTAACTTATCTCTCTCACTTCTGCCTCAGTAGATGCTGTTTTCTCAATTTTATTTTTATTTTTCGTGCTGCAATTTAGAAACTATACTACTCCAGCAAAGTTAGAAAAATTGCTTACAAATTTTGGGACAAAATTGTCATTTCAGTAATTTAGTGCATCTCCATTACTCTGATTCCTACCCCAGTTGTGTTCTACATGTGAGATTATCACCATGCTAAAGATCACATCATACTGAGACTCAACAGTACATTGTTGATCTGAAAAGCAGTTTGTTTCTGAAGCAGTTAGCAAATAAATATCTTGCCACAACACAGTCTCCAGTTAATTGCCTGAACAGATTCCTTTCTTGTATGCAATATTTTTTGTATCTTCTGATGTAGCTTCTAACTACAAATAAATCTTGACTTTTTTAAATTAAGGTAATAGATTAGTGATAAAGGAATATAAAATATGGCCAAATGCTTCTGATTTGGGCTCTTGGGTCAATGATTTCTTGAGTGAATTTGGAATAGTGCAGCATTTTAACTTATGTTTTATGAAATTATATCAATAGGTTCCATGCAGAGACCTAAACTGAACCTCAAACCTCGCAGCATTCCAAAAGAAGAAGTTGTCAGAGCTCCTCCAGCGCAGTCATCTGGAAGATCTGCATCCATATTTGGGGCTGCCAAACCAGTCGACACAACAGCTAAAGAACGCGAGGTTGAGGAGAGATTGAAAAAAGAGCAAGAAAAATATCAGCGGCAAATAGAGGATCAAGAAAGAGGGATTAAAGGGGTTAAGCAGCCAAGGGAAAGGTTAGTGAGTCTAAATGTACCCACAGTCTTCGGGATAAATGAACTGGGATAAAAATAGTGCAAACATTTTGCAGTAGAAATGGGAATATTCAAGATGATGTAATATGTTTGGTTATCCTACTGAAATCCAGCACAGCCATTTGCTTTTTAGTGATGTACAACTTTATTCTAACCACTAAAATAATTGTTCATCTTACAAACCTCTGGAAACTCATTAGCGTAGTATATAGTCAGAAGCACTTTGCATTGCTTTTAAAATAGTGTCGTCTTACCTGCATTTGTTTATATCTGAAAGCACAAATTTTGCAGCATTTGCAATTCAAGCAGTGTGGAGTAGTGGGTTATTCAAGCAGCCTGTAGAGTCCGATGTACAGCACAGAAACAGACCCTTTGGTCCAACTCGTCCATGCTGACCAGATATCCTAACCTAACCTAGTCCCATTTGCCAGTGCTTGGTCCATATTCCTCTGAACCTTTCCTATTCATATACCCATCCAGCTGCCTTTTAAATGCTCGAATTGTACCTGCCTCCTCCACTTCCTCTGACAGCTCATTCCACACACGCACCACCCTCTGTGAAAAGGTTGCCCCTCAAGGTTTAGGGTGAAAGAGGAAGGATATAAAAGGGACCCCTTAACCTATGTCCTCTAGTTCTGGACTCCCCCACCCCAGGGAAATTATTTTGTCTATTTACCCCCTCATGATATTATAAACCTCTATAGAGTCACCCCTCAGCCTCTTGACACTCCAGGGAAAATAGCCCCAGCCTATTCCCTGTAGCTCAAACCCTCTGACCCTGCAACATCCTTGTAAGTCTTTTCTGAACCCTTTCAAGTTTCACAACATCCTTCTAATAGGAGGAAGATCAGAATTGCACACAGTATTCTAAAAGTGTTCTAACCAATATCCTGTAAAGCTGCAACATGACCTCCCAACTCTTATACTCAATGTACTGGCCAATAAAGGAAAGCGTACCAAATGCCACCTTCACTATTCTATCTACCTGTGACTCCACTTTCAAGGAACTATGAACCTGCACTCCAATGTCTTTGTTCAGCAACAGTCCCCAGGACCTTACCATTTAAGTGTACAAGTCCTGCCCTGATTTACCTTTCGAAAATGCAGCACCTCACTTTTATCTAAATTGAACTCCATCTGCTGGTTCTCAGCCCATTGGCTCATCTGATCAAAATCCCATTGTACTCCTGAGGTAATCTTAACTGTACGCTACACCTCCAATTTTGGTGTCATCTGCAAACTTACTAATGATACCTCCTGTGTTCACGTCCAAATCATTTCTATAAATGACGAAAAGCAGTGGACCCAGGACTGATCCTTGTGACAGCACTGGTCATAGACCCCCCAGTCTGAAACACAACTCTCCACTACCACCCTCTGTCTTTTACTTTTGATGATGTAGAGGAGCTGGTGTTGGACTGGGGTGGACCACGCTAAAAATCACACAACACCAGATTATAATCCAACAGGTTTATTTGGAAGTACAAGCTTTCAGAGTGCTGCTCCTTCATCAGGTAGTTAGTGGGGCAGGATCATAGAACACAGAATTTATAGTAAAAACTCCAAAAGCTTATGGTTCCAAATAAATCTGTTGGACAATAACCTGGTGTTGTGATTTTTAACTTCTACTTTCAAGCTAGTTCCGTGGCCAAATGGCTAGTTCTGTGTATTCCATGTGATCGAAGATCATAAGACATTGGAGCAGAAGTTAGGCCATTCATCCCATCGAGTCTGCTCTGCCATTCAATCATAGCTGATTAGTTTCTCAACCCCATTCTCCTGCTTTCTCCCCGTAACCCTTAGTCCCCTCAACAATCAAAAACCTATCGATCTCAGTCTCAATGACCCAGCCTCCATAGCCTTCTGTGGCGATCAATTCCATAGATTCACCATTCTCTGGCTGAAGAATTTTCTCCTTGCTAACCAGTCTACCATGAGGAAACTTGTCAAATACCTTACTGAATACATATGGATCAAATTCACCACTTTGCCTTCATCAATCCTCTTTGTTACTACTTCAAAACACTCAGTCAAGTTAGTGAGACATGATTTCTCACGCACAAAGCCATGTTGACTGTCCCTAATCAGTCCTAGGTTTTACAAAGCACTTGATAACAATACTTGTAACTATTCTCAACCATCTATTAAGTATGGTTATTCAATGGTAGAGGTTGAAGTGACAGCACTCTAATTTATTTGCAACTTGGCTTTTTCAGCCTTCAAAAAGTTTAAAATGCAGTGCCTTCACCATTGATATCAGCTTGTGCTATTTGTAGTGTTGTGCAAATTAATCTTTATCTTCTGATCCATGTTTTGAATTCCAATGCTTGTTAGAATACATCTATATGCAACATCTGTTTTAATATAACTGAAGTATCACAGAAATGAAAGCTGTTAAGTTTAAAATATCTTAAAACATTAATGCAAATAAATAATATTTTGGAAAACAAATCCAAGTGAGTATTAAGGCAAGATAAGATTGACATAGTTTGCAAGTGGTTACTGCAGTCCAGATGCTGTGTTGAATCGGGCCAAGTGGAAATTTGTTTTGGTATTATTGTGTAGTTAACTTGATTTAATATGGTACTTACCATGTAGGGTGGGAAGGGGGGGATACTAACATTGGCATGGTTCCAGTGTCTGTTGTGTATGGCCAGAAGAATGGTAACAATTTAGTTGTCTATGACCATTGTTTCACTTGACAAATTTCTGTACACTCGATTAGAAATGTGCCATAACTAGTATTTGAATTCAAGTTACTCATCTGTCCCACTACATATTTGTAAAATACATGTTCTTTTAAAAAATTGTGGTGAACAGAGCATTTTGTGATGTTTGTTTGTTTCTATTGTTACTTAAATCCTTTTTGAGTTTATGTTGGTTCGCTATTCCCAAAGGTGCCTGTCATTCCCTACCTACCCACTTGACCCATGGAAATCTTTAATTCTAAAAGTCACGAAGGTTTGCTGAATAACTCTCCATGCCATGGAGCTGGTGATGTAATCCAAGCAAAGAAAGTGGTGGTCTTCCTGTTGAGGAAGGGTGCACAACATTTAAGTTTTTGGTCTTTTTTTTTTGCTGATCTGTTAATATGCAGTTTTATTCCAAAGGCAATTATCTGCGAGTTGACACCCTGGATTATTTGGAAATGTTCCTATTGCCTTTAATTGACTTCCCGTGATAACCAACTACTCTTTCTCTTAATTAACATGTAAAAACTGTGTGTTAATGCCATTTAGCGATGTACTTTGGTTCAATATAGGCATCCAAGCTGGCGCAGTGAGGAACAGCTGGAACGTTCAAGACCAGCTAGCGATTCTTCACAGCCGACTGATACCAGTGCTTCTGGAGGTCGAGGTAAGACTTAATGTTTACACAGACTATTCAAAACGTTATTAGGATAAACATTGAGCGTTTTACAGTTTTTAAGCTTGTTAAGAAGATTGGTAGTTCTCAAGCGAATGTACAGCTAATGTATTGATGTGCTTTTTTAAAAGTGTTCGCCAGGTTTGCTACTTTACAAAATTGAAAATCTGCCCACTGTAGTGCAAAACTGGAGAAATGGTTCCATGTGGCAAGTTTTCTGTTTAGTTTACATTTGTCAAACATTACTACGTGATTAACCTCCCAGTAGTTTGGCAACTATCCAATGTGTGTCACTTTCACCCAGTTAGTTAGCTTAATCATTTTCATTAACCTTTTAAGTCATAAAGAACTGTACACTTCACCACATCATTGATTGTAGTGAAAAACAAAACTGGTAAATGGCTGTCCTTATAATGTCTAATATGATCTGCACAGGACAACTGCTTCAATTTTGTAAGCTAATGTTAATATTTTGTTATCTGAAGCCAAAACTGATCTTCTGTTTTTCTTGTACATGCTTACTAATTGTTTTGGGACTACAAAGATAGAAGAATGCAATTGCAAAGCCACATAGGTAAAGCTTCGGCTTTTGTGACGGATTGTTTTGTGAAGGCGATCCTACTCTATAACATCTCACGGCCATCATGTGTTTTACTTTGATAGAGACATAAATATGACAGTTCTTTTTGTTGATGTGCAAAGACTACGTGCAATGGATCCTTCATTAACACACTAAAGCTCAGAATTGCTTGTCCCCAATATTGCTGGAAAATGGTAGAACCCTGTCTCTAATATTTGTTGGTGTGTGTGTAATGAGAAGTCCTTGTTTAAATTGTCCAGTGAAAACATATATGGGAGAAAAGATGAATGTGCTTCCTCTTGAAATAAAAATGTTTTGTCTATCCATATCCTGAGAAAACTATGTGCAGTAAATTTGATTCCACAGAGCATGATCTTCATCTCCTGACGTGATTTACTTTTGTTTTCTCTACCACCATCATGCTGTTTCAGTTAAAACAGAAAATTTAATATGTTGTAAAGCATGTTGATTGCCAATTATTAGGAAGGTTGTAGGTTTGTGGAGTAATTTTTCACTTAGTATTAAAAATGAACATTCTGAACACCATCCATATTTATGGAGTTCATAAAGATTAGCGTCAAGCTTTTTGGTACAAGCTTGTATTACTAAAATAAATTA
The DNA here is from genome assembly GCF_037043375.1 of Chiloscyllium plagiosum. Lineage (NCBI taxonomy): Eukaryota > Metazoa > Chordata > Chondrichthyes > Orectolobiformes > Hemiscylliidae > Chiloscyllium > Chiloscyllium plagiosum. The sequence goes on along the minus strand of NW_028270191.1, from coordinate 20,433,764 downwards.
TTTTCTATCTAATCAAGCTACAGTTCGGAGAGAGAGTGAGAAGTCATTGGACAATGATATGTTCAACAAGGAGGAGGAGCCACAGTCACCAGTGTCTAAATCAACTAAACCAGACCAGATTCCACTTAAGATTGTACCTGCCCCTCCACCTAAAGAAAATGCCTGGACAAAGAGAACAGTTGGAGGTTCCAGTAGTAACCAGAGTGCTGAAGCAGAAGTCACAGCACCTCTTTCACCTGCTAGTGTGCTATCAAATAAACCACTCGGGTAAAGTTTGCAATTTCTTGAACAAATATGAACCATTCTAATCCAGTTGAGAATTTTTGTAATGTTGAAAAGAATTTAAATGGTTTTAGATCAATTAAAGGTGGGTGTGTTACATTAGAATATGGTTGGCTTCAGCTGTTGTTTGTGAGCAAATAGCCTCCTGATACTCATTGTCATGGTTGCATATGAAGAATAGCCACTTGGGAGATGTTCAAGAGCTGCTCCCATCCATTGACTTGCATCTGTGTGTGACTGTGCCTCAAGGAAAGATTTCTATTGTTTCTGGTTTCTTTTGAAATAATGATTTGAGCTGCAACAGCTCACCTTGATATCTTGAGAATGAAGGCTCCAGCAGGGCCCAAGACGGGGGGACGGGGGTGTCCAGTGAGACCCTAAAAGTAGGACATCCGGAGTGCTCAGGTCAGGGATAGTACTGGGGCCCATCCTTTTTTGTCTCTGACCCCCAGACTCAGTAATTAACTTTCCTTGTGAAGGGAAGGGATCAGGAGGAGGAAGGAGGCTAATTTTTGTTTTTCTTTTCCTAAAATTTAAACAGTTATACTGCCATAATGTTACACTCAAGCTTTTAGCTGTTAGAATAAATGTTCGAGACAAAAAAACTGCAGATGCTAAAATCTGAAGTAGACAAGTAGGAGGATTATCTTCCGCCTGGGCAACCTACAGCCCAGAGGACTCAACATGGAGTTCTGCAATTTCAAATAACCTTCCCACCTCATATCCTCTCTCTCTCTCTCTCATCTCCCCCCGCCCCCCCATCGCCACCTCCTTTCCATTCCACCTACCGACCCTTCCTTCCAGCTACCCACCGGATTAATTCTTCCCATCGATCGACCAAGTCGTAACCACCACCTCTCTCCTCACCCAGTCTCTCCTCCACCCCACCTCCATTTCTTGAAGAAGGGTAACACCCGAAACGTTGACTTCTCCACCTCCTGATGCTGCCTGGCTTGCTGTGTTCTTCCAGCCTCCTGCTTGTCTAATTAGAATAAATGGGTGGCACAGTGGTTAGCAGTGCTGCCTCACAGCGCCAGAGACCCGGGTTCAATTCCCGCCTCAGGCGACTGACTGTGTGGAGTTTGCACATTCTCCCCGTGTCTGCGTGGGTTTCCTCCGGGTGCTCCGGTTTCCTCCCACAGTCCAAAAATGTGCGGGTTACGTGAATTGCCCATGCTAAATTGCCCGTAGTGTTAGGTGAAAGGGTAAATATAGGGGAATGGGTCTGGGTGGGTTGCGCTTCAGCCGGTCGGTGTGGACTTGTTGGGTCGAAGGACCTGTTTCTACACTGTAAATAATCTAATCTAAAAAAAATTCATTCCTGAGTAAGAGTGAAGGCATCCATTTTATATTCCTCCAATGCATTTTCTCCTTATTTTTGTAGTGCCCATTATAGTTTAAGCATGAGGTGAATAACATCTTTAATTTTGTTTTTACAAACAACAGTGAATTTAAATTGTCCTGACAATTATCTTTTCACTTTCCTCCCATACAGTTCGCCAAGTGGTAAAGCTGGCCTAGTTTCACCTACACATACGAACATGAAGACATCATTTAAGGGTACGGCAAGAACTGTACAATAGTAACCTGATTTTTAGGACTCTTGGCATCTAATCATTATGAATGTTGAGAGTTTTTTTTTAAAAAGTGGAAAATCCGTTCACAACAGCTAAATTGACTGGTTGAATTGCCAATGCTCTGGTTTTTCTTCTCTGGTCTAGCAATTGACTTTCTCTGCGGGACAGTAAATCACATTGTGAAACATGGGCTGTGTATTTTTAAAAGCAGTTAACTGCAATCAAAATTGTTTTCGATTTTTTTTTTTCCTTTTGGCCAAATTCTAATTAATTGTGAACTTTGAAGATGGGCGAACACTTTTTTTTAAATTTGCTTGTCCTTCTGTAAGAATAGCCTTTCAGTGAATTCCAGACCTAACCGTGTGTGAGAAAATCACTCCATACTTCTGTGATAGTGACAGCTAGATTACAATTTAGTGTGCTCTTGTTTAAAATCTACCTATCCAGTTTAAATAAATGCTGAATAGGATATAGTATTCTCATTGTGTGATCACTGCATCCACCTTGAATTTATTCCCATCAACAATTTTTTATAATGGTATTTAATGACAGTTTGAAATTTGTGTTCTTGATATATTTTAGTCAAAGTGGAATAGGGAGCTCCTAGAGAATATTGTACTAAAACAATTCATTGAAAACACCCATCTCTACATCTTGCTAATGGACTGGCCCAACCTGAACTAATCTGCACGTTACATGAAAGCATCTAAATTTTTCTATCATTTTTAGATGATAAAACAGAATCTGAAATAAGAGATAAAACTTCACCCAAAGAGCGTGGTGGTGCAAGTGGTATGAGCCGGGGACAAAACGATGGCATCAACAAGGATCGAAGGAAGGAACCAGACAGGTCTGCCTCCTTTTTCAATTGCTACATTTCCAGATTTCCCATGATTTGAAGGATAGTTGTAACTTAATCTCATTTGTGCACAAGAACCTGATGTCAAATATTTGTGGAAGCTAGCTTAATTTGGAAGATTTGCTTTGTGTGTTTGTTTTACTGTGTGTATAATATCATGGGATATGCTGCTACTCATATTTGTTATCTGCATCATGACTTTGATAATTGGAAGTAGAACATTGCCAAATTCAGCTCTAGATTATAACTGCAAAAGTCGGTTGATATTTTCTACAAAAAACCAAGCCTTTCTCAGTTCCTGGCATGATTGTTTCTAGTATATGATTATTAAATAGCAATTACAATTTTTCTTGCACAGGAAAGATAAAAAGGGCCGTGATTCAAAACCTGTAACTGAGCCAAAGAAATATGAAGAATCACCCACTCCTGTAAGTTAGAGATTGTAAAATAATTGCCTATTTGGACTATAACATTCTCTTCATTAATGGGGAAATGGGTGTTATTATCTAGGCCAACATGTATTGAAATCTCTCATTGCCCTGGAGAAGGTGATGGTGAGTTGCTTTGAACCTTATCAGTCTGGAGGGTGTAGGGATGCCAATGGTGCTGTTAGGGAAGAAGTTTCAGGATTTTGACCCACCCTTTGAATTAACAGATTGAAGATTAAAATGTTTTCAGATACTAATAACTGATGCTGTAATTCATGTCAGATGTTCAGAAAGCTAGATAACTAATGACCTGGATGGTCAAATGGAATACTTCAACTTTCAGCTTGGGGATGGGTGCAGTAGTTTTAAAATGTTCAAGGCTGAACAATGCCCTAGAAAGTGGGTAGATATAATAGAGTCATTACAGCACAATGTGTTCTTTCAACTCTCGAGTCCATACCAGCTAACCAACAAAATATCAATCAATGCAACGGTGTTAGAAGTATTAGCTGAAGTAAAAATTTATGGCCAGGCTGTTCTGGAAAGGCTGGTTGTTTTTGAATGCATAAGTAATCTGGTCTGGATGATGTGCGTCCCAGTTTGCTAAAGGAAATGGGGATGGAAATAATGTAAGGGCCTGTCATGAGCTTCATTCAGAATGAGAGTGGAAAATGTGATACCTTATAAAGTCATCGCATGAGGAGTGCACAATGGATTTGTATTTCCTGCTCCATCTGATCAGTTGGTCCTGGTAGCTATTGAACTCGTCCACAGGGGCTCCTTGTTTGGAAATGACACCAATTTAAACCATTACTATGGTATGTGAAAATGCTTAAGTTAAGATGGTGGATTAATTGCTGCTTTGAAGGCTGTTTTTCTTTTACACCGTGTACATTATGCATTCCATAATGTGAGCCATTCAACCTCCTGGGTCCTGCTGAGGTTTTTGAGGTTAGTGCTTTACTACTGGGTTGGGCTCCAAGTCAAAATGAATTGGTGTCAAGATACACATCCTGGGCTTTACCTGTGTATAAAATAGTTTTTAAAGGTCATTGTGGCAACTGTTGAGAGGACATTTGGATTTAAGTCAGAGTTATACAGCATGGAAACAGGCCCTTCAGTCCAACTCATCTATGCCAACCAGATATTCTAAACTGATCTAGTCCCATTTGCTAGCACTTGGCCCATATCCCTCTAAACTCTTACTACTCATATATTCATATAATCTTACTCATTATACTTCTAAATGTTGAAATTATACCCACCTCCTCCACCTATTCTTGCAGCTCATTCCATACACTCATCACCCTCTGTGTGAAGAAGTTGCCTCTCAGGTCCCTTATAAAACTTCGCACTTTCACCTTAAACCCATGTTCTCTCTAGTTTGACTCCCCTGCCCTGGGGAAAAAATCTTGGTTATTCACCCTATCAAAGCGCCTCATGATTATACAAACCTCTATAAGGTCATCCCTTGATTCGCCAGGGGAAAATAGCCCCAGCCTATTCAGCCCCTCCCAATAGCTCAAACCCTCCAGTCCCAGCAATATTCTTGTAAATCTTTTCTGAACTCTTCCAAGTTTAACAATATCTTCCTATAGCTAGGAGACCAGAATTTAACACCATATTCTAAAAGTGGCCTCACCAATGTTTTGTGCAGTTGCAACATGACATCCCAACTCGTATACTCGATGCACTGACCAATGGAGGCAAGCATACCAAACAGTCTTCACCACCCTGTCGACCTGCGATGACTCCACCTGCACCATAAGGTTTCTTTGTTCGGCAACACTCCCCAGGACCTTGCCATTAAGTGTATAAGTCTGCCCTGATATGCCTTTCCAAAATGCAGCACCTCCCATTTGTCTAAATTAAACTCCACCTGCCACTCCTTAGTCCATTGGCCCATCTGATCAAGGTCCGTTGTACTCATTTGGTGGTTTAATTTTCAAAAAGTGCTTTGGAGACATGAGCTTTTTTTTTTTGTCAAATTTGTAGAAAGTCCTTCAAATATATAAAATCTTTGCAGGTTGTGAGGAACAGAGTTGAAATTCGTGTAGACAAGTTGAGATGACTGAATAGTTGCATTATTGAAGAATGGAGGTCCACAGGATGTGAAAAATGATGTGAAAATAATTTATTCTGAATCAGTAACTGATCAAACAATTGTTCTAACTCAAGTGTTGACTGTCTAAATGTCTGGGTCAAACTTCCTGTTTGGTGACACTTTGTGTGAAGACAAGATCTGGCTCAGCTGTGATATTTGATCCTTTGTTGAATAGTGGCAACATTCAGTTTTGTGTCCCTTTATCTGAGGAAAGATATTCTGGATTGAACACAGTCCAGTGAAGTTTCACTAGGTTGGTACCGGTATGAAGGGACTGTCTTATGTGAACCAGCTGAGTCTGTGCTTCTTGGAAAATAGAAGAATGGAAGGCCACCTTATTGAAGCATACAGGATTTTTAGGATAACCGGGTAGAGAGAGGTTGTTTCCCTTTATAGGAAAGTCTAGTACCAGAAGGAGCAGTCTCAAAGTTTGGGGTGTCACATTTGAGAGATGCAGAGGATTTTCTTCGAGTTGTGAATTGTGGAATTCTTTACTGCAGAGGGCTGTTCATGTTGGGTCACTAACCCTATTCAAAGCTGAGAAGTACAGATTATTTTTAAGTATGGGATTCAAGGGCTGTGGGGGGAAAAGGTAAGAAAGTGGTATTATGGATCATTAGATCAGCCATGATTTGAAGTACTGACAGAGCAGGCTTATTGGACTGCAAGGCCGCCTTCTGCTCCTACATGTTATGGTCTTCTGTCCAGGCTTCCATAGAGGCTGGTTTGTTGGTTAAATTTTAAAAATGCTGCAGGTGCCAGAGATCATTCCCTAATGCACATAAGACTCGTCAGTCAGAAGAAGAGGGAATTGTGCATTGTGGCTGTGTAATTATTCATCCTGTCTCATGTATTCATTCTGTCTTTTTGTATAGAAATTCAGCTCAGCCAGCAAATATGCTGCTTTGATGATCGATGCTGATGAAGACGATGACAGTACAGACTAAAGTTCTAGTTGAGGAAAACACATCACTTACCCCTTTTCAGAGAACTGAAAGAATGAACTTCAATTAAAATGTGACTGTTAACAACCCATTTGGCTTACATCTCCCGGAACTTTTTCTTGCATGCTGCTGCAGCCATTGAACATGAAACGTATGGAGATTTCATCATCCATTTAAAAACATGTCAACCTCAGGCTTTTGAGAAAACATTTGTGTGCAGTAGTTAGAATGGTATTTTACATTTGGATATCCCATATTTTCTTTTGACTTAAGCAGGTAGAGTTTGGCAAAAAAATAAATTTAATAGTGGAAGCAGTGGGCCATGAAATGAGAGAAATTATAACTGTTGGTGCACTTTTTAAGGTAAAATAAAATGGGCTAGTGCGATTGGTGCAGATAGTTTTCACAATTTTGGTGCTCCTTCCAAAGCTTCAGATGGTGTTTTAAAAAAAAATTAAAAATTGAAAAAAAAAAATTGAGATTCGGGACGCAGTCAGCCAAACGTTATTATTTTCTCTTTTCTGATTTCTACTATGACATCCAAATTAATCAACCTGGTACTGGAGCTAATCTTGAGTTTTTACGATTGTCAGCTGACGTTGCTGAATTCCCAACAATTTGTTTTGCCTTTCTCCCATAAATTTGGATGGGTTATGCTTTCCTTGCTGTCAAATTGCTTGTATTTCTGTCTTCAGGTGAGACTATTGTTGGGGCCAAATATTAATCTTGTACTTCCATCTGTAAACTAATATGCATTGGGGTTAGTGGCCAATAGTGGTGTCTTGTTTCAGGATATCAGTTTCTGAAAGCAGTAATACTAGTTTCTGACAAATATGCATGCATACTGCCACAAAAACAGTTAACGTCCTTACACAGGTTGAGATCGCGACAGACCATCATTATTAAAGTCAAGATATTACTTGCAGTCTAATTTTTAACGATATTTAGTCAGTGCACCTTTATGATCTTTTTTTATATATAGTTTTTGGAAGTCATTCAAGTCAAAGTTTGAAACTGCAGATTCCAGGCTTACTCGGTTGTGGCATTGTTTTAGTTATATGTACAAGCTAAGACTTACAAACTAATAAGAGAATTTTATGTGCTGATCAAAATAAATTTTATATGAAAGTGAATTAGACAAGCACGTCAAATATGTTGGACACACTGGGATTGGTTTTTATTCTGTTTTCTGCTGCTTCCATGTGCTAATGTTTCAAGTGCATAAAATTCCCTAATTCTGTGTAAAAGGATATCTGGATGCAGCCTGAAGTCCTAGACATTTGCAAGTCAATCAGAAAAAAAAAAAATTGTTTTGACTTGCAAATATCCAATACTAAAACGCTGCTCGTTGTACTGATTTGGTTTCTAGAGTCAAGACTGCATTAGTACACTTGATACACTAATTCCAGTTTTATACAATAATTTAGAGCAATCTCAAAATACTTCCCCAACAAATGAGTATACAGGACATTACCCTTAACTTTAGTACATCTGAAGCAGCCTTTACATAGGTTGTAATAGCAGGTACAGTTGAGTGCTGTTCCAGGTTGAGCATTGTAAGGATAGCTTAACACTGTGTCTAACCTACTGTACTTGACCTGAATGGAATACATTTCCTGCAAACGAGTAACCCTTCACAGTACAAAAAAAGCATGTACTGTATTTAATTTTTTTCCAACTTACTGAGATTTAAAACTCATTGATTTGTAAGGTAACAGAAATATATTCCATTTCATAAGTACTCAACTCAGTCTGGTTTACAGCCAATGCTATTCATAAAGGTGATCACCTTTTTTTGTCTGACTTAACAACACATCCTAGCAGAGTTGAAAGGGCTTAAATTCTTACGGCTCACATTGGTGCAGCCCTACGCCTTGCAGAACAAGCATTTTGACAAAATTGCATTCCTTTCCTGAATTTTTAGGTGATCAGATTCAGGCTTTGGAAAAAAAAATGCCTGTCTTTGATTCCTTTTGCTGACGTTATTTGGGGCATAAGCTACGAATTTAAAAAATTGAATAGTCCTGAAATTAGATCTCAAGTTCTTTTTCAGCTATGTTGGGTCTGCATGTCATTGGAAACAGCCCTGAGTCTTTTGATTTCCTCTTTAGAAAAAAAATTGCATGATTCTATTTAGTTTGAAGATTTGTTTAGTAGAGGAGCAATGAGATTACTGTGGTCACATTGAGAGGTATGTGAATCAGGTCTAAACCCGTGATCAGGGCTCTTTGAAGAGCAACTGCATACTGAGTCATTGACAAACCGATTTAAGAAAATCAAAAACCCACATCTTACTATTAATTTGTTTTGTACAGTACTGATTTACCTGGTCACTAGCGGTTCAAACTGGACTCTTTTTAACAGCTTGTTAAAGCCCCGTTAATTTCTCACCCACTGCTTAACTGCTCTCGAGTAGCAGTGTTTTGCTCTTTTACCAGACTTAGTGTCATTTTATGGCTGCAGTGGTTTGTACTAATATTAAAGCAGTTTCATCTGGTAGGAATAGGTTTGTGAATTCATAATATCAGCTGAAGTATTTTGATGGGCAAAAAATTGGAAATCTTTGTGTACAGTACATTAAAATTGGCTGAAAGAAAACTCAAATTCATAACTCTGAAATTCTTGGTTATACAGTCCAAAAAGAAGTTTGTGTCTTGAGAAATCAAGTTTTAGGCACAGGTATTTATTTGTAAGACTTCTAAGTGAGCCCTTTCCCTCCATTTTAAAAGAATTTAATGAGTTAGTTTACACCACATCACCATTCAGAGGACTTATGTAAAATTTGTATAATACCTTCTATTAAAAAAGATTTGTACTCTATAGTCTGCTTTCCAGGAGATGTCTTTTATTATCATGTATAATGCCCCATCAGTTTTCCTTCCAATAAACTAATCTTTGGAATACCTTCACTATTGCTGCTGTTTCATTTTTTTTTTGTGTGGATTACACTTTTTTTAATATAGTTTACTGTGACTCAATTCACCACAAGGTGGAAAAATATTTTTGCAAGCAATCTCTAACCCTCTATTCATCTTGGAATATTGAACAGTGTACGGGATGGTGCAAGGTTTCAAGTTGGAGAGCTGTTACGATTTGAATTTACTTCCCAAAATTTTCTTTTACCTATTAATATCACAAGACAACTTCAATGTGCTGCCATAATCCCTATGACCAGAAAGCTTTTGTTATCTGTAGCACATTATAGCCTCTATTTTTGGCCACACCTGAATACTTTTTGGTAACAGGCAACCTGTTGAACTTCACAAACTTGAATTATTTATAGAAATTAACAATTGTGAAAAGGATGAAGAATCTGGGAATTTAGTGCCAAATCTCTTCAAGCTATTGGCATGATGGTGGTGTAAAATACATGTAAGAGCTTGGGGTGTGGAGACCAAAATGTGAAAGTTCTGAGAGTTCAAAGGGCTTGTAACGTATCTTGTCTCGATCAATAGAGCCAGTTTGTTTTGGTTTATGTAGCGTCTTCTGCAAATGGAATGCCCCATGCTGCTTTGAATAAATCATTAAGTAACACTTTTTTTTTTGTGGTGGCACCATTTCTACAAATATTTTGGTACCTGCTCCTCGACTGGTTTTGATACGATAATTAAACCAAAGTCTCTCCCCCTAACTATATCAGTACTGTTTCAGGTTGAGATATACTTGTATGTCATGTATTACAAGGTTAAACAGTCAAAGCAGCTCGATGAGATTCTTAAAACCTGGGCTTACCCAAAGAGAACGTAGTCTGATTACTTAGCAACCTATCAAATCCTTACAATCTTAAGTGCCTCAATCCATCCCTCCATCTGAGCCAGAGCAACAACACTGCCAACATGTGGAAAGTGCTGGGTGTGTACATTAGTTTTGTATGTTGATCCAGATGACCTATGTAATCCTTGAGGCTGCCCACCAACTAATCATAAAAGCCTGACTATGGCAGTTAATGTTTTAATGAGAATTGTATACACCCTGTTTCAACCATTAATTCATTCCAGTAGAACTGGCAACCTAATACCATGATTGGATTGCTGTGAGTACACATAAATGTGATCACCATATCTGGGGAACTGGTCTTCTGGTACCAAGCAAGTGGCTTTCCTGATTCTGATTGATGTCCTCTGGTGCAGGCACGCTCACTGATGCCACATGAAAAAGTTAGCATATTTTAAAATACATCGTTTTTTACTATAACACTCCAGTTGAGCCAACAAACTTGTTGAATGAATAATCCTTTTTTGTGTGGAATTTCTTTTTAAAAAAATCTATTCGATACTGGAGAAAACAGTTACTGTTAGGCTACTAGATTGTTGTAAAAACCCATATGATTTATTAATGGCCTTTAGGAAAGGGAATCTGCTGTCCTCACTTGGTCTGGCCTACTTGTGACGCTAAACCCACTGCAATGTAGCTAACTTGTAACTACGCACCAATCAGTTATATAAAACTGATATAGAAAAGTATGACAAGAATAAACATGCAGCCATCACCTGGCATTACAAAGGCACTGTATTTGAACTAAATAAAGGCACATTCAGCCCTACAGATTTCTTCTCATTAACATCATTACTAAAAAATGTGTATACTATAGTAAACTGTTGTGGTTCTGTTCGCCGAGCTGGAAGTTTTTGTTGCAAACATTTTGTCCCCTGGCTAGGTGACATCATCAGTGCTTGGGAGCCTCCTGCGAAGTGCTTCTTTGATGTTTCCTCCGGTGTTTATAGTGGTCTGTCCCTGCCGCTTCCGGTTGTCAGTTTCAGCTGTCCGCTGTAGTGGTTGGTATATTGGGTCCAGGTCGATGTGTTTGTTGATGGAGTTTGTGGATGAATGCCATGCCTCTAGGAATTCCCTGGCTGTTCTGTCTGGCTTGCCCTATGATAGTAGTGTTGTCCCAGTCGAATTCATGTTGCTTGTTGTCTGCGTGTGTGGCTACTAAGGATAGCTGGTCGTGTCGTTTCGTGACTAGTTGATGTTCATGTATGCGGATTGTTAGCTGTCTTCCTGTTTGTCCTATATAGTGTTTTGTGCAGTCCTTGCATGGTATTTTGTACACTACATTCGTCTTGCTCATGTTGGGTATCGGGTCCTTCGTTCTGGTGAGTTGTTGTCTGAGCGTGGCTGTTGGTTTGTGTGCCGTCAGGACACTATTCAAAAGGGCCACAACACACTGCAGTACACCAGAACTGCAAAAAGAAGAGGAGGAACACATATACAAGGTATTCGCCAAAAACGGATACCCGCGCAACTTCTTCAACAGATGCCTAAGAGAAAGACCACGGAACGAGGACATACCACAACCAAAAAGACTAGCCACACTTACCATACATCAGGAGCATCTCAGAACTGACAGCCAGACTACTGCGACCCCTAGGACTCATAACGGCAAAACTAATGTAGTGTACAAAATACCATGCAAGGACTGCACAAAACACTATATAGGACAAACAGGAAGACAGCTAACAATCCGCATACATGAACATCAACTAGTCACGAAACGACACGACCAGCTATCCTTAGTATCCACACACGCAGACAACAAGCAACATGAATTCGACTGGGACAACACTACTATCATAGGGCAAGCCAGACAGAGAACAGCCAGGGAATTCCTAGAGGCATGGCATTCATCCACAAACTCCATCAACAAACACATCGACCTGGACCCAATATACCAACCACTACAGCGGACAGCTGAAACTGACAACCGGAAGCGGCAGGGACAGATCACTATAAACACCGGAGGAAACATCAAAGAAGGGCTTCGCAGGAGGCTTCCCAAGCACTAATGATGTCACCTAGCCAGGGGACGAAACGTTTGCAACAAAAACTTCTAGCTCGGCGAACAGAACCACAACAACGAGCACCCGAGCTACAAATCTTCGCACAAACTTTGAACTATAGTAAACTTCCTATTAACCTATAGGACTAGGAATATGCTGGTTGATCAAATATTCTGGATAATCAAGAAGTCCACATAATTAATGAAAAAATACACACTAATAGAAATATAATGTAGGTAGTATACATAATGTTCTACCATATTTACATCACAACTCTTGCCTTTCCAAATATATGTAAATCCTGTCTCTCAGAATCCCCTCCAACAACTTACCCACCAAAGACGTCCGGCTTACTGGTCGATAGTTCCCTGGCATTTCCTTATCATTTTTCTTAAATAATGGCACCACTTTGGTCAACTCTCTAGTCTATTGGTACCTCACCTGTGGCAATTGATGATACACATATTTCAATAAGGGGCCCAGCAATCTTTTCCCTTGCTTCCCACAAAGTTCTGAGATACACCCTGATCAGGTCATTGGGATTTATCTACCTTGATCTGTTTTATGATATCCAGCACCTCCTCTATAATATGGACACTTGTCAAGATATCTATTTATTTTCCCAAGTTCTCTGGCTTCCATATCGTTGTCCACAGTAATTAGATGCAAAATATTTGTTTAGCATCTTAACCACCATCTATGGGTGAGTTCCCTGATTGAACCAGATTAACAGTCCCAACCAGGAACCCCTGCTGACAGATAAAAAGGGAGATTGTCAGAGATAGCTGACATTGACGAAGTCAGTACTAAAGTCATGGACAGTTCACGTATAAATCAAGGGTGACTTGGTGACAGGATACCAGCCTCTTTACTGTCATCACCACCGAGTTAATTCTAAAGCATGCTCCTGTAGAAACCTGCTCATAACAGCCCTCTTTGAGTTGGGATCAGCATTTCTACCATCATGCAGTTATTTGTGAAGTTTGACTTGTTCAATCCTGCTGTAGAAGAGTGGGCCCAGTATGTGGAAAATATGCGGGTTTTTTTAGCAAATGACATTGGACCAAATGAAAAGCAATGAGTAACTCTCCTGACAGCCTGCGGACCTGCAGCTTGTTCGGTTATTGGGAGCTTAACTTTCTCTGAGACGCATACTAAAATCTTTCAAGAATTGATGGATAAAGTTAAAGAATATTATGATCCAAGCTCCCTCTAATTCTGGAACGCTATTGTTTTTACTCAGCAATTTGAGAATCGGGAATCAGCAGTGGGATTTTTGATTAGGTTAAGATGACTGGCAGAAGCCTGTGACTTTGATTTCAACATTAATGAGATGCTGAGAGACCGTTTGGTATGTGGGATTAATTATGTAACCATGCAAAAGTGCCTACTAGATGAAACTAGACTTCAAACAGGCACTACAACTGTCTTTGTCATTAGAAAATGCAGCAAGTGGAGTATATGAGTTATAGGCTATTCCGATGGAAGTGGGCACCCTCGCCACACTGACTGAACTTGGGGAACACCACTTGAGTGAAGGCAATTGTGCAGCCTCACTCAGGATATATCCTGAACAGAGGGACTCTAGGCCAGCCCACAGCAAAGCCCCAAAATAAAGCCAAGCCTCGGCCAAACGGTGAAAATTTTATTCAGGATCCAGGCCGACAAGCCATTGTAGTTACTGTCAGAATGCTGACTCAAAACAGCAAGAGAGTCCCACTGAATTGAGTAAGAGACCTCATAGGCCAGTATCCAGGAGAGTGCACACCCTGGAAAGCCCACCTACATCTGGTCTGGAACAGTTAAATTGCTTAGCAACATCCAAACCAGAACCAATCAAAATAAACATCTGGTTAAATGGTCACCCAGTTCTAGTGATACCGGCACGGCTGTATCAGTGATCATAGAACCAGGCTTTAACAAAATTCGCTCTGAACCCCAACCCTTAGCTAGACTGAGAATGTATACTGGGGATCCTTTACAGATTACGGGGACAACTTTGGTTCCAGTCTTGAATGAAAAGCAGCAGATTTAGCGACAAGTAATTGTCTAAAAGGTTCAGGCTCAAGCCTGATGGGGCATAACTGGTTAAGAGAGATTCACCTTGATTGGCTCAACATTTTTCGATCAATCCCTCGCATAGAGGATTTATACACAAAACTGGCGGGGATGGAGTGGGGGGCTGTCCTTCACGAAGCTGGACATGAGCGATGCGTATTTGCAATTGCATTTAGATGAGAATTCTCAGAAGTGCTCTCCAAGAGAAAGGATTGGCCTATGTCCTCGGACTCAGAGGGAGAAGAAAGTATTGATTGTAACAAGGTTAGCCAGGTGGACCTCATAGAAAGAGTTCCCTGATTGGGGCTGTTAATCTGATGAAATCAGGGAGCCCTGGCTGACAGATAAAGAGGAGTGTCAGAAATTCTGACACTCTGAGAGCTGCCTCTGACAAGGCTGTGCCAGAGTCAAGGACTTATCAAATGTAGATAAAGGGTGACGGGATACCGGCCTCTCTCAAGTTCTTTGAGACATGACGGATGTAGACGCCTCAACGCCTTTGCCGCCAGAAGAAATTCTACCAAGGTGTTCTTGGCACAAAAGGCAAGCTCCCGTGTGTTACACACCACCCATATCAGACACCTAATCAGATTAATCTGACCTGGTGCTAAAACGTCCCAGGAGGCTCTCCTCGAAAAAGGATCGGCATATGTGTGCGGACTCTGAGGGAAAGTGTTGTAGTGATTGTAAAAAAGGTCAGCTGGCTGGACCTCATAGAATATTATTTTCCTGAATGGGGTGGGTAAACAGGAAGCCCTGGCTGATAGATAAAAAGGGGAATATCAGCGATATTGCCACTCTGATAGTTGGCTCCGAATGGAGCAGTACTGAGTCAAGGACTGTTCATATGTAAATAAAGGGTGATTTGCTGACCGGATACTGGTGTCTGTGGAGTTACTTCATTTTGCACTTCCTGTAAAGTTCTAAATTGAATTGGTTTCACCCTCAGGCCGTATAAATGACGATAGTTTGAATATAGTTTGTAAATATTAATGTTATTATAAGCATATTGAGTGGACTATGCTGTATGAAGACATATTGAATAATTTTGCAAATGCTATAAAATTCAAGTCAAACTGTTTTTGTAATCTTTTTATGAATAAAACATATTTTTGTAGCAAAAACTGTCAGTTTTGTCAAGTGGTGGACAAGAGGACCCTGTGTGAAGGGTGACATAGCAGAAAGGCTGTAAGGTGATTGGCTTGTAAATAACTGCTCTTAGGGAAGATACGTAAATTGGGACATCATATGTTTTTTAAAATTTTAAGTGGAAACGTCTATTCTATTACTAGTACTCTAAGTGGTGGTAAGGTGAATGCCTAAATAAAATGTCAAAAAAGATAATCATTACTTTGAGAGAGGAGGAGGCAGAGGTAGACCAAGGGAAAATATACAGATTGGGAAGGAGTTCAGTTATGCTGGGCATTAAAACAAAATCAAATAATGATTTCACAGGGAAGTTATGAGTTGATTGCTTGGTGAGTAACTGCTGTTAGGGAGTGTGTGAAGTACTCAAATGGAGAAAAACTATTTTTTTGAACAACCTGTAATTACCTAGCTTATAATTACTTAAGCAACTCCAACAGAAGAAAAGTAAGAAACTAGTGATTTGATAATATTCTTATTCTTGAATGGTGAAGTTATTGCATTCTAAAGTGTAAGTTAATACACAAACTGGTAGTGAGAAGAAGTGTTCATTTATATAATAATTAATTAATTACTTAATTAATATACAATACAAATGGCAGGGCAGGTGATGCGTTGCAGTTGCAGAATGTGGGTGCACCTGGATCCAGCCTGATCAGCTTCAGACTGCAAAAAACCAGAAGAACTGCAGATGCTGGAAATCTGAAACAAAAACAGAAATTGCTGGAATTGAAGAAGGGTCACTGGACCCGAAATGTTAACTCTGATTTCTCTCCACAGATGCTGCCAGACTTGTTGAGACTTCCCAGCAATTTCTGTTTTTGTTACAGCTTCAGACAGTGATAGGAAGGCGTGTGAGTATTAATCTAAGAGTAAATCAACAAATAAAGCTAGAAGTTACAAAATTAATAAAAGGCTAAAACGAAAGGCTCTTTATCTGAATGCATGTGGCATTCAAAACAAAACAGATGACTGACAGGGCAAATAGTAATATATAAGCAAGAACTAACAACTGTAGGATGACAGGTCATGACCTGAATATTGGGGGGTACCCATGGCATTTAGAAGGACAGGAAGCTAGGAAAAGCTAGGATTGCTCTGTTAATTAATTGAACAACAAAGGAGGATGACCTAAATTCAGGAAACCAGAATGTAGAAGCATTCTGGTTAGAGATGAGAAATTATGAAGGCAAGATGTCACTTAATGGAGTGGTGTACTAGCTCCTAACAGTAATTACAGGGTGGGATGGAGTTTAAGGGAACGGATGATGGGAGTTTATCAGAAAAGTACAGCGATAATCTTGGGCGATTTTAATCTACAAACAGATGAGAAAAATCAGATAGGCAAAAGTAGCTTAGATGAGGAGTTCACAGTCAATTTTTGGAGTCGTTTAAGAGAACAACACATTCTGAAGCCAACCAGACAGCAGGCTATACTGGACTTGCTATTACGCAATGAGATTGGATTAACGAGTTTTGAGAAGATTTGTAGCTCAGGTTGAGGTTCTGGATGTCGGTTTGCTCGCTGAGCTGGAAATGAACCTTCCAGCTAATTAGCAAAGAATGACAAAATCAAAATGAAGAAAAAAAATTAATGTACAAAGAAAGCTAGCTAGAAATATTTCTATAGATATAAGGAGTTAACAAAGTGCTAGTCATCTAGAAAGTATTGTCTTGCCAATTAATAATAGAAAATAAACAGATGGCAAAAGAATTGAATAGGTATTTTCCATCAGTTTCATTATAGAGGATACAAGTAACATCCCCGAAATAGATGTAGATCTGGAAAAAGGAGGAAGGAACTCAAGCAAAATTACAATGACCGGGCAAGTGGTATTGAGGTTCTTTTAGCTACATCCTTGATTAGATTAGAAGATAGCAAATGTAACTCCTTTCTTCAAAACGTGAGGGACACAGACAGCAGAAAACTACAGGCCAGTTAGCTTAATGTCTATCATCCAGAAAATGCTAGAAGTGATTATTAAAGGTAAAGCAAGTCACTTAGCAAGGTTCAAGGTAATCAGGCAGAGTCAACATGACTTATGAATGTGAAATTCTGTTTAACCAACTAATTGGAGTTCTTTGACGAAATAACATGCTGTGATAAAGGGGAACCAGTAAGTGTACGAAACAGGTACTTAGATCTCTAGAAGGCATTTGATAAGATGCCATATCAAAGTTTACTACAGAAAATAAGATCTCATGGGATGGAGGGTAACACTTTAGCATGGGTAAAACACTGACCAGCTAACTGAAAACATAGCATAGGCATAAATAGAAATTTTCTCATTGGCAATAGGTAACAAGTGGTATGCCACAGGGATCAGTGCTGGGGCCTCAGCTGTTTACAATGTGTGTAAATAACTTGGATGAAGGGACAAAAGTTATGATTGCTAAATTTGCTGATAACACAAAGAGATGTAGGAAAAACATGTTGTGAAGAGCCCATAAAGAGGCTACAAAGGGATATAAATGGGTTATGTGAGTGGGTAAAGTTCTGGAAAATAGAGGATAATCTGGGGAAGGTGAAATTATCTATTTTGGCAAGAAGAATAAAAAATAAGCATATTATCTAAATGGTGAAAGATTGCAGAACTTTGGGAAGCAAACAGGTAGGTCCCCTACTGCATAATTCACACAAGGTTAGTATGCAAGTACAGAAAGAATTAGTAATGCTAATAGAATGTTATTGTTTATTACGTACAGAATGTAATGTAAAAGTATGGAGGTTATGCTTCAGCTATACAGGACAAAGATGACATCACATCTGAGTTCTGTATACAGCATTGGTCACCTTATTGAAGGAACAATGTAAATACATTGGAAGCAGTTCAGAGAAGGTTTACTAGACTGATACCTAGAAATAGTGGATTATCTTATGAGGAAAAATTGGACAGGCCAGACTTGTATTGATTGGAGTTTCAAAGAGTAAGAGACAACTTGCTTAAAATACAAAGGTCCCAAGGGTGAATGTAGGAAAGTTATTTCCTCTTGTGGGAAAATTTAGAACTAAGGGTCACTGTTTAAAAGTAAGGGGTGGTCCATTTAAGACAGAAATAATGAAATTTCTTTTTCCCACAAATGGTCATGAATGTTTCAAATTTTCTTCCTCAAACAGTGGTGGAAGCACAGTCTTTACATAGTTTTAAGGCAAAGTAGATGGATTCTTAATTAGCAAGGAGTTAAATGTTATTGGGGAGGCAATCGGATCAGCATGATCTCATTGAATGGCAGAGCAAACTTGAATTTGCCGACTCCTGCTCTAATTCATATGTTTGGTTGTAATATTGCTTGTCTCTGCCTGTTTCAACTTACCGGCGACTAAAACCCTTAAAGTTATCTCCTGAAACCTTCTACCTTGTTCTTGTTACCTTCAGATACAACTATTCCTATGCTCTCCTGGCTGACCTTCAATTATCTTGCATAAACACATGTAAAACTTTGCTGTCATATCCTAACATGCATCAAGTCCATGTGATGGCTGACATACATAGCTTAACTTTATTATTTTTATCCTGATGTTCAAACTCCTCTCGGGCATCAGTCCTCCTTTATTTCTGAGAACTCCTCAGTCTTTGAACCTCCAAGAAAACTATATTTCTCTTATTCAGATCTCTTGTGCATCCCCACTCCCTTTACTCCACTATTGGTGGCCAAGACTTAAGCCCTGAAATTTCTTCAGAAATCTCTCCACATTCTTTAAGATACCCATGAAACGAGGCAAAGGTCATCAGAAGTCTTTTCTCCAGGGGAGTTAGCAATGCTCACTGCTGATTGAAGAGGACAATTATTTATAGGCTCTTGGGGCTCAGAAACCCTCCAGACAAAATTTAATAGGCATCTGGATGAGCATATGAATAGGAAGCGTTTAGATGGATATGGGCCAAATGCTGGCAAACGGGACTAGATTAATTTAGGATATCTGGTCTGCATGGATGAGTTGGACCAAAGGGTCTGTTTCCAGGCCTGTACATCTCTATATCTCTAAACCCCTGGTTTCCACAAGTTCAGAAGGAGACTTCCTTCGTTATCTGTGGAGAGAACTTGCTGAGTTTCTTCAGCAATTTTTGTTTTTGTTTCAGATTTCTAGTACGCGCAGTTCTTTGTTTTAGTCCTTCATTATCTGGGCCTTGTTGTTGGATCCTGCAGGAGTAGAATGTCTTCATTACGATGAACGTTTTAAAAAAAACAATTTCCTGATTTAAGGATGTGTGTTAACAGTTCATGCAGGTTTCAGTTTGCTGACAGATTAGTGTTTTATGAAGGGGACCCGCCTCTGAAGAAGGATATTCAGTTGGCTCTTGTTCTGATGACACTGAGCCACACCCAGTCTCACCCTAGTGGCGTGATTCAAATCGTCTTTTTCCAGGGCTGCTATGGAGGCTGTTCCTGCTGCCGAATCTGGTAGGAAATCCCCTCCCCCAGTTTTTTTTTAAATGTGAAAGGTGGTATAAGCGACAAAGGCAATTTGAACGTAGGGGGTGGGAGAATTTATGATCGAAGAGTAAGATGGAGTGAAGTAGGTCACTTATTGAGCTTCAAAATTGAGCGAGACTGCGCGGGCTGAAGCCTGTGGCCTGCGGAAACAGCGACACAATCAGGGCAAACGTTGAAGGAGAGAGCGAGGTGGGGGTGAGAATATATGGACAAAATAGAGTATTCGCGTTTTCTTCTTCCGCCTCTAATCTTTCAGAACTCGATATTTTTAAGAAAACAAAGCTAGATTTTCCTCATGATTTTCTCGGCGCAGTGATTCACTGCCCGCCATGGTAGGGGAGACGGGCGCAATTTCCGGCTGGTCTATCATGGCGGCCTATGTGACGGACGAGACGGGTGAGTGCGCTTTTTTCCCCCTGTTCCTAGGCGCCAAAGGCAGCGAAATCTTTACCCCGATCCCGGTCGGCGGCACTCCCGAAGGCAGTCACCGTTTCAAATATTCACCGTTGATTCCTTTGTTTTTTGCTTAAATCGCTAAAGTCCTGCGGCCGCATTCGTTATGAGCTTTACCAGAGCGCCTGCCGCCCTAAATAGTCGGGAAAATCCGAGGCAGCATTTGTGGCCTAGAGCAAAAACAATACCAAATCACACTCGTAAACTCGAGTTGATGAATCTTGTTCTCTTGAAATGATGAATTGAAATGTTCTGATGCTCACAAGGTTTCTTGGCGCGTTCAACAAATTCGCTTCATAAAATTCCAAAACTGATTTTTAAAGTTTTTTTTTGTTAAACGAATTTTAAGCCTTAAATTCACTGATTTCATCTTGTACTTGATAAGTGATGGCCTCAAAAGTACATTATTTCTGGAGTCTTTATGAAGTGTCAGAAGACTTGAATGATACTGTAAGTTCACTTTCCAATAGCCAATAAACTTTTTATTTTGAAATAAAAACAACTGTGGAGACTGGAAATCTGAAACAAAAATTGTTGGAGAAGCAATATACTGATTGTGGATGAGCTGAAGTACTGTCCCTGTTTAACCATTTTAAATTTATTTTTCTCAAATTAAACACTTTGATTTAAGTAAAATGGAATGTGTAACCACTCGTTTGAGATGAGCTTTTGCTGCTATTTCCCCCACTTGGTAGCTCAAGATGGTGGACATTGTAAAAAGGTTTTTTTAAAAAAAAACTAGGAGCTGCCTCGAAAGGAAAAATTGGTGACTGGACATCAAGCTGTGCTTATGGACACTGAGAGGTGCTGGTCAGTGCAGGTTTGCAGTTCTTTTGGAATTTTTAACCTGTTGTTACATTTGAGAAATGTTGAGGTATTATCATCAATTTGTGCATGAAAGATAGCTGATTAGATATTGGATAGCTACTGTATTCCTGCACTAGTTCTTCATTTGCCAAAGTTTGGCTGGTGTCTAACCTAGAGTTTTGCATTTTTCTAATTGCTGAAACCTGACTTTTCCAATATTTTTTTCCCCTACTTCTCACGTAGGGAAGGGTGAGAACTGAGGATATGAAGAACTGTTTAAGATCTCTTAATGTTCTGTGGTTACCAAACATTTAGTTTTACAATAAGATTAACAGTGCTATATTTTTTTCCCACCGGTCATTTGGAGCATAAAACTTAAGATTTAGCTTTGATAGGACTGATTTCAGTAACTGTTTCTATGCTTCTTACTACATAGAATTCCCTATTCAGTATTTAAAATGTTCTTTCTCAATATTTGCAGGCAAATATATTCCTGCCTCTCAGCGCCCTGATGGGACCTGGCGGAAACCAAGACGAGTAAGGGAAGGATATGTACCTCAGGAAGAGGTGCCAGTGTAAGTAACTTTTTTTTTAAGAAACTAAGTCTTTGAAAGGCAAAATTATTTCCAACTTTCTGTTCTAAGAAGTGATGAGCAGTCTATTTACATTATCTGGTCTACTAACTGCCATTCATAATGCCCCATAGTAGCTGTTGCTTCCTTGAATGGTATGTCACTTGCTGACTACTAAATGTACAAGGGTTACCTGGGGGTGGGTTTAATTTTTTTTTGAGGACAAAAGCCTTCTTTTCCACAAATCTGTGCATGTGATTTAAATTTTTAAATTGTAGCCAGCAATCAAATATCAGCTTTAGCCTGCGAAGTGACAGTTGAGTGAACTTGCCAGGTGGCTACTGTTACAGATCTGAAAGTGTTTTGTTGCTGTTTTGATTTCCCCTTTCCAGCCAAATGTTTTGGAGAAGACAGCTGTCTTATGCTTCAAAAGTGATAGTGATATGTAGTAGAAATGAGCCTGAGCTGTGCCTTAAATTGTGTAGTGGCGTATTCATAGAATGTAAAAGGATGATAAGAGTTTTTAAAGAAAGGAAAGTCTTTACATTGAAGTAATTTCCTAATTGTATTATTGACTAAGGTAACAAACTTTACATTTGAAAGAAGAGTAAGTGATGTGGAGTCCAAGAAAATTTCAGTTTTCTAAAACTGAAGCAAGTATGACTTTTTTCCCTTTATCCTCACAAGACTTTCCTTAAGATGAGGTAAAGAAATCTGTCTTCAATTTTGGATGAAGGAATTTAGGGTGTTTCCACCATTTATAGTTAGGGTAGAGAGTTATAACTAACAAAGATCTTTGCAGTGAGTTTCGGACAGCATGACAAGGTTTTGCTTTTCTTTCCTGATTAGTCAGGTTTCGATTTGATGGCATGAAAAGCACTTGGTTAATCTACCTTTTTAACTCCTTAATCCTGTTCATAAAATCATTGTAACAGCCCCAACACAATAGCTGAAGTACTGTCACATAATCCGATACAAGTCTGGCCATTAATACTGGCATATAGAACCATTACCTTGTATTACTGCTTCTTTAAAGTAAATGTCAACATGTAGATGCCGACTAATGCAGTGTTCACAATGCAACATTTGGGAATATTTTGAGCAGCTACTTATGGGGTTATGGCTTCCAGAGACTGGGTGAGCACAGTCATGTTACTGAGAATTAGACAACAGGTGATTCCAAAGAGGAAAATAAAATTACATTGAGCTGTTCCTCTTGACAAGCTGTGGGATACCGTTAAAGGCTTTTACAGCCTGATTACTCGCGTGGTATTTTAGCCACCGTTAAGATATAGAGAATGAAGGAAATTACCTTTTATTATTACTTGTGCAATTCCCCCGCCATCCACTCTTGAAAGTACTAGCTCTTGCTGAAGTTCTCCATTGCAAGTACCCATTCTTGATGTGAAAGTTAAGATAATTTGTCAGTAGACTGTTTGGCTGGGAGAATGCATCAAGAACTCAATGTCTGCAAATGAACTTGTTGATAGATGAAACCAGATAGTGATCGTGCCTTTTGTTTTTCCTTTCCCCATTCCAGTCAGTCAGATCCAGGGTTTGTCTATGTACCTTTTACCATGGATAAGCAGGGAACTTTGATTTTTTTGGTGATATACCAAATATGTCTCCAAATGGAAAACTTTTTTTCTAAGCAATGTGGATTTGGTTTTCATGTACACAGGATTTTTTGCCCTAAAAGTAATTAACACTCAAATTTGGACCAGAAGTAGGCCATTTAGTCCCTCCCGTCTACCCTGCCATTCAAGTACAGCTTATCTGTTTTGAATTCCATGTTTCCATCTACCCTGGAAATCCTTAAATTCTTGGGCAGGGGAACCAATCTACCTTCACCTTTAGAAATATTCAGTGCGCTGCCTTCTGAGGCAGTGTTCCAAGTTCACAACCCTCTTGGAGGGAAAAGAAAATCTCCTCATCTCTGCCCTAAACGTTGTTTAAAAATTAGGGGTCAATGTGCCCTAGTTCTGGGCTCCCTGATGAAAGGACGCATATTTACTTTCTGGGTCCACTTTGCTTTGTCTATTCAAAGCCTTTATGGATCTTTTTAAACAACCAGTTCAGGCATTTTATGGCACATCTCTGGAGCAGGTGGATCTTGAACCTAGCCCTTCTGGCTCAAAGGTAGAAACACCACCACTGTGCCACAAGAGCATTAAGATCTTCATATGCTTAATCAAGTCACCTCTCACACTTCTAAACTCCGTTGGAAGTAAGCCCAGTCTGTCCAGCCTTTCCTGAGCAGACACCCTGCTTTTCCACGGACCTATCTAGTGAACCTCCGATGCATTGACATCCTTCCTTAAGTAAGGAAAGTAAAACTGCACACGGTATTCAAAATGTGGTCTTACCAATCCCTATGTAACTAAAGCCAATGCTTCTTTCTTTTACGTTCAACCCCCCTCATAATAAAGGATAGCATTCCATTAGTCTTAATCACTTACTATACCTGTGTACTTTTTTGTGATGTGTATTGAACTAGATATCTCTACACCTTGGAATTCCAAGTCTTTGTCTACACATGTACTCTGTCTACTTTTCCTGCCCAAGTGAACAGCTTCACATTTTCTTACATTGTACGTCAATGCCAGATTTTTGCCTACTCACTCGACCTACCTGTGTGTACCCTATTTGTTTGCATCACAACACATCTTCCAATCTTTATTTATCTGCAAATTTTGTTACCATGCCTTCACTCCCCTAATCAATGTTATTGATACATGTTGTATAAAGCTGAAACCATGTTAGGCTATGCTTGTTGCAACCTACCAGTTGGAGAAAGTGTCATTTGTGCAGACTGTTTTCTGCCAACCACACTCTTAGCTATGCTATTATATTGTCTCTACACAATGAACTCCTCCATTGCACGACAACCACCTTTGTGGCACCTTGTCAAATACCTTCTGGAAATCCAATAATTTACATCTGCGGCCTCTCCCTTATCCATAGTATATCTTGACTTCAAAGAATTCCAGTAAATTAGTGATCTCCCTTTCACAAAAAAACTTCAAAAGTAATCAGGAAGAGTCAGTATAGTTTTAAATGCCCAGCTCTAATGACCTTAATTGCTTCTGATACTGTTCCCAAGGCTGCCATCAAGCTAACTGGCCTAAAGTTTCCTGGTCTTTTTTGCCTTCCTCCCTCTTTTTGAATGGTGGAGTTACATTGATACTTTTCCAGAATAAAACAAAGTTTTTAGAAAATTAACACTAATGCATCTACTCCTCATTAGCCTCCTCTTTAAGACCCAAACCTTCAATACATTAGCACTTGAAGATTTATCAGCCGCAGCTTGATCGGTTTGCTTGGTGTTGCTTTCTTGTTGATTTGTAATTTCATCAAGTTTCTCTTCCCCCTTCGTCCCAACCATTTCATTGTTTACTAATTCTGCATTCTTGCTTCTAGAGGGCCAATGCTAATTTTACACTCTCTCCCTTTTTAAAGACCTGCAGAAAATCTTGGCATTTGTTTTACATTTCTAGTTAGCATCCCCTCTCTTAATACAGTATTTCTTTCTCCGAATTAATCTTTTCATCATTCCCTGCCCTTGTTAATATTCTGCTGAATTACTGAACCTGCTACTCATGTTTTGTGCAAGTACATGCATTCTTAAGTTTGGTTTCCTTAATTTTTTTTAGTTAACTACAGATGGGTCCTCTCCTTAGAAATGCCCTTCATAGTAGGGGTGTACTTATTCCAAGTGTTCTGAAATATTTCCTTAACTGCCCATCAGTGACCTATTTCTTAGCCTAGAATCCCAGTTCATTTCAGCTTTCATGCCCACGTAGTTGTTCTCATTTAAGATTTTGAAATACTGGTCTTAGAACAACTTTCTCACCCTTTCAACTTGATGTAAAACCCAATCATATCATGGTTGCAGCTATGTAGGGGTACCTTAACTATTACAGGCACCAATTTTGAAAGTTCCACTCAGAAATGAATGGTTGGTTGTTAACCCCCCAAAATAAAAAGAAATTTGTCAGGATGAACTTTGAATAAACCTCTTAATGTTTCTTGGCCCTTTGGGCGACCTTTTGCTCAGTTCATGGCATGTGCAATTTTGTGCAAAATGGCAACTCAAAAATTGAAAGAATGTTATTTTACTCAACAGGCATTACATTTGCAGGGGCATATCTTCTACATCATGAAAGGTATCTGAACAGTCTTTATCGCTCTCTTGTGATGTGTATTGCACACCTTCTGATTCCCATGTTCGCTCACTGCGCAAAGCAGCTTTAATTATGGCTTATTCCAAAATGTCAATGTTAAGGTTTGCCTTTAAATAGGAAAAACATAATTTGGCATCAAGGAAAGTAAAGTTTTGAGTTTTGCTAGAAACTACTGCATTTTGTAGCAGATTGATGAAATACATTTGGCTTTTCAAAGTGGTGTGCAAAGGGCTATTTGTTTAAAACTATTTCAGCAGGTGGCTTTGAGTTAACACCCTCTATTGTCAAAACTTAAGCTAATTTGAATGTTAATAAACCAGTTAGCATGTTGGAAATTCTGAAGGTTGTCAAGAAAGACGGGAGTTTATCACAAGTTATTGCTTCGTCCCTAATAGTCTTCCAAAGTTTACATTCATAATTGGTCATGGTGCATCCAGTTTTCTCCTTGCCTTTCTCTGAATTTATCTGGTGTCTCTGGCATTGCAGCTGGTCAAGGCATAGTTACAATATTTTCAGATTGAGCTGTAATAGAGATGGGGTATACAGGAACTCTTTGGGGTGGGGTGGTACAGGTAAAAGGAGGTTGGGGAAATGGAGTTTGAGTCAGAGGGTGGTGAAGAAATGGTAGAGTGGAGGAGCATTTTAGAATGGATGATGACCACGAGAGTGGATCTATGCCTTTTGAAGTCTCAAATCAAAGCCTTAGGGTGACAATGATAATGGTTGGACACATCAGCCACTGGTTGGGCTGTGACGCTGAACAAGAGGAATTTTAGATCAGTTTTGAAATTGAGCCATCATTCATTAGTCACCCATCCAGATAAGGGGTTGGTGTAACTAGGAAACATTTTAAGGCATTTAATGTAAATAGGAAGATTGTGGGCTGAAAGAAACTTTTAAAAATTACTAGTGTTGGAGGTGGATTGGTAGCCAGTTTGGAACAGACTATGCAGTAAATGGGGAAGAGAAGGGAGGATTTGTCAGAGGGGAGTAGCATTTTGAGTACAAGTTGAGTTGCCATTTATAATTTAGGGAGGGGTATAGAGAAGAGGTTGGATATAAGTTAGGAGAGACCTTTGTATGAAGGGGCAGTGGTCCCAGCAGATTAGATCTAGTTTTGCATGCAGTACAGGCAGTGGGGGTGCAACTTTTGGCTGAAATCGTCCCAATTGTAACTGTTCACATCCTCCTGACCTTTATTAGGGAAAGCCAGCAGACTTCTGATGTTTCTGACCTACTTTCTGCGAGTTTAATTCACTTGAGGTATTGTTTGGTTGTGGTGTTGTTAAATGTAGATGGTTTCTTACTTGCCAGGTAACATGATATTGACAGTACCATCTACAAGTGCATCACTGCTTAGAATTCTGAGACTGTTTGTCACTTTTAATGTGAGCTTGTTATTTTAAATTTTCCATCTTTCTTTTTAGTTTCATAATATTTGCTCCCGTCACTCTATCTTCCATCCTTTTTATCAACCCTAATAAACAGCCTGAAATTTAGTGCTGTGAAACCTCGTGCTAGGCTCAAGAGTTCAGTTCACTTTTTGGAGCTTGACGAATCCACTTCATTCGTTTTCAACCGTGATCCACGGTTTCACCTCAGTTCTCCTAAGTGACAAGAGCAATAGGCTTTAATGTCCTTTTTTTCTCTCTTCAATACTGCCACCCCAACCCGTTTGTTCTGCTCGCAATATTGCACGCGCAAACGTAAGCGTAATTTGAAGATGTTTAATTTCATATTCTGTCAATGCCATACTAACCTCTCACCCCACCCATCTGCATTTAGTCATTTCTGTGACTGTTCAGCTGGTGCGCACATTGCCTGATTTAGTGTGAAATGCCCCCCCCCTTTTTTTTTTTGATGCTACATAGGTTCATCAATAATAAGCAAAAGTCTGCTTTGTTACACTAAAGTGCAAGATTGCTCAGGGCAGTGCTAAGCTCAGACAAGTAATCTATTTGTACTGGTTGATAGGCCAATTTACGTTATCTATTTTTTCATATGCCAAAGAGAACACTTAGCTAACTACAAAAGATTATTCAGTGGTGCAAAATGTGCTCAAAGAAATGAATTTTAAATTCTCCATAATCAGTCATTTGCAGTAGCTATTTGTTGTGTAGACATTTTGCTATGTGTGAACAAGTCATCTGACCTAGCCCCATTTTCCAACATTTGGCCCAATATCCCTCAACCTACCCATCCAAATACATTTTAAATGTTGTAATTGTATCCACCTCCACCACTTCCTCTAGTTTCTCGTTCCATGCACGCACTACCCTTTGTTGTGGACACTGTTGCCCCTCTGTCTTTTTTCAATCTTCCCCTTTCACCATACACCTATGCCCTCTAGTTTTGGACTGCCACACTGCAGGAAAAAGACTTTGGTTATTCACCTTATCCATGGCTCTCATTTTATAAGCCTTTATTAGGTCACTCCCTCAGCTTCTGACACGAAGGGGGGAGAAAGGGCCAGTGTTTTTGGTCTCTCCCTGTAACTCAAACCCTCTGGTCCTGGCAACATCCTTGTAAATCTTTTCTGCACCCTCTCAAGTTTAACAATATTCTTCCTATAGTAAGGAGATCACAATTGTATGCAGTATTTTAAAAGTGGCCTCACCAATGTCCTGTATAGCCCCAACATGGCATCCCAACTCCTATACTAAATATTCTGACCAATGAAGTTAAGATAGTAAAATCTTATGTTGTGCTATTTTGCTTTTTTTAACCTAAATACAAGTGTGTTTTAAGATACTGTCTCATGGTATTCTAGATTTTGGGATTTTCTGCAAACTGCCAAATAGCTGTTGCAAGAGAACATGTCAGATTGACTGATTTCAACTAATTTTCACTGCTTTAGGTGATGTGGTTCAAACAAGCAGCAGCAAAGTGGCTCATTTACACTTTACCATCTCCAGGCTGGGGCATAATCAGCTGCATTTTCTTTTGTAACTAACCTGCAATTTCTGAGGGATGTTAATGGATAATTCACACTCCTTTCACAAATGGCGGCTCAAAAAGGAGTTTATTTCCATATTCCTTGACAGTCATGGCCACACTTAAAACTGCCCAGTAAAAGGCCATTTTTTATACATAGATAGGAGAAATTATATTGGCTGTTAACATTAAATAGTACTGTGTTCCCAATAACCAGAGTCAAATTTGAGGGGTATCTCTGTCAGTTACTTTAGTTGCACCGTTATCCCAGATGATGTGCAGGAATTGAGATCTTTTTCCATGTGTAAGTGTGTTGTACACTGGCTGTTATATCTACTGAAGGCTGGCTGTGCCTGCTGCAGGTAAAACCCCTCTCCTCTGCTGCCCGTGTAAATTAGTTCTCCTTTTTCTTCTCTTTCCCCCAGATACCCTCTTTGCAGCCTCTAATTTGAATGGGATCTAGCTCATCAGGTGATTCTCAGCCTCCCATCCCAAGTGGCTATTCTTTGTCGTTTCTCAGTGTCAATAGCTGTTTAGCTGCCAGGGCATTACACCCGGGCCTGATTCTACATATTCATCAGTGTCACCACACTGCTGAAGGATAAAAGTATTCTCCGTCAAGGCAGGAGGACATGTTATCCAGAACATGCAGTATGTTTTATTATGGATCTTGAATGTAGACTTTGGCCCTGACAGTGCACTCTTTCTCGAGCATTTAGGGATGGGGAATAAATGTTAAACTTGCAAGCGACCCACATATTATGAAAGCATTAGAAGCATTATACCAATGGGTCAGTCACTTTCAAGCATGACTGCTTCAACAAATTTGAATGAGAAAAATGGTGTTGGGGGAGGAGGAGGTCTTGAAATTGATATGGCAGTAATATACTTGAACGTCAGATGAGGATGACAGGCTCGGGTTTGTCTCTTAATTCCCTGTATGGTTGGCACACTTAGTTCAGGCACAGAGCAGTCACTTGAGTGAGAGATACCAGAAGGTGACTAATGTACATGAAGTAGTATCTCAGCAAGAATCAGGAAAAGAGAAAATCAAAAAAATAAACTTGTTTGTGATAACGTGGTCTGATTGTGTATCCCACTTCGCATGGCCTGTTATTATCTGTATTTGTTGTGTGCAGGTACGAAAACAAGTATGTGAAGTTTTTCAAAAGCAAACCCGACCTGCCACCTGGCCTTAACCCAGACGAAACCGCCAAAAGCAAGCAGCAACAGTCAAAGCACGACGGAGAGCTGGCTGGGTTATCCAAGTCAGCTAAACGCAACCTCAAGCGCAAAGAGAAGCGCAAACAGC
The DNA here is from genome assembly GCF_037043375.1 of Chiloscyllium plagiosum. Classification (NCBI taxonomy): domain Eukaryota; kingdom Metazoa; phylum Chordata; class Chondrichthyes; order Orectolobiformes; family Hemiscylliidae; genus Chiloscyllium; species Chiloscyllium plagiosum. The sequence continues at coordinate 20,403,887 of NW_028270191.1, read as the reverse complement.
AGCAGGAAAGTGACGGCACCGCCGAGGCCGATGAGCTGAGTCAAACATTGCAGAAAACCACCATTGGCGGCGGTGGTAGCAGTCCGAACTCTCAGGCTGTTGCGTTGCAAGGTGATCACGATGGAGTAGAGAAGGCAAAGAAGGTAAAAAATCTTAAAAAGAAACTGCGCCAAATTGATGAACTGCAGCAAAAACTAGACTCTGGTGAGATTAAACAGGCGACCAAAGAGCAGCTGGACAAGCTGAGCCGCCGAAAACTGCTGGAGGAGGAGCTGGAGGGTTTGGAATTGGGTTTATAGGAATAACTGTTGTATGCTACCAAGAATACTGGGAGAGTCATTGTTCCATACCGACACAAGATATCCACACCAAATAACTACCAGATAATACAGGCTCGCATCTTAAAGAGACTAAGGGTCATACAATAAGACAACATCGCCCATGCTGGTGCTCATGCTGCCTTTCACACTGTTAGTTTTATTAGAAATGGAGGGAATATTTTCCAAAAATATCATTCCTAAATCTTGATACTGAGGTATGGAATAAATGTACTGTTCAGTGGACTGTATTGGGTATTCACTGTCAGACTACGTGACTTCAGAATATTGTCTAAGCACTGCATCTGTCGTTGCGTGCTTAGTCTGGACTAGGGGATTCGCTGTGTCAAAAGGCCTGATCGTCTCGTTCTTTCATTAGGGGGAGAACATCCAGTGTTCACTGCAGCAAACGTGTTCAAAGCAACTCCCACCCCTCTTTGTTTTGTATTCAGACTGTGAAACACTTGATGAGGGGAGTAAGATGCATTTTTGATTGGGAACATTATAGTAGAAGTAATCCTTTCTGGGATACTGCTGCACTTTTGATTTTTGTTCTTAAATTGTGCTTGCTCCCATTGATGAGATGGGAATAATTGCTACTTGTATGTCTCCCATGTGGTGAGCACTTGTCCAAAGGCTTTAATAAAATCATTTTTGTCATTCAAAAAGTGCTGAAAGAAAATGATCAAAAAGCATTTTCCTCATGAAGTGCTGACTTTGCTTTCACTGATATAAAGTTAATGATGCAATACTGGTTTGAACTCAGACTTGAATGGTGCCGTTAACGTCTGTTCATCTTTGATTTGTTCACTATCTTGTTGCCATAAGTATAATTTCAGAGTTGTGCAGCATTTGCTGTACGTGGACAGCAAGCATCGCTATGAATTATCGAGAATTTACCTACAAACCAGCCATTGTGCTTCAACGTAATTCAGTCTACACTGCATTCTTTGGGACGTTTCAGAAATGAGGCGCAGTATGAGTGCAATTCTTAAGCTGCCTATCTATATTGAATGCAAATGTATACAGTATAGGACTGCACACTTGCCTGGTGGCACTCAAATGGGCATGTGTATTGGAGGAAGAGATACCTTGACCACTGAAATCTTTGGGCATGTAAGAAACATGGCAATGTCTATTGTAAAGTTTCTCTATTCAGGTAATGGAGATAAATTCAAGGGTGAATTTGCAGTATTTCACATTCACAACCTAATATAAAATTTCCAGTCAATATCAAGCATTAGCTATAGCTGGGTTTGAAATGGGCTCTGGCATTGATGGTCTTGCTGCCAAATGGCAATATTTTGATGTTGGCAGGAGAAACCTTTTAAAAGCTGTACAGATTCTCTGCACCGGCAATATATGCAGGTAATGTTTCTGCCCTTCTACTGACAGCCATCTCAAACTTCCTCGTGTCAGAGAGGTAAATGTCTACAGTCAACTAAATTCAGTGCTTGTAGTGAGGTTGCCAGTTAATGTATTGGCTAAGGGTTAAAGCCATATTTTATATACTTTTAAATAATTGCCCATTGTAGAAGAACAACAAAATCAACTTGCCCAGTTTTTTAATTACTAGACAATTTATTTTTATGACCCAATTAAGGATTGAAAATTATTAAAAGCTGCCAATACTATATTGTTTAGGACTTTCCACGCTTTTAGTCCTTGTGTCATTGCCATTTTAAATTTTTTTACTATACTGTATATATTTTAGATGTACATTTTAGGAAAGCAATCTGGAATGATATACACAGAATGTAGAGTTAACAAACTTCTTAGATGTGGGTTTAAAATGGCAGCTGGCAATCAGTGTAAATTTCAGTTTTGTTTTTTGACTGGCGTTCTGTTTGAATCTATTTCACACAATATATATCACCCTTTTAAACATTTTTAAGTGGTCTCTGGCTAAATGTCGGAAGGTGGTACACATAGGTGTGTTGCATATAGGTCTGATGTGAGCGATGAATTCAGTTTGTTTTGAATCACTTAGTGGTTGTAAATCAGCAGTAAGGAGCTCCTTTGTAGAGTGCTCAAGAATGGCGGTTGGGCTGTCTTGTCATTCCGGCCTGCCAGATTTAGTTTTGCATGGTTGTTACCTGGTTTCTGAAGCACTGTCATTGCTACAGGTTCTGAGAGTTCAGGGTGTGTGTACTTTCCCATCTGCATGCATAACAATGGAGTACTTGCCTCAACCTGATACTTAAACTCTCTTTATTAGCTAATTTGTACTGAAGCTTGTTTCATCACTGCTTTCAATAAGAAAACTTGCTGTAAACTTGGGACCAATCCAGTCTTAAAATGGGTGAAACTTATTGCTGCAAGCATGTGGCATTAGATTAAAGACTGCTGACTGACCCAGAGGGCCAATGGAAGATGGGTTTAGTTCTCCAAGGAAAGATAGGAATTCTGGAGGATCAGGTTCCCTGACCTGACCTGGGAAAAGTTACACTGGCAGAAGCCTGTTGTACAAGCTTCAGTTAAGACCAAGTTAGATTTTGATGTAGGGGAACAATACTTTTATAAATCCAGTTGGTTTGTAGTATTTAAAGGTGCTGGCGTATGATTACCAAAGTGTTGGCAGCCTCTGGTACTGGAGATGAGCCAAGATGATTTTGCTAGGAATCTTGTGCTCCTATTACATCCACATGTGGCCTCCTTTCAAGAGTCACTCATTCCCTAGCCTAGCAGCACTGGTTAATTGTAGTTCGCCTCCTGCTGTCCCATCCTAGATGGGTTAACACAGATTGCAAGGGAATGAACATTGGGTCTAGGACTTAAGAACTCTGTACCACATTTGGATATTTGCCTATTAAGGCACTGGAGAGTTTTGGAGAAAATCGCCAGAAATAATTGTCAAGATAATTAACCAGCGTTAACAGATGTGCAGTTTTCTTTCAAATATTTGTCCATTTATCTAGATACTTGGAAAAAAGAGGGGTAGAAAACGAAAGTGTTGAATGTGTAGTAACAGTTTACCACAATATAACTAAGACCATATTCTGTAGATTATACTTTTGTAGTTGTTTAGCTTCAGAACCTTTTCCATTACCGATCTTCCTATGCCACTTCCTGTTGCCCCAGCCTAGCCTGCTAGCATTTTGGTAATTCCACAAACCAGGAATATACCCCGTGCTTGCTGTGCAGAAATAGGTAAAATGTGAAAAAACACTGACTTTGGAAGTTGTATTGTAAATATGACTTTGAAATTTTGAGCAGTATTGATCATCTTGGTGTGAGTTAAGCAAACCTAAGACACTAATCAGTGTTAGTTTTCTTTGTATGCTTTCTCCAAATCTTTCTGAAAAATTAATCCGTTATTGGAAGTGGGGGTCAAGGTTGACTTTCCTGTCTTAACTTTGGGAGGGTGACCCATTTGTAATATCCCTGCAGAGACTGGCTAATAACTCCAAGTGTTAAACTTAACACTTCCTGGTTTATATTATACCTTGAAGTGCTGCATTTAGCAACCAAGTAATTTAGGAAACTTTCTTTCGGAAGCATTCAATAGAAATTTGCATCTAGCAGGTGGTTACCACAGTTTGCAGTGCTACATAGACCTGTTGGGTTTTCGTCCTGCAAAGAATTCAAGTTCTATTTATTGATATCAGGCCACTATGAAATTTCGATACATGGGATTTGGAGAGATCCAGTATTCACCCCCCCCCCCCCCCCCCCCCCCCCCCCCCCCAATCTCCCAGTTCTTGGTATTGGAACATTTGAAACAGGACTGAAACTTTAGAAAAGTGGAAATTTTAAAATGTTTTATTCTAAGTAACTATAACAAATGTGTTGCTTGCTGTGTTGTGGATTCAGTGATGTGGTACAAAGCTTTTCCAGATCTAGTGAATAAAGTTGAAATATGTTATCAACAATGCCTGTTCTTGTTTGCTTTTCGCTAACTGTTCACCCAACATTTGGATGAATAATGGTAAATTGTGGTATCTCATTTGATTTGCTCTTAGCCCAAGTTCCAATTTGTAGCTTGTTAAACCAGTTGCAATGGAACTAATCTCTTACACCAAACATTAGACATCCGAAGTGTTGTATAACTGTGTATAATAAAAGGGCTTTTAAAAATAAAATCTCTGCAGTATGATCAATATCAGTGAGCCTCAGCATTTGGTGTTGAACTCGATTTCTACGCTACAGTAACATATACAAAATGATAGTGCACCTGCCTTTTAAACCTGTAGACTGTGGGACAAAGTTCACCTCAAGTCTTGGATCAAAGCTGTACGTGCTCTCATGCAGTTCTGGTGGAATGCTGAACTGTCAATGGTTTGTTCTTTCAGCCAAGCAAGTAATCCAATGCTCCATCTGCCTTTTGGATGAGTGCAAAATATTCATTGGTACTATTTGGAAGGAGAGATCCTGTTGGTGTCCTGACTACATTTTATCAATATCACATACCAATCTAATTATTATACACTTGGTGTAGAATGTTACTCTATGCACTCTGCTGCATTTCCAATGGATGCAACTGAACACACCACTTGGATAAAATATGCTTTGGACTATATTGAGGCTCTGCAAACCTTTGAAGGCGCAATTACCTTCCAGCTTCAGATTGCCATCTATTTGATAAATGAAGGGGTTGAGTTGGTCACAAGTCAAAATCGTTGTTTTAAGAAACTTTCTGATCATTGAATATGCAGCCCAGATAGGCTTAGCTGCCATATCTGCTTGGACTGAGTTAATCTCAACCAGGAAGGCAATGTGAGACGCTGCAATTGTCTCCCATATGCTTGGCTAATGGCAATAACCTGATTTCCCCATGCTCATCGCAATCTATTTCCCATCTGGCTGCTTTCGCTGGTTGAAAACTAGGCCAGCATTGTTAATGATGGCACCTATTAAGATACTCTTCAAATCCGGATGACAGAAGTAATGAAAGAGCTGTACCTCCACAAACAATTGTGACTAGAAAGAAAAATTAGAAACAATTAACTAGGTAATCCTTAGTTGATGCAGTTTAAAATGTTAACTTTGTTATACAACTCTTGGCTGCAGCAATTTTTGTCTTTTTAAACAGACTTTCTGCAGGTTGGTTTTGCAATGTCTTGGAAAATCTGTCTGACTCCTTTCTTCTGACTGCAGGTCTTGGTGTCCTGCAGGCTGTGCTTAGTCTTTTAGTTGATTTTGTGACACAAAGTTCACATTTAAAACAGTGTAGTGTGTGGGGAACCAGAAGAAAAAGCTGGTAAATCAAGCTTGAATGTGGTTTAGTTGTAGTGCTCACCTGAGTCAGAAGGTTGTGGGCCTGGATCCGATTCTAACGTACAATCTATGCTGACAACTGCAGTCTGAGGGAGTACGACAGTGTTTAATCTCCTGGGCCAATGTTTAGCCATAAAGCAATGTAAAATTAGATTATCTGATGATCATGCTGCTGTTTGTGGGAGCTGGCTGCCTTGTTTCTTGTGTTGCATTGAAGTAAATGCACTTCAAATATATTTAATTGGCTGTAAAGCACTGTGTGGCCCTGAAATTGAGAAGTGCAAAATAAATGTTTTGAGGGTGTTATAAGAATTATTTTCCTTGCCATGCAATCTTCTTTCAGTTGAGAATATGAAGTTGGTGACTGAAGGCTGGGGGGAAGGGGATGGTGGTTGAGGGATGGTATTGGAGATGCCAGAAGTTGTGGGGTTGAGGCAACTTTTTCACACAGAGGGTGGTATGGGTATGGAATGAGCTGCCAGAGGAAGTGGTGGAGGCTGGTGCAATTGCAAAATTGAAAAGGCATTTGGATGGGTACATAAATAGGAAGGGTTTAGAGGTTATGGGCCAGGTGCTGACAGGTGGGACTAGATTGGGTTGGGATATCTGGTCGGCATGGACAGGTTGGACTGAAGGGTCTGTTTCCATGATGTGCATCTCTGATTCTAAATCATGGATTGCGTTGAGGTGAAAATGTAGTTTTGGGTTCATTTTAAGGTGAATTCAAGGTGATTACTTTGTTTATGCTCACAAACATTGCTTGAACCTTGGACCCAACGTGAGGCTTCTAGAAGCAAGAAAGCCCTGAGATTGTTATGCCCTGAGCAGAAACTGTTCTGGTTTTTAACAAGTCAGCAAGCAGAGGAAGGGTAGACCTGGTGGTTGCTGAAAAGTTTGCTCTGGCTAACCAAAAAAACTCAGCTCAACTCAGTAAGAATGTGAGAGAATTGGGCCAAGTAGTTCAGGAAAGAAAATTTCAATGAGGCAGTCAATGCCAAGGGTGTGTCTGGTGGGTTATAGCATGTGACTATCTGTAAGCAACTATACTTGGACCTGGAGCATGAATATTCATCCTAGACCTGAGGAGCCTTGACCCAGAATGAAAAGAAACTCCTTCAGATGATGCATGTGATTAACAAATCTATTGGAATGGAAGCCATACTGTATTTTTTTTTTAAAAAGTACTAACATGGGTTATTTGAGTTTATGGTGGAAGTTTACAGTAAATTGTTTAGAATGCTGCCTAAGTCAAGATGTGGTTCATTCATGTCAAAAGGTTTCACCTAAAGTAATTTAATATGTATAACAGAGATTTAATTTGATTTCTAATTTTGTCCAACTAAAAAATGAAGTCGCCACAGTTTTATCAGACCATAGGGATGCTCTTATTAGATTTGACCGGAGGGTTACCACACCTCTCAGGTGAGAGGTTGAGAAGGGAGGTCCTTCATGGTAGGAATTGAAGCCAACTATTGGCATCACTTTGCTTCACAAACTGATTGTCTGGCCAACTGAGCTAACTGACTCAGTTGGAAAAACTCTTGTCAATATAAAAGTAATTATTATGGCAGATGGTAACTGTCTCCCAAATGTTAACTATTCTTACAACAATTCCCCCGAAGGACATCTGGTTTCTAAGTTTCACACTTGTTGGTCAACAGCATTGATAGTTCAAATTCACTCTCCCTCCATATTCCATCCTTTTCTAATGGTCTTGCTTGATATTTCAGGTCAACACTTGGAAAAGCTGTTTAGATTTCAGTCGCGCAAATTTGTATCATGCTGTTGCTTTATCCCATCTTGAATGACAAGCTCATTGTGCCTCTAACTGCCTGGTTATGCCAAGATTCTGGAAGCACTCTTTGATACATTTTCTTTGTTCACTTTTTTTTTCCCCCAGGCAAAAAAAAACCCTTGTCTTTATTCTTAAATTAGTGCAAGTCCCAAGGCACAATTGGATGCAAAAAACCCAATCTTCAGTAACTTGCCTGGGAGACCATACGTTGGGCGTACTAGTGCAATGAACACATTTTGCAACTTGCCATCCACAAATGTTATGCAGAACACAGATGCCACTACAAAATCCAGGGGTTGCTGCTTTTGTTATAGTGCCCCTACTAACAGACATCAGCTCATAGCCTGAGGAATGAACCTGGGATATTGTCCGTATGACTATTCTGGGAGGTAAGCTAGTGGTAAGAAAATGTACTTGTGGGTTCTTTATATGCGAATAAATGCCTGGATGCTCAAGGCCAGCAATTTGAGATTCATTTTGAGAATTTTCTTATTCTTCAGCTAACCTGTTTCAGTTACAGCCTACATCATACACCCTCGTGTTAGCTGCTGCTTAATCAGCAAATTCAAGCTGGTTTTAATCTGGATTCTGGTTTTTGAGATTTGTCGTCATTTTCCTATTTGCATACTTCTATCCACTAACATGGACGTGTTGTTTTTTGTGCACATTATCAGGCTATGTGCCAGCAAACACTTGTGTTACCAGACTGAATCTAGTTAATCATTCTATTCAAAGTTTGTGAGAAGATTTGTAGCTCGGGTGCTCGTTGTTGTGGTTCTGTTCGCCGAGCTAGGAATTTGTGTTGCAGATGTTTCATCCCCTGTCTAGGTGACATCCTCAGTGGTTGGGAGCCTCCTGTGAAGCGCTTCTGTGGTGTTTCCTCCGGCATTTATAGTAGTTTGTCTCTGCCGCTTCCGGTTGTCAGTTCCAGCTGTCTGCTGCAGTGGTTGGTATATTGGGTCCAGGTCAAAAAGAGTAAGAACACCTCTACAATGTAGTCGCCAAAAACGGATACCCCTGCAATTTCATCAACAGATGCCTAAGGGAAAGACAACGGAATGAGGACGTGCAACAACCCAAAGGACTAGCCATGTTACCATACATCGACAACATTTCTGAACTGACAGCCAGACTACTGTGACCACTAGGACTCAACAGCACACAAACCAACAGCCACTCTCAGACAACAACTCACCAGGACAAAGGACCCAATATCCAGCATGAGCAAAACCAATGTAGTGTACAAAGTCCCATGCAAGGACTGCACAAAACACTACATAGGACAAACAGGAAGACGGCTAACTATCCATGAACACCAACTAGCCACGAAACGACATGACCAGCTATCCTTGGTAGCCACACACACAGATGACAAGCAATAGGAGTTCAACTGGGGCAACACTACTATTATAGGACAAGTCAAATGGAGAACAGCCAGGGAATTCCTAGAGGCATGGCACTCATCCACCGATTCAATCAATAAGCACATCGACCTGGACCCAATATACCGACCACTGCGGCGGACAGCTGGAACTGACAACCGGAAGCGGCAGAGACAAACCCCTATATAAATGCTGGAGGAAACAACACAGAAGCGCTTCACAGGAGGTTCCCAAGCACTGAGGATGTCACCCAGACAGGGGATGAAACATCTGCAACACAAATTCCCAGCCTAATCATTCTATGTATAACTTACAATTGCTGTTAGCTGCTGACATGCAGTTGGAATGGACAAGCTTAGTACACCAACTAAACTTTGGTTTCAGAGTTTATTAAACTTTTCCTCCTAGGTTACATGCGTGTTGGTCCTGCTTCTTCTATCCCTTCAGTGTCATGGATGGTAACAATACTTCAACCAACATCACGAAAAACACAAGCTGGTTGTGGTTATTATAGATGTTGTATGATCTGCCTGTCACAAAATATCTGTCCTTTTTTAATATATCCAAAACAGTACTTGGTATCCCAAAGCAATTTACTGTCCTTTAGTCTAGCAGTACATCAATCTCTCTTTAAGATTGTGTTTCAACTAAGCAGGAGTCAAGCATTGCAGATATAGCTTTCCCTGGCCCAAGATTGAACTGCTTTTAATGTAATATTGATTGTGTATCTGCCTCACTATCAATTACCTTAAACGTCAAGCTGTTTCACAACTTCATGATGGAAATGTGGAATTTGCTTCTTCCTTTTGTGGCTTGGTGAGTAGCCCAATTGTGTCTGATTTGGAAAGTTGAGGTCACTGGTCACACAAATCTAGACCGGCAATCTGATGTGGCATTGAGGGCGTGCTATCTTGCCAGAGGTACCATCTTTCTGCTCCTAATGTATATGCTTGTATGAATGTGTCCCTTGAGCCTGTTTTGCTATTCAATGAGATGATTGTTGACTTGATTACGACCCTGATAACGTTTCACCCACTTGGTTAACAAAAATCTATCTAGACTCCACTGGATGTTATCTTTCAGTCAAGCGGACTCTTTGAAACTCAAGTGGATACAAGTCCAGTCTGTTCAACCTTTCCTCAAAGGACAACCCACTCTTCTAGGTGTTAGTCTAGTAAATCCCCTCAATGGATTTTAACACATTTCCATGCTATTTTAAATGAGATCAGTACACTACACACTGCTCCAGATTTGGTTTCACTAATGCCCTGTATAGCTGAAGGAGAACCTTCTAATTTTGGATTCCGTTTCCCTCATGTTATCACTTGTTAACTTGCCTAATTACTTGCTGTACCTACATGCTAGCTTCCTGCAATTCATACAGTAAGTTGCTCAGATTCCTCTGCGTGTTTAGGCTTTGCATCAGTGCCAACTTATTTGTCAATGAGGCTGACCCCTGGTACCTATCCAGTGACCTGCTGACAAGACTATATGTGAACTTAAGGTGTGGGCAGATCCAGGTTTGACTATAACAAGCTCTGGTGTTTACGCTGACATGTGACAAATGGCCACTTGAATGACACATAATTTTCTTGGCATCTTGACTATTGCAGCAATATTCTACAGTAGAATAAATAGAATCTTGAGTTTGAATGTAGTATTTAATACACGTGATAGCACTGTATTCCCCAATTTTAAAAAAAGTCTAATGTACTTGCTGCATTTGACTGTGCGGTGCTTATTGTATCGTTTGGGAGTGTTTGGCCCAGACTGTTGTAATTCTGAATCCTGATTTCAAACCTGTCTTAAATTTGTTTTTGTATGTATCTTTACAGTCTCAGGAAGAATAGTTACTGTGACTGTACGGAATCATAAGTCACACTGTTCTGGATGAATCATCGTTTTTGGCAATGACCATGTGTTGCTAAGTTTCTTCAATGCCAAAATTGAAGCGTTTCTTGGCCCATCCAATCCTTGAAACAAGTCTGGCACTTCCAAATAGTCTAAAGAGGTTGTATTAGGGTGCTTTTGAAGTCTTTTTTAAAAAAAAGACAACAAGCACACCAACATGAGTAGGGGACAACATTGAATGTATGGAGCACTGTAGTGAAGTTTATGATAGCCATCATGTAAGCAGCTCTCTGGTTAAAATATGATGTATGTATTTACAGGACAGTAGTGCAATATGAATGTAATCTAGAAGCTTAGTGTGGTATAATGGGCATTGCAATATAATGTAGATTGTGTTGGAATATAGTTTAGGGTCAGTGCCAGGATAGTGTATGTGTTGCACTATAGGGTCAGTAACAAATTCACAATGCTGGAGGAACTCAGCAGGTCTGGCAGCATCTGTGGCGAAGAAGAGAATTAATGCTTCCAGTTTGGTATGATTCCAGTTCAGAACTGAAGAAGCTACAGGAAACGTGTTGTGAATCTTGAAAGGGTTCAGAAAAGACTTACAAGAATGTTGCCAGGGTTGGAGGGTTTGAGCTATAGGGAGAGGCTGAATAGGCTTGTGCTATTTTCCCTGGTGCATTGGAGGTGGAGAGGTGACCTTAGAGATTTACAAGCACGGTGGCTCAGGGGTTAGCATGGGTTTCCTCCGGGTGCTCCGGTTTCCACCCACAGCCACAAAGATGTGCAGGTCAGGTGAATTGGCCATGCTAAATCCCCCTGTTAGGTGCATTAGTCAGAGGGAAATTTGGTCTGGGTGGGTTACTCTTTGGAGGATTGGTGTGGACTGGTTGAGCCAAAGGGCCTGATTCCACATTGTAGGGAATCATCATGATGGGCAAGGATAGAGTAAATAGCCAAGGTTTTTTCCCCCAGGGTAGGGGAGTCAAAGACTAGTAGGCACAGGTTTAAAGTGAGGGGAAAGATATAAAAGGGGCCTAAGAACGAACTTGTTTTTTTTTTATGTCGAGGGTGGTGTGTGTATGGAACGAGCTGTCAGAGGGACTGGTGGAGACTGGTACAATTACAGCATTTGAAAGACATGTGGATGTGTACATGAATAGGAATAGTTTAGAAGGGTGTTGGCCAAATGCTGACAAATGGGACTAGATCTGTTTCGGATATCTGGTTGGTATGGATGAGTTGGACCAAAAGGTTGGTTTCCATGCTCTATGACTCTAAATCTATAACTACTGCCAAATCTAAGGAGTATGACCACCTTCTGGAGCAAAGTGTCCAGGGCATTTTCCCGTTCCCTGATGTGGCGCAATGTCTGCAGCTCTGACCCCAGCACCTCGACTCGAATCTGAATTTGTTCAAGCTGCAAGCATTTAGAGTCCAAGAGGTGTACAGTGCAGAAACAGACCCTTCAGTCCAGCTCATCCAGGCCAACCACATATCCCAACCCAATAAAGTCCAACCTGCCCCATATCCCTCCAAACCCTTCCTATTCATATACCCATCCAGATGCCTTTTAAATGTTGCAATTGTACCAGCCTCCACCACTTCCTCTGGCATCTCATTCCATACAAGTACCACCCTTTGCGTGCAAAGATTGCCCTTGGGTCCCTTTTTATATCTATCCCCTCTCCCCTAAACCTATGCCCGCTAGTTCTGGACTCTCCCACCCCAGGGAAATGACTTTGTCTGTTTATTTTATCCATGCCCCTCATTATTTTATAAACCTCTATAAGGTCACCCCTCCAGCTGTGACGCTGCAGAGAAAACCACCCCAGCCTGTTCAGCCTCTCCCTATAACTCAAATCCTCCAACCCTGGCAACATCCTTGGAGACCTTTTCTGAACGTTTCCAAGTTTCATAAGGAGACCAGAATTGCACGCAATATTCTAAAAGTGGCCTAACCAATGTCCTGTGCAGCCGCAACATGACCTCCCAACTCCTGTACTCAGTACTCTGACCAATAAAGGAAAGCATACTAAACACCACCTTCACTATCCTATCTACCTGCGACTCCACTTTCAAGGAGCTATGAACCTGCACTTCAAGGTCTCTTTGTTTGGCAACACTCTCTAGGACCTTACCATTAAGTGTATAAGTCCTGCTAAGATTTGCTTTCCCAAAATGCAGTATCTCGCATTTATCTAAATTAAGCTCCATCTGCTACTCCTCAACCCATTGGCCCATTTGATCAAGATCCCGTTGTAATCTGCGGTAACCGCCTTCACTGTCCACTACACCTCCAATTTTTGTGTCATTTGCAAACTTACTAACTGTATCTCTTATGCTCACATTCCAAATCATTTGTATAAATGACGAAAAGTAGTGGACCCAGCGCCGACCCTTGTGGCACTCCACTGGTCACAGGCCTCCAGTCTGAAAAACAACCCTTCACCACCACCCTCTGTCTTCTACCTTTGAGCCAGTTCTGTATCCAAATGGCTAGTTCTCCCTGTATTCCATGAAATCTAACCTTGCTAATCAGTCTCCCATGGGGAACCTTGTTAAATGCCTGACTGAAGTCCATATAGATCACATCTACTGCTCTGCCCTTATCAATTCTCTTTCTTCTTTCTTCAAAAAACTCAATCAAGTTTGTGAGACATGATTTCTCATGCATAAAGCCATCCTGACTATTCCTAATTGGTCCTTGCCTTTCCGAATACATGTACATCCTGTCCCTCAGGATTCCCTCCAACAACTTGCCCACCACCGACATCAGGCTCACTGGTCTATAGTTCCTTGGCTTGTCTTACCACCTTTCTTAAACAGTGGCACCATGTTAGCCAACTTCCAGTCTTCGGCACCTCACCTGTGACAACCAATGATACAAATATCTCAGCAAGAGGCCCAGCAATCACTTCCCTAGCTTCCCACAGAGTTCTCGGGTACACCTGATCAGGTCCTGGGGATTTATCCACTTTTATGTATTTCAAGACATCCAGCACTTCCTCCTCTAATGTGGACATTTTCAAGATGTCACTATTGCCCGACATTCTATATCTTCCATGTCCTTTTCCACAGTAAATACTGATGCAAAATACTCATTTAGTATCTCCCCCATCTCCTGCGGCTCCACACAAAGGCCTCCTTGCTGATCTTTGAGGGGCCCTATTCTCTCCCTCGTTACCCTTTTGTCCCTTTGGACAAAACCCTTTGGATTCTCCTTAACTCTATCTGCCAAAGCTATCTCATGTCCCCTTTTTGCCCTCCTGATTTCTCTCTCAAGTGTACTCCTACTGTCTTTATACTAAACTCTTCTAAGGATTCACTCGATCTATCCTGTCTATACCTGACATATGCTTCCTTCTTTTTCTTAACCAAACCCTCAATTTCTTTAGTCATCCAGCATTCTCTATACCTACCAGTGTTTCCTTTCACCCGAACAGGAATATACTGTCTCTGGACTCTCTATCTCATTTCTGAAGGCTTCCCATTTTCCAATCATCCTTTTACCTGTGAACGTCTGCCCCCAATCAGCTTTTGAAAGTTCTTGCCTAATACTGTCAAAATTGGCTTTCCTCCAATTTAGAACTTCAACTTTTAGATTTGGTCTATCCTTTTCCAGCACTATTTTAAATCTAATAGAATTATGGTCGCTGGCCCCAAATTGCTCCTGCACTGACACCTCAGTCACCTGTCCTACCTTATTTCCCAAGAGTAGGTCAGGTTTTGCACCTTCTCTAGTAGGTACATCCACAACCTGAAAAATGTTCTTGTACACACTTAACAAATTCCTCTCCATCTGAACTCTTAACACTATGGCAGTCCCAGTCTATGTTTGGAAAGTTAAAATCCCCTCCCATAACCACCCTATTATTCTTACAGATAACTGAGATCTCCTTCTCAATTTCCCTCTGACTATTAGGGGGTCTATAATACAATCCCAATAAGGTGATCATCCCTTTCTTATTTCTCAGTTCCACCCAAATAACTTTCCTGGATGTATTTCAGGGAATATCCTCCCTCAGTACAGCTGTAATGCTATCCCTTATCAAAAACGCCACTCCCCCTTCTCTCTTGTCTCCTTTTCTATCTTTCCTGTAGCATTTGTATCCTGGAACATTAAGCTGCCAGCCCTGTCCATCCCTGAGCCATGATTTTGTCACTGATATCCCAGTCCCATGTTCCTAACCATGCCCTGAGTTCATCTGTTTTCCCTATTAGGCCCCTTCCATTGAAATAAATGCAGTCTAATTTATCAGTCCTACTTTGTTCTCTATTCTCTGCTTTGTCCCTGCCTGCCCTGGCTGTTTGACTTGCTTCTGTTCTCAACTGTACTGGTCTCAGCTTGATCTCTTTCCTCACTATCTCTCTGGGTCCTGCTCCCACCATGTAGTTTAATCCCTCCCAAGTAGCTCTAGCAAATCTCCCTGCCAGTATATTAGCCCCCTTCCAATTCAGGTGCAATCTGTCCTTCTTGTACAGGTCACTTCTAGCCCAGAAGAGACTCCAATGATCCAAAAATGTGAACCTTCTCCCATACTCCAGCTCCTCAGCCACATCTTCATCTGCTCTATCCTCCTATTCCTACCCTCTCAAGCTCTCAGCACCGAGGGCAACCCAGACATTACTACTCTCGAGGACCTCCTTTTATAAATTCCTGTCTGACACTCTCTATATTCTCCCTTCAGAATCTCATCCTTTTCCCTTCCTATGTTGTTGGTTCCCATGTGTACAATGACCTCTTGCTGGTCCCTCTCCCCTTTGAGAACATTCTGCACCCTCTCTGAGACATCCTTGACCCTAGCACCAGGGAAGCAACACACCATTCTGATTTTTCGCTGCTGGCCACAGAAACATCAGTTTGTGTCTCTGACTAGAGTGTCCCCTAACACAATCAATCTCTTGGAACCCGACGTAGCCCTCATTGCATTAGAGCCTGTCTCGATACCTGTAGATCATGCTTGTGTTCAACTACAACACAGCAACTGACCTGTCGTTTCGATCATATTTTACTTGTTAATTAAGTCATTTTAGTTCCCCTCCTCCTTTTACACTTTTGTATTTTTCATCTTTTTTTCAAATCAACAGTATCAATCTTATACCGAGCAAGCAATTTGTAGAGAAAAGAGATTAGGCACAAACTGAAAACCTTCCCTTTTCTTTGAATATTCCTGGACTTCAATTCGCTGCATTGTTTAGACAAAAGTAACCAAAACACTACCTATCTGCCCTGAACACTTTGAGACACTTACTCTGTCAAATTCAAGTGCTAAGTCACACGAAGTTGGCTACGTGTATGTGCATCCCAACACTGGGATTAGGAGAGTCAGTTAATAAGGATCCAGTTTCAGTCGATTCTTAATTCGGCTGTGATTTCAATGGAAATAGTATAGAGAATACATTATAGAGTCAGTGCCAGGATCGGCTAGATGTTGGAATACACCACAGCATCAGTGCCATGAACTATTGTAAAAATAGGTGGAAATCCTGGTACCACTCTGACGTGTTTAGTTACTGGACCGTCAGCAGCCCAACAACAGTTTGCATTTATAAAACGTTATTTTATGTTGTAAACTGTTTCAAGGCACTTCATAGCAATGTTGTTAGATAATTTGATTGTCAAATGCTGTTTCTTTGAGCTGTTGTTCTCTGGCTCTGGCTGTACATCTGACTGTGGAGATTTGAATCGGAAGAAGGGAAGGATCCTTTGTTTGAGGAAGGAATACACAATGGTAGGATCCTGAGAGGTGTAGAGGAAGTGAGAGGCTTGAAGTTAGCAGGACAGGTTGATGAGGTGGTCAAGAAAACATATGCATTCTTGTCTTTATTAGCCAAGGAATAGCCTATAAAAGCTGGGAGATTATTTTAGGAGTCAGTGTGGCACTGGAAAAGCACAGCAGGTCAGGCAGCATCCGAGGAGCTGGAGAATCGACGTTTTGGGCATAAACCATTCAGGCATTCCTGATGAAGGGCTTATGCCCAAAACGTCGATTTTCCTGCTCCTCAGATGCTGCCTGATGTGCTGTGCTTTTCCAGCATCTCACGCTTTGACTCTGATCTCCAGTGTCTACAGTCCTCACTGTCTCCTTTGTAGATTATGCTAGCACCACAGTTGGATTATAGCATGGCATTCTGTCGTCACATTTGTAGAAAGGGTATGGTTGCACGAGAGAATGCAGAGTAGATTGACAAAGATGTTGTGTGAACTGGGAAATTGTTTTTGTGAGGAAGAATTCAATAAGTTAGACTGATGAAGCTGAGGGTAGACTTAATTGAAATGAATAAAATTATGATGGGTCTACTTAGTGTAGTAGAAGGACCTATTCTCCTTGTCTGTGCCCATAGCTGGGGTGATTTAAGGTGAGAGGTAAGTTTAACGGAGATTCAAGGGGACATTTTTTCACAGAGGGTGGTAGGGGGAATGTTTCCGATTTCCTGCATCTGCAGTTCTTTGTTTTGGATTTATTTTATTCCGTCGTCTTCACGTTTGTTTAGCTCAGGTGGTGCTGACTCTGTGCAGTGAGGATCAATGAGTGAGTCTCTGAAAGCTGTTGGTAGAAGTGGCTCTGATCAGTGTGTCAGTTCATGAGAATGATAGTCAAGTCCAAAGTTCTACCGACAGCCTGCACTTAGTTGGGGAAGCTCCACAACTGTCCTTTTGAACAAGAAAGGTCAGCCAGCCAGGATTCTTACCTCCTACTTAAGAATGGGTTGGGCTTGCATAAAATGCCTCTTGTAGTTGAATAGTTTACCATCATTTACTGGGTTCCAGATGTTCTCCAATACCTTTAATCTGCTCACTTTAACCATTTTTTCCTTCACACTACTACCTTCAAATCGAAATGAGGCGTGTAGTATTTCATCCTCCGACTTCTGTAATGTACCGTATTTCTGCAGGATCGAGATCGGTATGAATACCGACAATCGGTTTAACGCCAGGCCGCACCCAAGTTAAGATGGTGTCATTCAAGGTATATGATTTTTGTACAGTTTAAAGTAATTTGGATTTTCTAAATTTGGAACAAGTGGCATATGGATTTTCTGTGTGCCCGATAAGGAGTTCAATTATTAATTTGTAAGTATTTCTGCAGCCATGGTGATTTGTTTTTAAAACACTCGACTAGAGAGAGATTTGCTGGGGATTCATGGGGCTTTGTTCATTTTGGAGGGTTTATGAGCAAACAAAGTAAACAGTGCAGTGCGTCAGGTTTTCTGTAATTTTGGGGGGTACTTAGGGGAAACCCCCACAGCTTGAAAAACGTTTTTTTTTCCATTTCCGTTTGGGGAGTTTGCAGAAGTCTTGGCTGAAGGTGGATGTGTGAAACAGTTGCTCCCAAGAAAGAGAGGTAGTTTAGGACTGTTGTGTTTTTTTTTTAAAAAAAGGTTACCTCCATGTATAGAGTTTAGATTCAAGTTTCCAGACCCGAAGTGTTTGTTTAAAAATCTGAAGAAGTTATGTGAAGCTGAGAAAGTCTAAGCTTAGCTATTTTATGAAAGGCCATCAGAATCTCAACTGGGAAATGAAACCATAACCAAGTCAAAATTTATGTGGGGCGAGAGAATGTATTTGTTTGGGTTTTTAAATTCACATGTTGAACATGTCCATCACTGGCTACACTAGTAATTATTGCTCATCTCTAGTTGTCCTTCAGAAGGTGGTGGTGACCTGCCTTCTTGAACCACTGCAATCCATTTGGTGTAGTTGACCCACAATGCCTTTGGGGCGGAAATTCCAGGATTTTGACCCAGTGACATGGAAGGAATGCGATCTACTTCCAAGTAAGGGTGGTAAGTGGCTTCAAGGGGAACTTGCAGAGGGTAGTGTTCCCACGTATCTGTCGCCTATGTCCTTCCAGATGGAAGTGGTCGTGGGTTTGGAAGGTGCTGCCTGAGGAGCCTTGCTGAATTTCTTCAATGCATCTTGTAGGCTTGCACTGCTACTATGAGTGTTTGTGAATGTGGTGCCAATCAAGTAGGCTGTTTTATCCTGTTTGGTGTTGACCACCTTCAGAGTTGTTGGAGCTGCACTCCATTTGGCAAGTGGGGAGTATTCTATCACATCCTGACTTGTGCCTTGAAAATGGTAGACCAGGCTTTGAGGAGTCAAGAGGTGAGTCACTAACTGCAGTATTCCTAGTCTTTGACCTGCTCTTACAGTTAGAGATATACAGCATGGAAACAGACCCTTTGGTCCAACTCGTCCATGCTGACCAGATATCCTAAGTTGATCTAGTCCCATTTGCCAGCACTTGGCCCATATCCCTCTGAGCCCTTCCTATTCATGTACCAAACTTCACCACTTCCTCTGGCAGCTCATTCCATACATTCACCACTCTGCGTGAAAAGTTGCCCTTCAGGTCCCTTTTATATCTTTCCCCTCTCATCTTAACCCAATGCCTTCTAATTTTGGATTCCCCGCCCCAGAGAAAAGACCTTGCCTATTTATTCTATCCATGCCCCTCATGATTTTATAAACCTCTGTAAGGTCACCCCTCAGCCTCTGACACTCCAAGGAAAACAGTTCCAGCCTGCTCAGCCTCTCCCGAGAGCTCAAATCCTCCAACCCTGGCAACATCCTTGTAAATCGTTTCTGAACCCTTTCAAGTTTCACAACATCCTTCCTATAGCAGGGAGACCAGAATTGAATGTAGTATTCCATTACTACTTGACCAGAAGAAGTTTCTGTCTGCAGGTTACTGGTCTGACCCTGCTGAAGGTATTTCTGGGATCTCTGAGCACACACAAAAAATACAATCTCCTCTAAATATTTATATAATTGTCTTTGGTTTTGCTTTGTATCATTTAACCCACACGTGGTTGGTTTGGTTTCAGGTTTGCAGTTGGTTTTGCAGCTAAGTAATTTTCACAGGCAACAGCCAGCAGCGATAACAAGAAGCTGGAAAAGCAAGCACCATTAACCAGCCCATTCCCTGAATGCTTTCATGAACTCCTATCATTTGGGCCACTGGTTTGCAGCCTAGTGTTAATTGCAGCCATCTGTAATTCCTTGGGAAACACCACCAGGGTCTGATTTCAGAATCAATCTGCTTTGACCTCATTTTCTTTCCATCCCATGCCCCCCCTCCTCTTTCACCTCCTCTGTTGACAGGAAAGCAGCTGCATAACTGTACCCCAGAAAAAGTCAGCAGAGAAAAGAGATACATACTCTTGCGGGGGTGGGGGAGCTGTACATTAAAATACACTATTTTGTGTTCTCTTCCCCAACCCTGGGTTACAGTGTGGCCAGCCTGCTCTAGTCTCATCAATAATCTCTGAGCTGTGAGGAAGTGTGAAAAAGTTGTGCAGGAATGACTCACCCTCTGATTTTTTTCCTCTTTGATATCCATCTAGAATAATATCCCAAAGAGAGGGAACTCAGCAATGCTGGTCAGTGTCACTAGCCTGTAATTTAAAGCAAAGGAAGTTCCATAACAACCATGCTGACACACAATTGCCAAAGACATATTTAGTATTTATGGAAACATGTTGTAGAGTCATACAGCACAGAAACAGACTCTTCAGTCCAACCAGTCCATGCCGACCATAATCCCAAACTAACCTCGTCCCACCTGCCTGCTCCTGGCCCATATCCTCCAAACCTTTCCTGTTCATGTACTTATCCAAATATCTTTTAAATGTTGTAATTGTACCTGCATCCGCCACTTTCTCTGGCAGTTCATTCCACACGAACCACTCAAAATTGCCCCTCATGTCTTTTTTAAGTCTTTCAGCTCTCACCTTAAAAATATGCCCCCTGTCTTGAAATATCCCCACCCCAAGGAAAAGATACCAGCCATTCACCTTATCTATACCCTCCATGATTTTGTAAACTTCTGTAAGGTCACTTCTCAACCTCCTTTTGTTCAGTGAAAAAAAGTCCCAGCCTGTCCCCCTATCTCTGTGGGCGGCACAGTAGTTAGCACTCCTGCCTCACAGCGCCAGAGACCCGGGTTCAATTCCCGCCTCAGGTGACTCTGTGCGGAGTTTGCACATGCTCCCCATGTCTACGTGGGTTTCCTCCGGGTGCTCCGGTTTCCTCCCACAATCCAAAAATGTGCAGGTTAGGTTAATTGGCCATGCTAAATTGCCCGTAGTGTTAAGTGAAGGGGTAAATGTAGGAGAATGGGTCTGGGTGGGTTACGCTTCGGCGGGTCGGTGTGGACTTGTTGGGCCGAAGGGCCTGTTTCCACACTAAGTAATCTAATCTAACCTCACACCGTTATTCCAGGCAGCATTCTGGTAAATCTATTGAACCCTCTCCAGGTTAATACTATCCTTCCTATAACCGGGTGACCAGAACTGGACACAGTACTGCAGAAGAGGCCTCACCAACATCCTGTACAACCCCAACATGACGTCCCAACTCCTCCACTCAAAGGACTGAGCAACAAAGGAGTGTGCTAAATGCCGCCTTTAACCACCGTGTGATGCAAATTTCAAAGAATTATGTACCTGAACCCCTATGTCTCTGTCTGACAACACTACCCAAGGCTATGCTTTTAATTGTAGAAGTCCTGTCCTTGTTTGTTTTACCAAAGTGTAATACTTCATTTATACAAATTAAACTGTCACTCCTCAGGCCATTGACCCGGTTGGTCAAGATCTTTTTGTAATCTTAGATTACCTTTCTCACTGTCCATTATACCACCAACCTTGGTGTCATCCACAAACTTACTAACTTACTATTTTCTCATCTAAATGACAAACAGAAGTGGACCCAGCACTGATTTTTGTGGAGCATCACCGGTCGTAGGTGTCCACTCTGAAAAGCAAATGTTTGAGAACAGTTGAAGTTTGTGGTTTTCACCATTCACTGTAAGGGAATAATTCAGTCTGTCTTTATGATGCTAGCTGATATTATTATCAGACATGTCGGATTCTAGACTGAAATCTGCCTTGATAGATTTTTTTTTAATGCTGCAGATTTGGTTTTAACAAAATCAAGTTTTTGTACACAAATGAAACAAAGGTAACATAGAATAAACTATGGAAAAGGATAGACCAGATCTAAAAGTTGAAGTTCTAAATTGGAGAAAGGCCAATTTTGACGGTATTAGGCAAGAACTTTCGAAAGCTGATTGGAGGCAGATGTTCGCAGGTAAAGGGACGGCTGGAAAATGGGAAGCCTTCAGAAATGAAATAACGAGAATCCAGAAAAAGTATATTCCTGTCAGGGTGAAAGGGAAGGGTGGTAGGTGTGGGGAATGCTGGATGACTAAAGAAATTGAGGGTTTGGTTAAGAAAAAGAAGGAAGCATATGTAAGGTATAGACAGGTTAGATTAAGTGAATCCTTAGAAGAGTTTAAAGGAAGTAGGAGCATACTTGAGGGAAATCAGGAGGGCAAAAAGGGAACATAACTTTGGATTCTCTTTAATTCTATTTGCCAAAGGGTTTTTACAAATACATTAAGGATAAAAGGGTAACTAGGGAGAAAATAGGGCCCCTCAAGGATCAGCAAAGCGGCCTTTGTGTGGAGCTGCAGAAAATGGGAGATACTAAAGGAGTATTTTGCATCAGTATTTACTGTGGAAAAGGATATGGAAGATATAGACTGTAGGGAAATAGATGGTGACGTCTTGCAAAATGTCCAGATTACAGAGGAGGAAGTGCTGGATGCCTTGAAATGGGTAAAGATGGATAAATCCTCAGGACCTGATCAGGTGTACCCGAGAACTCTGTGGACAACTAGGGCAGTGATTGCTGGGCCTCTTGCTGAGATATTTGTATCATCGATAGTCACAGGTGAGGTGCTGGAAGACTGGAGGTTGGCAAACGTGGTGCCACTATTTAAGGGTGGTAAGGACAAACCAGGGAACTATAGACCAGTGAGCCTGACGTCGGTGGTGGGCAAGTTGTTGGAGGGAATCCTGAGGGACAGGATGTACATGTATTTGGAAAGGCAAGGACTGATTCGGGATAGTCAACATGGCTTTGTGCGTGGGAAATCATGTCTCACAAACTTGATTGAGTTTTTTTTTG
Source organism: Chiloscyllium plagiosum (assembly GCF_037043375.1). NCBI lineage: Eukaryota > Metazoa > Chordata > Chondrichthyes > Orectolobiformes > Hemiscylliidae > Chiloscyllium > Chiloscyllium plagiosum. Next base: position 20,381,339 of record NW_028270191.1, on the reverse strand, counting down.
AAGAAGTAACAAAAAAGATTGAGGGCAGAGCAGTAGATGTGATCTATATGGACTTCAGTAAGGCATTCGACAAAGTTCCCCATGGGAGACTGATTAGCAAGGTTAGATCTCATGGAATACAGGGCGAACTAGCCATTTGGATACAGAACTGGCTCAAAGGTAGAAGACAGAGGGTGGTGGTGATGGAGGGTTGTTTTTCAGACTGGAGGCCTGTGGCCAGTGAAGTGCCACAAGGATCGGTGCTGGGTCCTCTACTTTTTGTCATTTACATAAATGATTTGGATGTGAGCATAAGAGGTACAGTTAGTAAGTTTGCAGATGACACCAAAATTGGAGGTGTAGTGGACAGCGAAGAGGGTTACCTCAGATTACAACAGGATCTTGACCAGATGGGCCAATGGGCTGAGAAGTGGCAGGTGGAGTTTAATTCTAATAAATGCGAGGTGCTGCATTTTGGGAAAGCAAATCTTAGCAGGACTTACACACTTAATGGTCAAGTCCTAGGGAGTATTGCTGACCGAAGAGACCTTGGAGTGCGGGTTCATAGCTCCTTGAAAGTGGAGTCACAGGTAGATAGGATAGTGAAGAAGGCTTTCCTTTATTGGTCAGAGTATTGAGTACAGGAGTTGGGAGGTCATGTTGCAGCTGTACGCAACATTGGTTAGGCCACTATTGTGTGCAATTCTGGTCTCCTTTCTATCGGAAAGATGTTGTAAATCTTTTCTGAACCCTTTCAAGTTTCACAAGGATGTTGCCAGGGTTGGAGGATTTGAGCTATAGGGAGAGGCTGAGCAGGCTGGGGTTGTTTTCTCTGGAGCGTCGGAGGCTGAGGGGTGACCTTAGAGGTTTACAAAATTATGAGGGGCATAGATAGGGTAAATAGGCAAAGTCTTTTCCCTGGGGTCGGGGAGTCCAGAACTAGAGGGCATAGGTTTAGGGTGAGAGGGGAAAGATATAAAAGAGACCCAAGGGGCAACTTTTTCACACAGACACTGGTACGTGTATGGAATGAGCTGCCAGAGGAAGTGGTGGAGGCTGGTACAATTGCAATATTTAAAAGGCATCTGGATGGGTACATGAATAGGAAGGGTTTGGAGAGATATGGGCCGGGTGCTGGCAGGTGGGACTAGATTGGGTTGGGATATCTGGTCAGCATGGACGGGTTGGACTGAAGGGTCTGTTTCCATGCTGTGCATCTCTATGACTATGACTCTAAATTATTTACACAAGAGGCCTTTCAAAAATTGTAAAACACACAAAAATGCAATTCCAACAGCATCCCATCACAGGCCCTAACCATCTTCCAGAGGTCCCCAGCATCACAGCTACCAGTCTTCAACCAATTCAATTCACTGTGTTATCAAGAAATCGTCAGAGGTACTAGAAACTGCAAAGGCTATGTCCCCTGCCAATGTTCCAGCAAGTGTACCATAGGCTTGTGCTCCAGAATGTGTCGCTCCCCCAGCCAAGCTGTTCCCATACAGTTACAACATTGGCATCTACCTGACAATGTGGAAAGTTGCCCAGGTATGATCTGTACATAAAAAACAGCACAAATCCAACCCAGCCAATTACTGTCCCATCAGTCTACACTCAATCATCAGTAAAGTGATGGAAGGTGTCATCGACAGTGCTATCGAGCAGCACCTGCTCAGTGATGCCCAGTTTGGGTACTGCCTGGGCCACTCAGTTCCTCATTACAGCCTTGGTTCAAACCTGGACAAAGGGGCTGAATTCCAGAGGGGAGGTGAGAGTGACAGCCCTTGACATGAAGGCTGCATTCGACCAAGTGTGGCATCAAGGAGCCCTAGCAAACCTGGAGTCAGCGGCAATAGAGGCAAACTCTCTGCTGGTTGGAGTCATACCTGACACATAGGAAGATGGTTGTGGTTGTTGGAGGTCATCTCAACTCCAGAACATCTCTGTAGGAGTTCCACAGGGTAGTGTCCTAGGTGCAACCGTCTTCAGTGCTTTCTCTCCATCTTGGGTCAGAAGTGGGGATGACTGCACAACCTTCAGCACTATTTGAGACTCCTCAAATACTGAAGCAGTTCATGTCTAAGACCTGGACAATAATCAGGCTTGGGCTGAAAAGTGACAAGTAACATTTGTCAGGAAATGAGCAGTTCCAATAAGGAACAATCTAACCATCATTCATTGACATTCAATGGCTTTACCATCACTGAATCCCCCACTGTCAACATCCTGGGAGTTACCATTGACCAGAAACTCAACTGGACTGGCCATGTAAATACAGTGGCTACAAATAGGTGCTAGTAAGCCTGTGCTATTTTCTGGATCTGTAGATGGTGCAAAGGTGGCCTTTAGTAGAGTGATGTGCTCTTCCTGTCAGATGTGGGAGTTTAGGGAGAGTTTCCATATTACTGATGATATGGCTGTAGGAAGTGTCTTTGGCTGTGCATCCTATCAGATCGCATGGATTGGTTGGAGCAGCAGTTAGATGCAATGAGGAATTTACAAGAGCTAGGGGGTGTGCTGGATGGCAGTTATAGGAAGAAAAAAACGCCACAGATAGTCAGGTAGGTGGGTTACCTCCAGGAAAGGTAGGGGGGTAGGCAGGTAGCGTAGGAGTCTTCTGTGGCTATCCCCATCTCAAACAAGCATGCTGTTTTGGAAAATGTAGGGAGTGATGGTACCAAGACTGGCTCTAGGGTGACGAGGGGTACGTCAGGTTCCAAGCGATCGATTGTGTTAGGGGACTCTCTAGTCAGAGGAGAAAATGAGGTCTGCAGATGCTGGAGATCAGAGCTAAAGATGTGTTGCTGGAAAAGCGCAGCAGGTCAGGCAGCATCCAGGGAACAGGAGAATTGAAGTTTCGGGCATAAGCCCTTCTTCAGGAATGAGGAAAGTTTGTCCAGCAGGCTAAGATAAAAGGTAGGGAGGAGGGACTTGGGGGAGGGGCGTTGGAAATGCGATAGGTGGAAAGAGGTCAAGGTGAGGGTGATAGGTCAGACTGGGGTGGGGGCGGAGAGGTCAGGAAGAAGATTGCAGGTTAGGAAGGCGGTTTCCTCATTTCCCCTCCCCCCACCTTGTCTCAGTCAAATCCATCGAACTCAGCACCGCCTTCCTAACCTGCAATCTTCTTCCTGACCTCTCCGCCCCCACCCCAGTCTGACCTATCACCCTCACCTTGACCTCTTTCCACCTATCGCATTTCTGACGTCCCTCCTCCCTACCTTTTATCTTAGCCTGCTGGACAAACTTTCCTCATTCCTGAAGAAGGGCTTATGCCCGAAACGTCGATTCTCTAGTCAGAGGCACAGACTGATGTTTCTATGGCCAGCAGTGAAAAATCAGCATGGTGTGTTGCCTCCCTGGTGCCAGGATCAAGAATATTTCTGAGAAAGTACAGAATATTCTCAAGGGGAACAGGGACCAGAAGGAGCTCATTGTGCACTTGAAACCAACGACATTGAAAGGGAAAAGGATAAGATTCTGAAGGGAGAATATAGAAAGTTAGGCAGGAATTTAAAAAGGAGGTCCTTATGAGTAGTAATATCTGGATTACTCCCAGTGCTACGAGTTAGTGAGGGTAGGAATAGGAGAATAGAGCAGATGAATGTGTGGCTGAGGAGCTGGTGTATGGGAGAAGGATTCACATTTTTGAATCATTGGAATCTCTCCTGGGGTAGAAGTGACCTGTACAAAAGGGATGGATTGCACCTAAACTGGAAGGGGACTAATGTACTGGCAGGGAGATTTGCTAGAGCTGCTCGGGAGGATTTAAACTAGTAAGGTGGGAGGAAAGAGATCAGTCTGACACTGACTTGCTCCTTTTCCCAACTGTACCAAACAAATAGTTAGGGCAGGCAGGAACAAAGCAGTGAACGATATAAATTAGACTGCATTTATTTCAATGTAAGAGGCCTAACAGGGAAGGCAGATGAACTCAGGGCATGGTTACAAACATGAGACTGGGATATCATAGCAATTACAGAAACATGGCTCAGGGATGGACAGGACTGGCAGTTTAATGTTCCAGGATAGAAAGGGAGGCAAGTGAGGAGGGGGAGTGGTGTTTTTGATAAAGGATTGCATTACAGCTGTGCTGAGGGAGGATATTCCCAGAAAGACATCCAGGGAGGTTATTTGGGTGGAACTGAGAAATAAGAAAGGGATGATCACCTTATTGGGATGGTATTGCAGACCCCCTAATAGTCAGAGGGAAATTGAGAAACAAATTTGTAAGGAGAGGTGTCTTCTTGAAAAATGTCTGTATTACAGAGGAGGAAGTGCTGGATATCTTGAAACACATAAAGGTGGATAAATCCCCAGGACCTGATCAGGTGTACCCAGAACTCTTTGGGAAGCTAGGGAAGTGATTTCTGGGCCTCTTGCAGAGATATTTGTATCATTGATAGTTACAGGTGAGGTGCCGGAAGACTGTAGGTTGGCTAATGTGGTGCCACCAATTAAGAAAGGTAGTAAGGAAAAGCCAGGGAACTACAAATCAGTGAGCCTGACGTCGGTGGTGGGCAAGTTGTTGGAGGGAATCCTGAGGGACAGGATGTACATGTATTTGGAAAGGCAAGGACTGATTAGGAATAGTCAACATGGCTTTGTGCGTGGGAAATCATGTCTCACAAACTTGATTGTTACTTCTTCAAAAAACTCAGAGGATTGATGAGGGCAGAGTGGTTGATGTGATCTATATGAACTTCAGTAAGGCATTCAACAAAGTTCCCCATGGGAGATTGGTTAGCAAGGTTAGATCACATGGAATACAGGGCGAACTAGCCATTTGGATAAAGAACTGGCTCAAATGTAGAAGACAGAGGGTGATGGTGGAGGGTTGTTTTTCAGACAGGAGGCCCGTGACCAGTGGAGTGCCACAAGGATCGATGCTGGGTCCTCTACTTTTTGTCATTTATATAAATGATTTGGATGTGAGCATAAGAGGTACAGTTAGTAAGTTTGCAGATGACACCAAAATTGGAGGTGTAGTGGACAACGAAGAAGGTTATCTCAGATTACAACGGGATCTTGATCAGATGGCCAGTTTTTCTATTGTTGTGCCTGTGTTTGACAAATGATCTCTATGAATATCCAACCACTTTGAGTGGTGTCTACAATGACTAAGAAGTTGGAATCCATAAAAGAGTAATCGACATGTAACCGAGTTCGGGGTTTACCCAGCCACTCCCATGAATGTGGGGGAACGTAAGGCACTAATCTTTGTCCTCATTGGCAATTTGGGATCTGCCCCACCAATATGGGTATGTCTGCATCCAATCCTGGTCATGTAACTTCTCACCAACATCTTCATTTTGGAAACCCCTGGATGACCCTGGTAGAGTGGCGAACTTTACTCTGGACAGTCACTCTTGCTCTCCATAATAAGATGCCTTTCTCTATGGTGCTCTGGTCTCGCCGTGTCCAGAAAGGTTTCAGGCCTGGCTGTGATGGCCTTCTGTTTTTTCTCAATCACCACCCAGCTGTTTTAGTTTTGCCAAGACCACATACTTTTATGTCCACATTCGGATATTGTCAGCAGTGACTAGAAGGGTGTCCTGAAAGTTTAAAATCAGAATGGACTCTTACAGTGGCAGTGACACCAGTGAAGTATCTGACAATGGGAGGCCACTCAATGCATGCCCATTTACTCCTTGTCCTCCTGGATGGAGTTCCAATGTGTAATTGTATGTGCACAGAATGAGAGCCCACTGCTGAATTCAACCTGAAGCTATGGGCAGCATGACCTTGTCCTCTTTGAGTCACCCTAGCGCGTTTTTGGATTGTTACTGTTACAAATTTATATCTGTAAGGGTATTGGTGGAACTTTCTCACATCAAAGATGAACATCAAACCTTCCCTTTCTATCAGGGAATGTTTGTGTTCTGCATCAGCTAAAGTCTGGGAGCCAGAAGCTATTGGGCGTTTCTCTCCATTGGGCCATCAGTGAGCCAATACCACCCTGATACCGTATGAGGATTCATTGCATGTCAGCATCAGATCCTGGGATCATAGTGTGCTCACACCTTTGATGACAATAGCTGCTGCTTCACCTCCCTAAAGGCTACGTCTTGGCTATGAAACCATTTCTAAGGTTGACCCTTTTTTTCAAGGGTGCAGGACTGAAGTCAGAGGTGATGTATGAGTTTTCTATAATAATTCACCAATCCAAGGAAAGACCTAAGGTCTGGTATGGACATGAAGCATCTTTGAACATCCTCACTTTATCTTCCAACAGGTGTAAGCCAGTCGTGTCAACCAGGCCCCCCCCAAGTGACTTATGTGGGCTATAGGGAACACACATTTTTCCCTTCTAAGGCATATGCCTGCCTTGGATAAACATCTAAGCACTGTGTTTCAAGTTCTCTAAGTGCTCTTTATTGGTCTTCCCTGTTATTAACATGTCATCTGGATAAATGGCAACCTGAGGTAGACCTTGTAAAATGTTCTCCATTGTCCACTGAAAGATTGCACAGGCTGATGATACCCCAAATGGCAGTCTCATATATTGATACAAACCCTTATGAGTATTAATTGTAGTATAGTTCTGGGAATCCTCATCTTACTGCAATTGCAGGGTACGCATGGCTCATGTCCAGCTTTGTGAAGGACACCCTCCCCCTGACCAGCTTTGCGTATAAACCCTCTATGTGAGGGATTGGGTATTTATCCAGGTGTGAGAAGTGGTTTACTGTTTGTTTAAAATCCCCACAAAGGTGAACGAACCTATCGGGCTTCACAATCAGTACGACCGGTGCTGCCCATTCCACAAACTGGACTGGTTTGGCGATTCCTTTACTTTCCAGCCTCCTGATTTCTGCTTCTATTTTGGCCAATAAGACAAATAGTACTACGTGGGCCTTACTGAATCATGGAACTGTGTCCTGGTCAACATGCAAAATGGCCTTGGGTCCTTTAACAGTCCCTCGAAGTGTTTAATCAGGCAGCCATTTTCTAATTCAAAAATGTTGAGTCAATCAAGATTAATCTTTTTCAACCAATTCCACCCCATCAAGCTTGGGTCCAAGCCTCTTACTACAATCACTGAACCAGCTGCTTCTCACAGGAGACTAAAACCAAAGTTGTACCATTAATCTATAATGGTTCTCCGGTCCAGGTTCACAGTCTAGCCGAGGTCTTGCGCAAATTTAAGGATTGGAGTCCAGAGCAGATTTTGTTAAAGACTGGTTCTGCAATTCCTGAAACAGCCGCACCAGTATCGACGTTTATTAGAACAGGGTGACTGTTTCACCAGACATTTATTTTGATTGGTTCTGATTTGGATGTTGCTAAGCAATTTAACTGTTCCAAACCAGGTGTAGGAGAACTTTCCAGGGTGTGGAATTCTCCTGGATTCCAGCCTCGTGCGTTCTCTCAGGGGAAAATGAGGACTGCAGATGCCGGAGATCAGAGTTGAAGAGTGTGGTACTGGAAAAGCACAGCTGGTCAGGCAGCTTCCGAGGAACAGGAGAATCGATGTTTGAGCATAAGCCCTTTGTCAGGAATGCCTGATGAAGGGCTTACACCCAAAATGTTGATTCTCCTGCTCGTCGGATGCTGCCTGACCTGCTGTGCTTTTCCAGCACTACACTCTTCGACTCTGAGTTCTTTTACTCCATTTTGGATCTAGTGGGACTCTCTTGCTGTCTTGAGTTCACATACCGGCAGTAACTACAATGACTTGCTAGCCAAGATCCTGAAGAAAATTTTAACCATTTTGTCGAGGCTTGTTTTTGTTTTGGGGTTTTGCTGTGAGCTGGCCTAGAGTCCCTCTGTTCAGGATATGCCCTGAGTGAGGCTATGCAATTGCCTTCACTCGAATGGTCTTTCCCAAACTCAGTCGGCCTGGTATCGATGTTCACTTCCATCGGAATACCATGTAACTCATATACTCCACTTGCTACATTTTCTAATGACAAAGCCAGTTGAAGTGCCTGTTTGAATTCCAGTTGGGCTTCAGCTAGTAGGCTTTTGCATGGTTACATCATTAATCCCACTCTCATCGCCACTGAAGTACATAGTCCTTGACACTGGTCCAGCTTCCTCAGAGCCAGTTCTGAGTGAACAGAACCTCAACACTGGTTTTCTATCTGTCAGGGGCCGTTAATCTGATCTAATCAGGCAACTCATATTCTATGAGGTCCACCTGGTTGATCTTGTTACAATCACTATACAGTTAAAATGTTACTTTTATGGTTCATCGGTTTTGAAAGATAGACCGCCCCTGGGCAGGAGGTAGACAGTGTGATAATCCTTATCAGATTGGCAAGGTTACATCATAGTCTGTCCAGCAAGTCTAGGTCAATGATCCTTCACCAACCGTTATAACCACCAGACAATCAATTGCTCATCAACTTGGCTGCTTGCATGACATTGCTGAGGCTGATTGGATACTGCATAACAATAATCACTTAAGGGCTCACATGACATACTTGAGATGAAAAAAGATAATGGAATGTGTTCCCGTTGGTACTCCCAAAAAGCACAAAACTATTTGCAGGGCAGAAGAAGAAAATGTACCCTTTTATAATTACAATTGCTATTGCAGTATTGCAGATATTAGAAGATATTCGAACTATTTTTAAGACTTAATGAGACTGCCATCTATAGGTCACTCCTGACTATCCAGAATTGTCTTCTTAAACAGTCATGTTTTTGAACAAATTCGAAAGCACAATCTATTTCCTGTTTTCAATAGAAATATATCTTGCTTTGGAAGATCCCTTTTATCGATATGCGTTGCTTCTTAATCTGAGACCTCTGATGATCTACTAACTCTGAACTTTTAAGAAATAAATTCTCACATAAGGCTGCAGAATGAGGTGGCTATCTCTTTAACCTGTGACTTAATTGGCAAGCCCCAGCTGTAACATGTGCAAGCAATCAATGGACTTCAGACTTTTTATTATTTCTACTTCCCCAGTGCTGAGTAACTGTGGTATACTCCAGCTGGCAGCTCTTGCAAAATATTGCTGACATTCCCGAGTGAGTTAATGCATTCTTAAGGAGCATAATCATGAAAGATGTTAACCAGGCTTTCAACTAGTTTGCTCAGCTTTAAGAGATGAAGGATTGGTTACACTCACTGTTTTCATTTCTGTGCAGAAGTGCAGATTTACAGGGTTAAAATGTATGCTTGCCCAGCAGCCTGGTGGCACACAATAGCAAATCTGCAGCCTGTTTTACACTATGCATGGAAAATCATGTCTCTCAAACTTGATTGATTGAGTTTTTTGAAGAAATAACAAAGAGGATTGATGAGGGCAGAGTCATAGACGTGATCTATATAGACTTCTGGACGGTGTTTGACAAGGTTCCCCAAAAGAGACTGGTTAGATTACTTACAGTGTGGAAACAGGCCCTTCGGCCCAACGAGTCCACACCGCCCCGCCGAAGCGCAACCCACCCATTCCCCTACATTTACCCCTTTACCTAACACTACGGGCAATTTAGCATGGCCAATTCACCTGACCTGCACATCTTTGGACTGTGGGAGGAAACCGGAGCACCCGGAGGAAACCCACGCAGACACGGGGAGAACGTGCAAACTCCACACAGTCAGTCGCCTGAGTCGGGAATTGAACCCGGGTCTCTGGCGCTGTGAGGCAGCAGTGCTAGCCACTGTGTCACCGTGCCGCCGTTAGCAAGGTTAGATCTCACAGAATACAGAGAGAACTAGCCATTTGGATGCAGAACTGGCTCAAAGGTACAAGACAGAGGGTGATGGTGGAGGGTTGTTTTTCAGACTGGAGGCCCGTGACCACAAGGATCAGTGCTGGGTCCACTACTTTTCGTCATTTATATAAATGATTTGGATGTGAGCATAACAGGTATAGTTAGTAAGTTTACAGATGACACCAAAATTGGAGGTATGGTGGACAGCAAAGAAGGTTACCTCAGAACACAATGGGATCTTGATCAGATGGGCCAATGGGCTAAGGGTGGCAGATGGAATTTAATTCAGATAAATGCGAGGTGCTGCATTTTGGGAAAGCAAATCTTAGCAGGACTTATACATTTAATGGTAAGGTCCTAGGGAGTGTTGCTGAACGAAGAGACCTTGGAGTGCAGGTTCATAGTTCCTTGAAAGTAGAGTCGCAGGTAGATAGGATAGTGAAGAAGGCGTTTGGTATGCTTTCCTTTATCGGTCATAGTATTGAGTACAGGAGTTGGGATGTCATGTTGCGGCTGTACAGGATATTGGTTAGGCCACTGTTGGAATATTGCATGCAATTCTGGTCTCCTTCCTATCGGAAAGATGTTGTGAAACTTGAAAGGGTTCAGAAAAGATTTACAAAGACGTTGCCAGGATTGGAGGGTTTGAGCTATAGGGAAAGGTTGAATAGGCTGGGGCTGTTTTCCCTGGAGCATTGGAGGCTGAGGGGTGACCTTATAGAGGCTTATATAATCATGAGGGGCATGGATAGGATGAATAGACAAAGTCTTTTCCCTGGGGTGGGGGAGTCCAGAACTAGAGGGCATAGGTTTAGGGTGAGACGGGAAAGATATAAAAGAGACCTAAGGGGCAACTTTTTCACACAGAGGGTGGTACGTGTATGGAATAAGCTGCCAGAGGAAGTGGTGCAGGCTGGTACAATTGCAACATTTAAGGGGCATCCTATATCAATAGGAAGGGTTTGGAGGGATATGGGCCGGGTGCTGGCAGGTGGGACTAGATTGGGGTGGGATATCTGGTCGGCATGGACAGGTTGGACCGAAGGGTCTGCTTCTGTGCTGTACAGCTCTAGGACTCGATTCCCGGATTTCCATCCTCATGATTTTCATGCGCAGCTAAATTGGATCGTGACTTCAAGATGGCTCATTTTTGCACTACTGGCAGACACCAATTTCACTCCCAATGTCTTCACCATATGTAATTATTTATGGATGTACGTAGGTAAGCAACCATCCGTCTGAGGGAGCATAAAAAGCCTTTCTTAAAGAGTGTCAGTGTATCAGGCGGGACCAGACTGGATTTGAAATATGATGCCTTCTGCTGTTGAATAGCACACTGGTAATCGCTGTTTCGACTCTCACATGAAGTCTACCAGAGGGGAGAGAAATATCTGTAGGACTCTGACCCAACAGGGATCGTACTCTTGTGGAGAGGAGAGTGGGGGGAATACAAAGAAATCAATTACTTAGCAAACTAAAATGAGCTTCACCCAAAGTTCCATTGCAGCTAATTTGAGAACAGTCAAAAAGTTGTTGCATTGGAGGTTTATTTCCTCTTCTTGCTGTCATTTCTCTCTATGCCTGGTATCCTCCTGTGTCACCTTCATTCTTATATTGCCTTTCGATGTCTCCAGGTCCTTGCCTCCCCGTCTCTGGACGTTTCAGCAGAAACACTCTGATAATAAGAAAAATTCAGCCCTAACTACCTATGGGTATATTATCCTGGTGCTGTTGAGAATAAGGAGTTTGATATGTGCAGGAACACTATCAATTGTTTGTAAAATGCAAGTTCAAATAAAGCGAGATCACTTAACTGCTTTTGCTTTAATATAAGCCAGTTACTGCGGATGCTAGAAATGTGAAACAAGCCCAGAAAGCTGGAAAACGTCAGCAGCTGTGGCAGAGAAACCAAGTTAATTTGTTGAGTCTGACATATCTCTTCTTCAGAAGCTTTCACTGTATATTTCAAAAATAATTTTAATAGTTGATTAGATAAATTATGAGCAACATTTTATTTCAAGTTTTCTCCTGTAGTCATAGGCATCTTGTTGGGGTGAGCACCATATATACCAAACAGCCATAACTGTTTACAAACTGCACAGGGCAATTTATGTCGGCAAGCAACTCAGATGAAGGTAATGAAAATTGTGACAAATGTATGCTGTTTCACAGACACAGTCCCGACAGGTGAAGCCTGGTAGCCACCTGGAACTGGAAGCTTGAGTGATTTAACCCCTCCCTGCAACATCCAGTCAGGATTATTCCAACTAATATTCAGGGCAAGTGTTGCACCACTAGCACTGCTCCTAGCTGAGATCCGCTGACTTAGCACAGAGTGTTAATCTGGGATCTTTTCAATTGGCACAATCCATCTAATGGATTCATTCACTGAATTTATAATAGGTCTCTGTAACTGAAGTTATGGTAATTGTCAGCCTTCAATTTGCATGAAAAATTAGGAACAAAAGTAGTGGTTCTATGAAAGTTGCACTTCGTTCAAATTGTTCCACTTCTGATATAAAATGAGAAAATGCGGAATTGCCAAATCTTTGTTCTGCCTCCTACCCAGACGCTGCCTTCCAATGGAAGAGCAACAGAAAGATTGTCAATTTTAAGCTTTGATCTTTCCAATGCTCCAGCACAACAGTGCAGTACAAGGCGCAAAATGCAATGGCAGTGAAATTAAATATTTCTTGATTTACTTTTGGGGTGTGAACCTCACTGGCCAAGCTGTTATTTATTGCTCATCCCCACTTCCCCAGAGTATGGGTACTTAAATCGCTGCAGCCTCTGTGATAATGGGTCCAAGCACACTAACATAAGACAGTCAAACACATGGTCATAGTTAGATACCTTACATCGATTCCAAACAGAATAATACAAGCGACTGCTTCAGAATTGCACCCAGCAAATTGGAGGTTGTGTTCTCAGAGTTTCTCCAATAGTAGAATCGGAGAGTGTTTATGGCACAGAAAGTGCTTCTGTACTAGCCAAAAAATGATCCTCTCAGCCTGATCCCACTTTCCACCATTTGGTTTGTAGCCCTGCAGGTTACAGTACCTGTATTACAACCTCTAGATACTCTTTTAAATGATTTGAGCATTTCTGTCTGTACTATTCTTTCAGGCAGTGAGTTTCAGACCCCTACTACCTTCTGGGTGAAAAAATACTTGCAATTCCCATAACTGTCTTACGTAGCTGATCTGCTGACTCCAGGGGGTCCCATACTTGTGTGGCACCTATCCATTTGACTCCTTGATCAATCTGATCCACCTATCTGCAACTCCAGGGAACTGTCCACCCCCACACCTTAGAATCAAATCACCAGAAATATCAGGACAGGCAATACAATAATTGAGGAAATAAAGCTTGCTCTCAGTTAAGTTGACAAAAGTGAGGACTGCAGATGCTGAAAACCAGAATTTAGATTAGAGTGGTGCTGCCTGACCTGCTGTGCTCTTCCAGCACCATTCTGATCTAAAATCCGGTGAGTCAGGATCTATTTGTATCCATTTGTATACAAATGAGGAGAGGTGATATAAAGTAATTGTATAGTTTTAAAGGGGACGAAGTAAGAAAAAGACCAGAAGGTTCATGCACTTAAATTTTTGAAGGTGAAGGACAATTGATGAGGACGTTTAAAAAAAAATGTATATAGGATCTTGGCTCATAAACAGTGGTGGTTCTGATCCCAGCTGATGTTACCACTGGACAAGTCAGATCCCAGACTGAAATCTGGCTTGGTAGAGCATATTTTGTATACTTTCAATTTAACATGGCAGGCTTTCACTGAAACATAAAACCAAATCCACAGCCTTGTGTGCTTAATAATCAAACAGAAGTTATTATACAAAATAAATCAGAATAAAAGAAAAGAAACAAAGCTATCTAAATATAACCGTTGGAAAGATTTCAAGACACACAGCAAACAAAATTGCATCTATTCCCCAACACCATTACTTTACAGTTAATGAAAATCCTGAGAAATGTTCTTACTCTGTAACATCTTGATCTAACTGCCTCTTCTTAGTTTTTGTCCTGTGAGTTATGAAGCCTATTCCTTGATTACTCACACAACTGATGTATTTATCAACTCTGAATAACCGATGCAGATTTCTAACCAGACTCTCCTGGACTGGAAGTTTCACAACTACACGCTTTCACAAAGGTAATTTATTTCCTTAACTGCTCTGAACAATCTCCATTTTGAGGAGACAGTGTAGCTCCATTTGACTTGTCAGGCGTCCTTTGAACTGATCACAAACGTTTTTGAACTAAATTGAAAAAAAAAACCCTGTTCATTCTAGATGCTGGTACAGCTAATGGCTGAATGTTTTCTCTCTCCTGTCATAAACCTCCACAGTAGAAACAAATTTCCATTCACACTGTGAGACACCTTGCAGCCAGTTACTTTCTGACACATATGGATTTTAAGTCATGGTTCCAGAAACATCGACCTTGTTAATTTTTACCCCCTTTCACAAATTTTACCCATCTCCCATATACCACCAGTTTGAAATCCAAACAAATAAAACATTAATAAAAATAATGCACACATCTTTCATCAGAAGGTAAAGAGTAGAATATGTTATGCTAATGAAGGATGTCAAATTGCAGAGATTCATCAAAACAGTACCAGGGATGTGGGACTTCAGTTAATGTATGAAGGTTGGAGAAACTGGGAATATTCTCCTTAGAATAGAGAAGCTTAATGGGAAATTTATTAGAGGCATTCAAAATCATGAGGGGTTTAGGTAGAGTAAACAAGGAGGAACTATTTCTAATAACAAGAGAGTCAGTAACCAGAGCAACACGGGTTGGAGACTATCAGCAGAACCAGAGGGAATGTTGAGGAAATTTCTTTGGCTTTGATGTCATCTGGAATGCACTGCCTGAAAAGGTGTTGGAAGCAGTTTCAATAGGAACTTGCAAAAGGGAATCAGATACAATAATTAAATAGGTCATTTGTTTTCTGTAGGGTGATGGTTACTGGCAATGGGATGGAAACCACTGCAACAGCCTCTGTTTTCCAAAGACCCTCTTCACTAGATCTCCACCAAAACTTCAATGCTGCAATCACTTGGAAAAACTACAAGATTTATTTGTTCACGGGAGATAAATACTGGTGTGTCGACAATCAATTAATTTCTGAAACAAGGATATCCAAAGAGCAAGTGCAAGATTTGGATGTGGTTTTGTAACAGGGCGACCTGTGCCTGTTGATTGGTTCAATGTTGAATATGTATCAGTCATCTGGGGGGATACACAAAGGGGTTTCTGATGGATGTGATTTCTGGGATGGTACCTTTGCTGGATACAGACATTGTAAAGTTGTATTCTTGTGGAGAAGACCACAACACAGCTGAGAATCTCCCAACATGTTCAATCTCCAAATTGTAACAAGCATCAGCAGGAGACACCTTTCATCATGTAGACCTCGGGTGGATACAGTGCTGGTATCATAGAGCAAGGAGGTTCAATCAACACACTTCAAGATCACAAAGGATTCTGTTTCTCCTTGATATGTAAAGGCATCATTTTGCTGATCATTTTAAAGAAATGCTGGTAAGTGGTATGAAGACTGATCTTGTGACTACCTCCTAACTGGCAGTCACTGATATGTATTTGTGACAGGCCTCGCCATGAGCCTCAAAACCAATCCAGTTGTGTGATTCTACTGCTCACCCTCTGCTAACATCAGTCTTGCTTCACCCTTTCTTGTTTGACACCCTGTAATGTAAACACATCCTTAATGGACATAATCGCTGTCTGAGCAACAGAGGTTTTCGCTTCTCTTATGCTATAATTTGCCAAACCCCATCATTTCCAGTTCATATAAGTGTCAACCTGCCATTAGTTGGCATCACTCGAACTTCAGAATCAGGGATTGTGGATTTAAGCCCAATACCACAATTTCTAGGCTGAAATTTCAATCTAGTACAAAGTTATTATGACACTCTCAAAGTTGCTGCCATTTGAGACGTAAAACCATCCCTGACCTTTGTTATGGACTTGGCCAGACCACTCCAAACGTCCTTAAGCAGGCAGCCCAGACCATAACTTTGCAATTTGTATCAGTAAGTGTACAGTGAAAATTACCCGGAGTAAGTTAGTGAGTTTGACTACCAGGTTTAAAACAGACAAACAACTTTATTCACAAAATTACACAATGAAACACAAAGAACAGAATAAAGAACCCCGACAGAACTCAGTCTATCCAAACTAGACTTAAGTGTGCAGTTCCAAATACATACAACAGTCCCAATGAGCAAACTCCCTTTAAAAACCAGTATAAATGGGACACATGTTTACAGGTTGAAGTTAGAAGGAGAGAGAGAGCTTCCACACAGCTCACTTTTGAACTCCCAACTAGTTCTGGACTGAACTGAACTGCTCAGCTAGAGAGCTGACCGCTCCCCTTTCATTCTACAGGTCACTTCTAAGCCATGACCACTTTGGCCTGAAGTCTCATCTTCGTCCCTTAACCTCTCCCATAAAAGCCAGCTGTCTGACCACTTTTCACACTATTGTTTGTGCAGATTTGCTGTGACAGTTGCCAAAATAACAATCTTCCAAAAGGTACTAACTGGCTATAAAGAGGTCGACAATGTCCTGACAATCTGATGACACACTTCCCAAAGTAAGCTTTTCATTCAAGTGAGGGGAAGGTTTTCCATGAGATCAGGAGCATTGTTTCAGGGTTTATTCCAGAGATACAACTATGTACTCTTGAGCTGCAATCAGTCTATGCCACGTTCTTCAAAAGAAAGTTGCAATGCCATAATTCTCACGTTTTTAAAAATTGCCTTTAAATTCTGCTCTCTGCTTCTTACATTTCATTCGGTAAATTGCTTTACCTCAGAAATTGGCCACAATTTAGTGACAAGTGTTAAATTTGAAAATGGACAGAGAAAAATAAAATTGTAAGGCATCCAGAGAAAGAAAGCATTCCCACTCATCTTGAGAGAAGAGATGCGAATTCACCCAGGCAGAGAAAGGAAAACAGTCCTTATTTCTTAACACAGAGCAAGAGAGATACAAAGAGATTCCCTTACACATCACATGGAGGAAAGAGAGGGAAACATGAGAGGAAGCAGATGCCTGTTCACTCACCGAGACATTACCACAAATCAGCCACAGAGGGCCAAGAAAGGAGGGGAAAACAGTTCCATCTTCACCCAGAGACAGACAGACAAAAACAGAAACACTTCCCCATTCACACAGTGAGATACAGACAGAAACACTTCCCCATTCACCCACTGAGATATAGACAGAAACACTTCCCCATTCACCAAGAGAGAGTTAGACAGAAACACTTCCCCATTCACCCAAGAGAGAGTGAGACAGAAACACTTCCCCATTCACCCAGTGAGATATAGACAGAAACACTTCCCCATTCACCCAGAGGGGGAGAGAGAGACAGAAATACTTCCCCATTCACCCTGAGAGAGAGAGACAGAGTCAGAAATACTTCCCCATTCACCCAGAGATACAGAGAGAGACACAAACACTTCCCCATTCACCCAGAGAGAGAGAGAGAGACACTTCCCCATTGACCCAGAGAGAGAAAGACAGAAACACTTCCCCATTGACCCAGAGGGAGAGAGAAACACTTCCCCATTCACGCAGAGAGAGAGACAGAAACATTTCCCCATTCACGCAGAGAAAGAGAGAGAGAGAGACACAAACAATCACTTCCCCATTCATCCAGAGACAGACACAGAAACACTTCCGCATTCACCCAGACAGACAGACAGAGAGAGAGAGAGAGAGAGAGAAACACTTACCCATTCACCCAGAGATAGAGAGAGAAAGAAACACTTCCCCATTCACCCAGAGAGAGAGACAGAAACACTTCCCCATTCACCCAGAGAGAGACACACACAACCACTTCCCCATTCACTCAGAGAGAGACAAACACTTCCCCATTCATCCAGAGAGAGAGACAGAAACACTTCCCCATTCACACCGAGAGAGAAAGACAAAAATACTTCCGCAATCATCCAGACAGAGAGAGAGAAACACTTCCCCATTCACCCAGAGAGAGAGAGAGAGAGAGAGACACAAACACTTCCCCATTCACCCAGAGAAAAACAGAAACACTTCGCCATTCACCCAGAGATAGAGAAAGAGAGACAGAAACACTTACCCATTCACCGAGAGAGAGAGAGACACACAACCACTTCCCCATTCACCCAGAGAGAGAGAGAGAGAAAAACAGAAACAATTCCCCATTCACCCAGAGAGAGAGAGAGAGACAAAAACACTTCCCCATTCACCCAGAGAGAGAGAGAGAGAGAGACAGAAACACTTCCCCATTCACCCAGAGATAGAGCGAGACAGAAACACTTCCCCATTCACCCAGTGAGATATAGACAGAAACACTTCCCCATTCACTCAGAGAGAGAGAGAGAGACAGAAACACTTCCCCATTCACCCAGAGAGTGAGACAGAAACACTTCCCATTCACCCAGAGAGAGAGAGACAGAAACATTTCCCCATTCACCCAGTGAGATATAGACAGAAACACTTCCCCATTCACTCAGACAGAGACAGAAATACTTCCCCATTCACCCAGAGGTACAGAGAGAGACACAAACGCTTTCGCCTTTAACCCAGAGAGGGAGAGACACACGCAACCACTTTCCCATTCACCCAGAGAGAGAGAGAGACACTTCCCCATTGACCCAGAGAGAGTGAGACAGAAACACGTTCCCATTCACCCAGAGAGAGACAGAAACACTTCCCCATTCACCCAGAGACAGAGAGAGATAGACAGAAACACTTCCCCATTCACTCAGAGAGAGAGAGACAGAAACATTTCTCCCTTCACACAGAGAGAAAAAAAAACATTTCCCCATTCACCCAGAGACAGTGAAAGAAAGACAGAAACACTTCCCCATTCACCCAGAGAGAGACAGAAACACTTCCCCATTCACCCAGAGGTAGAGAGAAAAACAGAAACACTTCACCTTTTACCCAGAGATAGAGAGAGACAGAAATACTTCCCCATTCACCCAGAGAGAGACAGAAACACTTCCGCATTCACCCAGAGAGAGAGAGACAGAAACACTTCCCCATTCACCCAGAGAGAGAGAGAGACAGAAACACTTCCCCATTCACCCAGAGACAGAGAGAGACAGAAACACTTCCCATTCACCCAGAGAGAGACAGAAACACTTCCCCATTCACCCAGAGAGAGTGAGACAGAAACACTTCCCCATTCACCCAGAGAGAGACAGAAACACTTCCCCATTCACCCTGAGAGAGAGAGAGACAGAAACACTTCCCCATTCAACCAGAGAGAGAGAGAGAGACAGAAACACTTCCACATTCACCCAGAGAGAGTGAGACAGAAACATTTCCCCATTCACACAGAGAGAGAGAGACACAACCACTTCCCCATTGACCCAGAGAGAGAAAGACAGAAACACTTCCCCATTCACCCAGAGAGAGAGAGACAGAAACACTTCCCCATTCACCCAGAGAGAGAGAGAAAAACAGAAACACTTCCCCATTCACCCAGAGAGAGAGAGAGAAAAACAGAAACACTTCCCCATTCACCGAGACAGAGAGAGAGAGAGAGAGAGACAGAAACACTTCCCCATTCACCCAGAGAGAGAGAGAGAGAAAAACAGAAACACTTCGCCATTCACCCAGAGAGAGAGAGAGACAGAAACATTACCCCATTCACCCAGAGAGAGAAAGAGACAGAAACACTTCCCATTCACCCAGAGAGAGAAAGAGACAGAAACACTTGCCCATTCACCCAGAGAGAGAGAGAAAAACAGAAACCCTTCGCCATTCACCCAGAGATAGAGACAGAAATACTTCCCCATTCACCCAAAAAGAGACAGAAACTCTTCCCCATTCATCCAGAGAGACAAAGAGACACAAACACTTCCCCATTCACCCAGAGAAAAACAGAAACACTTCGCCATTCACCCAGAGATAGAGAAAGAGAGACAGAAACACTTACCCATTCACCGAGAGAGAGAGAGAGACACACAACCACTTCCCCATTCACCCAGAGAGAGAGAGAGAGAAAAACAGAAACAATTCCCCATTCACCCAGAGAGAGAGACAAAAACACTTCCCCATTCACCCAGAGAGAGAGAGAGAGAGAGACAGAAACACTTCCCCATTCACCCAGAGATAGAGAGAGACAGAAACACTTCCCCATTCACCCAGAGAGTGAGACAGAAACACTTCCCATTCACCCAGAGAGAGAGAGACAGAAACATTTCCCCATTCACCCAGTGAGATATAGACAGAAACACTTCCCCATTCACTCAGACAGAGACAGAAATACTTCCCCATTCACCCAGAGGTACAGAGATAGACACAAACGCTTTCGCCTTTAACCCAGAGAGGGAGAGACACACGCAACCACTTTCCCATTCACCCAGAGAGAGAGAGAGAGAGAGAGAGACACTTCCCCATTGACCCAGAGAGAGTGAGACAGAAACACGTTCCCATTCACCCAGAGAGAGACAGAAACACTTCCCCATTCACCCAGAGGTAGAGAGAAAAACAGAAACACTTCACCTTTTACCCAGAGATAGAGAGAGACAGAAATACTTCCCCATTCACCCAGAGAGAGACAGAAACACTTCCGCATTCACCCAGAGAGAGAGACAGAAACACTTCCCCATTCACCCAGAGAGAGAGAGAGACAGAAACACTTCCCCATTCACCCAGAGACAGAGACAGAGAGAGACAGAAACACTTCCCATTCACCCAGAGAGAGAGAGACAGAAACACTTCCCCATTCACCCAGAGAGAGTGAGACAGAAACACTTCCCCATTCACCCAGAGAGAGACAGAAACACTTCCCCATTCACCCAGAGACAGAGAGAGATAGACAGAAACACTTCCCATTCACCCAGAGAGAGGGAGAGAAAAACAGAAACACTTCGCCATTCACCCAGAGAGAGAGACAGAAATACTTCCCCATTCACCCAGAGAGAGAGAGAGAAAAACAGAAACACTTCCCCATTCACCCAGAGAGAGAGAGAGAGAAAAACAGAAACACTTCGCCATTCACCCAGAGAGGGGGAGAGAAACACTTCCCCATTCACCCAGAGAGAGAGAGAAAAACAGAAACACTTCCCCATTCACCCAGAGAGAGAGAGAGAAAAACAGAAACACTTCCCCATTCACCCAGAGAGAGAGAGAGAGAAACAGAAACACTTCGCCATTCACCCAGAGAGGGGGAGAGAAAAACAGAAACACTTCCTCATTCACCCAGAGAGAGAGAGAGAAAAACAGAAACACTTCGCCATTCACCGAGAGAGAGAGAGAGACAGAAACACTTCCCCATTCACCCAGAGAGAGAGAGAGAGAGACAGAAACACTACCCCATTCACCCAGAGGGAGAGAAAAAGACAGAAACACTTCCCATTCACCCAGAGAGAGAGAGAAAAACAGAAACACTTCGCCATTCACCCAGAGATAGAGACAGAAATACTTCCCCATTCACCCAGAGAGAGACAGAAACACTTCCCCATTCACCCAGAGACAGAAAAACTTCCCCATTCACCCAGAGAGAGAGAAAGAGACACAAACACTTCCCCATTCACCCAGAGAGAGAGACAGAAACACTTCCCCATTCACCCAGAGAGGGAGAGAGAGACAGACAGACAGACAGAAATACTTCCCCATTCACCCAGAGAGAGAGAGAAAGACAGAAACACTTCCGCATTCACCCAGAGAGAGAGAGACAGAAACACTTCCCCATTCACCCAGAGAGAGAGAGACAGTAACACTTCCCCATTCACCCAGTGAGATATAGACAGAAACACTTCGCCATTCACCCAGAGAGAGAGACAGAAACACTTCCCCATTCCCCAGAGAGAGAGAGAGAGGGAGAGACAGAATCATTTCCCCATTCACACAGAGAAAAAAAAACATTTCCCCATTCACCCAGAGACAGAGAGAGAAAGACAGAAACACTTCCCCATTCACCCAGAGACAGAGAGAGACAGAAACACTTCCCCATTCACCCAGAGAGAGACAGAAACACTTCCCCATTCACCCAGAGAGAGAAAGACCGAAACACTTCCCCATTCACCCAGAGAGAGAGTGAGAAACACTTCCCCATTCACCCAGAGAGAGAGAGAGAAAAACAGAAACACTTCACCATTCACCCAGAGAGAGAGAGAGAGAGACAGAAACATTTCCCCATTCACCCAGAGAGAGACAGAAACACTTCCCCATTCACCCAGAGAGAGACAGAAACACTTCCCCATTCACCCAGAGAGAGAGAGGCAGAAACACTTCCCCATTCACCCAGAGAGAGACAGAAACACTTCCCCATTCACCCAGAGACAGAGAGAGATAGACAGAAACACTTCACCATTCACCGAGAGAGAGAGAGAGAGAGAGACAGAAACACTACCCCATTCACCCAGAGGGAGAGAACGAGACAGAAACACTTCCCATTCACCCAGAGAGAGAGAGAGAGACAGAAACACTTCCCCATTCACCCAGAGAGAAAGAGAGAGACAGAAACACTTCCCCATTCACCCAGAGAGACAGAAACAGAAACACTTCCCCATTCACCCAGAGAGAGAGAAAGAGACAGAAACACTTCCCCATTCACCCAGAGACAGAAACACTTCCCCATTCACCCAGAGAGAGAGAAAGAGACACAAACACTTCCCCATTCACCCAGAGAGAGAGGGAGAAAAACAGAAACACTTCCCCATTCACCCAGAGAGGGAGAGAGAGAGAGACAGACAGACAGAAATACTTCCCCATTCACCCAGAGATAGAGACAGAAATACTTCCCCATTCACCCAGAGACAGACAGAAACACTTCCCCATTCACCCAGAGACAGAAAAACTTCCCCATTCACCCAGAGAGAGAGAAAGAGACACAAACACTTCCCCATTCACCCAGAGAGAGAGACAGAAACACTTCCCCATTCATCCAGAGAGGGAGAGAGAGAGAGACAGACAGACAGAAATACTTCCCCATTCACCGAGAGAGAGAGACAGAAACACTTCCCCATTGACCCAGAGACAGAGAGAGAGAGAGACAGAAACACTTCCCCATTCACCCAGAGGGAGAGAAAGAGACAGAAACACTTCCCATTCACCCAGAGAGAGAGAAAGGGACAGAAACACTTCCCCATTCACCCAGAGAGAGAGAGAAAAACAGAAACACTTCGCCATTCACCCAGAGATAGAAACAGAAATACTTCCCCATTCACCCAGAGAGAGACAGAAACACTTCCCCATTCACCCAGAGACACAAACACTTCCCCATTCACCCAGAGAGAGAGAAAGAGACACAAACACTTCCCCATTCACCCAGAGAGAGAGAAAGAGACACAAACACTTTGCCATTCACCCAGAGAGAGAGAGAGAGACAGAAACACTTCCCCATTCACCCAGAGAGAGAGAGACAGGAACATCTCCCCATTCACCCAGAGAGAGAGAGAGACAGAAACACTTCCCCATTCACCCAGTGAGATATAGACAGAAACACTTCGCCATTCACCCCGAGAGAGAGACAGAAACACTTCCCCATTCCCCAGAGAGAGAGAGAGGGAGAGACAGAATCATTTCCCCATTCACACAGAGAAAGAAACACATTTCCCCATTCACCCAGAGACAGAGAGAGAAAGACAGAAACACTTCCCGATTCACCCAGAGAGAGAGAGACAGAAACACTTCCCCATTCACCCAGAGAGAGACAGAAACACTTCCCCATTCACCCAGAGAGAGAGAGACAGTAACACTTCCCCATTCACCCAGTGAGATATAGACAGAAACACTTCGCCATTCACCCAGAGAGAGAGAAAGAAACACTTCCCCATTCACCCGGAGAGAGACAGAAACACTTCCCCATTCACCCAGAGAGAGAAAGACCGAAACACTTCCCCATTCACCCAGAGAGAGAGTGAGAAACACTTCCCCATTCACCCAGAGAGAGAGAGAGAGAAAAACAGAAACACTTCGCCATTCACCCAGAGAGAGAGAGAGAGAGACAGAAACACTTCCCCATTCACCCAGAGAGAGAGAGAGAGAGAAAGACAGAAACACTTCCCCATTCACCCAGAGAGAGAGAGACAGAAACACTTCCCCATTCACCCAGAGAGAGACAGAAACACTTCCCCATTCACCCAGAGAGAGAGAGACAGTAACACTTCCCCATTCACCCAGTGAGATATAGACAGAAACACTTCGCCATTCACCCAGAGAGAGAGACAGAAACACTTCCCCATTCCCCAGAGAGAGAGAGAGGGAGAGACAGAATCATTTCCCCATTCACACAGAGAAAAAAAAACATTTCCCCATTCACCCAGAGACAGAGAGAGAAAGACAGAAACACTTCCCCATTCACCTAGAGAGAGAGAGAGACAGAAACACTTCCCCATTCACCCGGAGAGAGACAGAAACACTTCCCCATTCACCCAGAGAGAGAAAGACCGAAACACTTCCCCATTCACCCAGAGAGAGGGTGAGAAACACTTCCCCATTCACCCAGAGAGAGAGAGAGAAAAACAGAAACACTTCGCCATTCACCCAGAGAGAGAGAGAGAGAGACAGAAACACTTCCCCATTCACCCAGAGAGAGAGAGACAGAAACACTTCCCCATTCACCCAGAGAGAGTGAGACAGAAACATTTCCCCATTCACCCAGAGAGAGACAGAAACACTTCCCCATTCACCCAGAGACAGAGAGAGATCGACAGAAACACTTCCCATTCACCCAGAGAGAGGGAGAGAAAAACAGAAACACTTCGCCATTCACCCAGAGAGACAGAAATACTTCCCCATTCACCCAGAGAGAGAGAGAGAAAAACAGAAACACTTCCCCATTCACCCAGAGAGGGAGAGAGAAACACTTCCCCATTCACCCAGAGAGAGAGAGAGAAAAACAGAAACACATCGCCATTCACCCAGAGAGAGAGAGAGAGACAGAAACACTACCCCATTCACCCAGAGGGAGAGAAAGAGACAGAAACACTTCCCATTCACCCAGAGAGAGAGAAAGGGACAGAAACACTTCCCCATTCACCCAGAGAGAGAGAGAAAAACAGAAACACTTCGCCATTCACCCAGAGAGAGAGAGAGAAAATCAGAAATACTTCCCCATTCACCCAGAGAGAGACAGAAACACTTCCCCATTCACCCAGAGACAGAAACACTTCCCCATTCACCCAGAGAGAGAGAGAAAGAGACACAAACACTTCCCCATTCACCCAGAGAGAGAGAGAGAAAAACAGAAACACTTTGCCATTCACCCAGAGAGGGAGAGAGAGAGAGACAGACAGACAGAAACATTTCCCCATTCACCCAGAGAGAGAGAGAGAGAGAAACACTTCCCCATTCACCCAGAGAGAGAGAGACAGGAACATCTCCCCATTCACCCAGAGAGAGTGAGACAGAAACATTTCCTCATTCACCCAGAGCGGGAGAGAGAAACACTTCCCCATTCACCCAGAGAGGGAGAGACAGAAACACTTCACCATTCACCCAGTGAGATATAGACAGAAACACTTCGCCATTCACCCCGAGAGAGAGACAGAAACACTTCCCCATTCCCCAGAGAGAGAGAGAGGGAGAGACAGAATCATTTCCCCATTCACACAGAGAAAAAAAAATTCCCCATTCACCCAGACACAGAGAGAGAAAGACAGAAACACTTCCCCATTCACCCAGAGAGAGAGAGACAGAAACACTTCCCCATTCACCCAGAGAGCGAAAGACCGAAACACTTCCCCATTCACCCAGAGAGGGAGTGAGAAACACTTCCCCATTCACCCAGAGAGAGAGAGAGAAAAACAGAAACACTTCGCCATTCACCCAGACAGAGAGAGAGAGAGAGAGACAGAAACACTTCCCCATTCACCCAGAGAGAGACAGAAACGCTTCCCATTCACCCAGAGAGAGAGAAAGAGACAGAAACACTTCCCCATTCACCCAGAGAGAGTGAGACAGAAACACTTCCCCATTCACCCAGAGAGAGACAGAAACACTTCCCCATTCACCCACAGGTAGAGAGAAAAACAGAAACACTTCACCATTCACCCAGAGATAGAGAGAGACAGAAATACTTCCCCATTAACCCAGAGATAGACAGAAACACTTCCACATTCACAGAGAGAGAGAGAGAAACAATTCCCCATACACCCAGAGAGAGAGAGAGAGAGAGACAGAAACACTTCCCATTCACCCAGAGACAGAGAGAGATAGACAGAAACACTTCCCATTCACCCAGAGAGAGGGAGAGAAAAACAGAAACACTTCGCCATTCACCCAGAGAGAGAGACTGAAATACTTCCCCATTCACCCAGAGAGAGACAGAAACACTTCCCCATTCACCCAGAGAGAGACAGAAACACTTCCCCATTCACCCAGAGAGACAGTGACAGGAACATTTCCCCATTCACCCAGAGAGAGAGAGACCGAAACACTTCCCCATTCACCCAGAGAGGGAGAGAGAAACACTTCGCCATTCACCCAGAGAGAGCGAAAAACAGAAACACTTCGCCATTCACCGAGAGAGAGAGAGAGACAGAAACACTTCCCCATTCACCCAGAGAGAGAGAGATAAACAGAAACACTTCGCCATTCACCCAGAGAGAGAGAGAGAGACAGAAACACTACCCCATTCACCCAGAGAGAGAGAGAGAGACATAAACACTTCCCCATTCACCCAGAGAGGGAGAGAGAGAGACAGACAGAAAGAAATAATTCCCCATTCACCCAGAGAGTGAGAGAGAGAAACACTTCCCCATTCACCCAGAGAGAGAGAGACAGGGACATCTCCCCATTCACCCAGAGAGAGAGAGACACAACCACTTCCTCATTCACCCAGAGAGAGAGATAGAGACAGAAACACTTCCCCATTGACCCAGAGAGAGAAAGACAGAAACACTTCCTCATTCACCCAGAGAGAGAGAGACAGAAACTCTTCCCTATTCTCCCAGAGAGAGAGAGAAACACCCAACCACTTCCCCATTCACCCAGAGAGAGAGAGAGAGACAGAAACACTTCCCCATTCATCCAGAGAGAGCGAGACAGAAACACTTGCCCATTCATCCAGAGAGAGCGAGACAGAAACATTTCGCCATTCACCCAGAGAGAGTGAGACAGAAACATTTCGCCAATCACCCAGAGAGAGAGAGAGAGACAGAAACACTTCCCCAATCTCCCAGAGAGAGTGAAACAGAAACACTTCCCCATTCACCCAGAGAGAGAGAGACACAACCATTTTCTCATTCACCCAGACAGAGAGAGAATCAGAAACACTTCCCCATTGACCCAGAGAGAGAAAGACAGAACACTTCCCTACTCACCCAGAGAGAAAGAGAGAGACAGAAACACTTCCCCATTCAACCAGAGAGAGAGAGAGAGAGACAGAAACACTTCCACATTCACCCAGAGAGAGTGAGACAGAAACATTTCCCCATTCACACAGAGAGAGAGAGCCAGGAACATTTCCCCATTCACCCAGAGAGAGAGAGACAGAAACACTTCCCCATTCACCCAGAGAGAGACAGTAACACTTCCCCATTTACCCAGAGAGAAAGAGACAGAAACACTTCCCCTTTCACCCAGAGAGACAGAAACACTTCCCCATTCACCCAGAGAGAGAGACACAACCACTTTCCCATTCACCCAGAGAGAGAGAGAGAGGGAGAGACAGAAACACTTCCCCATTGACCCAGAGAGAGAGAGAGAGACAGAAACACTTCCCCATTCACCCAGAGAGTGTGAGACAGAAACACATCCCCATTCACCCAGAGAGGGAGTGAGAATCAATTGGCCATTCACCCAGAGAGAGACAGAAACATTTCCCCATTCACCCAGAGAGAGAGGGAGATAGAAACACTTCCCCATTCACACAGAGAGAGTGAGACAAAAACACGTCCCCATTCCCCAGAGAGAGAGACACACAACCACTTTCTCATTCACCCAGAGAGAGAGAGAGACAGAAACACTTCCCCATTGACCCAGAGAGAGAAAGAAAGAAACACTTCCTCATTCACCCAGAGAGAGAGAGAGAGACAGAAACACTTCCCCATTCACCCAGAGAGAGTGAGACAGAAACACTTCGCCATTCACCCAGAGAGAGAGAGAGACAGAAACACTTCCCCATTTATCCAGAGAGAGACAGAAACACTTCCCCATTCACCCAGAGAGAGACACAACCACTTCCCCATTCACTGAGAGAGAGACACACACAAACACGTCCCCATTCACCCAGAGAGAGAGAGACACAACCACTTCCCCAGTCACCCAGAGAGAGAGAGAGACAGAAACACTTCCCCATTCACCCAGAGAGAGACAGAAACACTTCCCCATTCACCCAGAGAGAGAGAAAGAGACAGAAACACTTCCCATTCACCCAGAGAGAGAGAGAGAGAGAGAGACAGAAACACTTCCCCATTCACCCAGAGAGAGTGAGACAGAAACATTTCCCCATTCACACAGAGAGAGAAAGGCAGAAATACTTCCGCATTCACCCAGAGATAGAGAGTCACAGAAACACTTCCCCATTCACCCAGAGAAAGACAGAAACACTTCGCCATTCACCAAGAGAGAGAGACAGAAACACTTCCCCATTGACCCAGAGACAGAGAGAGAGAGAGACAGAAACACTTCCCCATTCACCCAGAGGGAGAGAAAGAGACAGAAACACTTCCCATTCACCCAGAGAGAGAGAAAGGGACAGAAACACTTCCCCATTCACCCAGAGAGAGAGAGAAAAACAGAAACACTTCGCCATTCACCCAGAGATAGAAACAGAAATACTTCCCCATTCACCCAGAGAGAGACAGAAACACTTCCCCATTCACCCAGAGACAGAAACACTTCCCCATTCACCCAGAGAGAGAGAAAGAGACACAAACACTTCCCCATTCACCCAGAGAGAGCGAAAGAGACACAAACACTTTGCCATTCACCCAGAGAGAGAGAGAGAGACAGAAACACTTCCCCATTCACCCAGAGAGAGAGAGACAGGAACATCTCCCCATTCACCCAGAGAGAGTGAGACAGAAACATTTCCTCATTCACCCAGAGAGGGAGAGAGAAACACTTCCCCATTCACCCAGAGAGAGAGAGAGACAGAAACACTTCCCCATTCACCCAGTGAGATATAGACAGAAACACTTCGCCATTCACCCCGAGAGAGAGACAGAAACACTTCCCCATTCCCCTGAGAGAGAGAGAGGGAGAGACAGAATCATTTCCCCATTCACACAGAGAAAAAAACACATTTCCCCATTCACCCAGAGACAGAGAGAGAAAGACAGAAACACTTCCCCATTCACCCAGAGAGAGAGACAGAAACACTTCCCCATTCACCCAGAGAGAGACAGAAACACTTCCCCATTCACCCAGAGAGAGAGAGACAGTAACACTTCCCCATTCACCCAGTGAGATATAGACAGAAACACTTCGCCATTCACCCAGAGAGAGAGACAGAAACACTTCCCCATTCCCCAGAGAGAGAGAGAGGGAGAGACAGAATCATTTCCCCATTCACACAGAGAAAAAAAAACATTTCCCCATTCACCCAGAGACAGAGAGAGAAAGACAGAAACACTTCCCCATTCACCTAGAGAGAGAGAGAGACAGAAACACTTCCCCATTCACCCGGAGAGAGACAGAAACACTTCCCCATTCACCCAGAGAGAGAAAGACCGAAACACTTCCCCATTCACCCAGAGAGAGAGTGAGAAACACTTCCCCATTCACCCAGAGAGAGAGAGAGAAAAACAGAAACACTTCGCCATTCACCCAGAGAGAGAGAGAGAGAGAGACAGAAACACTTCCCCATTCACCCAGAGAGAGAGAGACAGAAACACTTCCCCATTCACCCAGAGAGAGTGAGACAGAAACATTTCCCCATTCACCCAGAGAGAGACAGAAACACTTCCCCATTCACCCAGAGACAGAGAGAGATCGACAGAAACACTTCCCATTCACCCAGAGAGAGGGAGAGAAAAACAGAAACACTTCGCCATTCACCCAGAGAGACAGAAATACTTCCCCATTCACCCAGAGAGAGAGAGAGAAAAACAGAAACACTTCCCCATTCACCCAGAGAGAGAGAGAGAGAAAAACAGAAACACTTCCCCATTCACCCAGAGAGGGAGAGAGAAACACTTCCCCATTCACCCAGAGAGAGAGAGAGAAAAACAGAAACACATCGCCATTCACCCAGAGAGAGAGAGAGAGACAGAAACACTACCCCATTCACCCAGAGGGAGAGAAAGAGACAGAAACACTTCCCATTCACCCAGAGAGAGAGAAAGGGACAGAAACACTTCCCCATTCACCCAGAGAGAGAGAAAAACAGAAACACTTCGCCATTCACCCAGAGAGAGAGAGAAAATCAGAAATACTTCCCCATTCACCCAGAGAGAGACAGAAACACTTCCCCATTCACCCAGAGAGAGAGACACAACCACTTTCCCATTCACCCAGAGAGAGAGAGAGAGGGAGAGACAGAAACACTTCCCCATTGACCCAGAGAGAGAGAGAGAGACAGAAACACTTCCCCATTCACCCAGAGAGTGTGAGACAGAAACACATCCCCATTCACCCAGAGAGGGAGTGAGAATCAATTGGCCATTCACCCAGAGAGAGACAGAAACATTTCCCCATTCACCCAGAGAGAGAGGGAGATAGAAACACTTCCCCATTCACACAGAGAGAGTGAGACAAAAACATGTCCCCATTCCCCAGAGAGAGAGACACACAACCACTTTCTCATTCACCCAGAGAGAGAGAGAGACAGAAACACTTCCCCATTGACCCAGAGAGAGAAAGAAAGAAACACTTCCTCATTCACCCAGAGAGAGAGAGAGAGACAGAAACACTTCCCCATTCACCCAGAGAGAGTGAGACAGAAACACTTCGCCATTCACCCAGAGAGAGAGAGAGACAGAAACACTTCCCCATTTATCCAGAGAGAGACAGAAACACTTCCCCATTCACCCAGAGAGAGACACAACCACTTCCCCATTCACTGAGAGAGAGACACACACAAACACGTCCCCATTCACCCAGAGAGAGAGAGACACAACCACTTCCCCAGTCACCCAGAGAGAGAGAGAGACAGAAACACTTCCCCATTCACCCAGAGAGAGACAGAAACACTTCCCCATTCACCCAGAGAGAGAGAAAGAGACAGAAACACTTCCCATTCACCCAGAGAGAGAGAGAGAGAGAGAGACAGAAACACTTCCCCATTCACCCAGAGAGAGTGAGACAGAAACATTTCCCCATTCACACAGAGAGAGAAAGGCAGAAATACTTCCGCATTCACCCAGAGATAGAGAGTCACAGAAACACTTCCCCATTCACCCAGAGAAAGACAGAAACACTTCGCCATTCACCAAGAGAGAGAGACAGAAACACTTCCCCATTGACCCAGAGACAGAGAGAGAGAGAGACAGAAACACTTCCCCATTCACCCAGAGGGAGAGAAAGAGACAGAAACACTTCCCATTCACCCAGAGAGAGAGAAAGGGACAGAAACACTTCCCCATTCACCCAGAGAGAGAGAGAAAAACAGAAACACTTCGCCATTCACCCAGAGATAGAAACAGAAATACTTCCCCATTCACCCAGAGAGAGACAGAAACACTTCCCCATTCACCCAGAGACAGAAACACTTCCCCATTCACCCAGAGAGAGAGAAAGAGACACAAACACTTCCCCATTCACCCAGAGAGAGCGAAAGAGACACAAACACTTTGCCATTCACCCAGAGAGAGAGAGAGAGACAGAAACACTTCCCCATTCACCCAGAGAGAGAGAGACAGGAACATCTCCCCATTCACCCAGAGAGAGTGAGACAGAAACATTTCCTCATTCACCCAGAGAGGGAGAGAGAAACACTTCCCCATTCACCCAGAGAGACAGAAACACTTCCCCATTCACCCAGAGAGAGAGAGACAGTAACACTTCCCCATTCACCCAGTGAGATATAGACAGAAACACTTCGCCATTCACCCAGAGAGAGAGACAGAAACACTTCCCCATTCCCCAGAGAGAGAGAGAGGGAGAGACAGAATCATTTCCCCATTCACACAGAGAAAAAAAAACATTTCCCCATTCACCCAGAGACAGAGAGAGAAAGACAGAAACACTTCCCCATTCACCTAGAGAGAGAGAGAGACAGAAACACTTCCCCATTCACCCGGAGAGAGACAGAAACACTTCCCCATTCACCCAGAGAGAGAAAGACCGAAACACTTCCCCATTCACCCAGAGAGAGAGTGAGAAACACTTCCCCATTCACCCAGAGAGAGAGAGAGAAAAACAGAAACACTTCGCCATTCACCCAGAGAGAGAGAGAGAGAGAGACAGAAACACTTCCCCATTCACCCAGAGAGAGAGAGACAGAAACACTTCCCCATTCACCCAGAGAGAGTGAGACAGAAACATTTCCCCATTCACCCAGAGAGAGACAGAAACACTTCCCCATTCACCCAGAGACAGAGAGAGATCGACAGAAACACTTCCCATTCACCCAGAGAGAGGGAGAGAAAAACAGAAACACTTCGCCATTCACCCAGAGAGACAGAAATACTTCCCCATTCACCCAGAGAGAGAGAGAGAAAAACAGAAACACTTCCCCATTCACCCAGAGAGAGAGAGAGAGAAAAACAGAAACACTTCCCCATTCACCCAGAGAGGGAGAGAGAAACACTTCCCCATTCACCCAGAGAGAGAGAGAGAAAAACAGAAACACATCGCCATTCACCCAGAGAGAGAGAGAGAGACAGAAACACTACCCCATTCACCCAGAGGGAGAGAAAGAGACAGAAACACTTCCCATTCACCCAGAGAGAGAGAAAGGGACAGAAACACTTCCCCATTCACCCAGAGAGAGAGAAAAACAGAAACACTTCGCCATTCACCCAGAGAGAGAGAGAAAATCAGAAATACTTCCCCATTCACCCAGAGAGAGACAGAAACACTTCCCCATTCACCCAGAGACAGAAACACTTCCCCATTCACCCAGAGAGAGAAAGACAGAAACACTTCCTCATTCACCCAGAGAGAGAGACAGAAACTCTTCCCTATTCTCCCAGAGAGAGAGAGAAACACCCAACCACTTCCCCATTCACCCAGAGAGAGAGAGAGAGAGAGACAGAAACACTTCCCCATTCATCCAGAGAGAGAGAGAGAGAAAAACAGAAACACTTCCCCATTCACCCAGAGAGGGAGAGAGAAACACTTCCCCATTCACCCAGAGAGAGAGAGAGAAAAACAGAAACACATCGCCATTCACCCAGAGAGAGAGAGAGAGACAGAAACACTACCCCATTCACCCAGAGGGAGAGAAAGAGACAGAAACACTTCCCATTCACCCAGAGAGAGAGAAAGGGACAGAAACACTTCCCCATTCACCCAGAGAGAGAGAAAAACAGAAACACTTCGCCATTCACCCAGAGAGAGAGAGAAAATCAGAAATACTTCCCCATTCACCCAGAGAGAGACAGAAACACTTCCCCATTCACCCAGAGACAGAAACACTTCCCCATTCACCCAGAGAGAGAGAGAAAGAGACACAAACACTTCCCCATTCACCCAGAGAGAGAGAGAGAAAAACAGAAATACTTCCCCATTCACCCAGAGAGAGAGAGAGAGAGAAACACTTCCCCATTCACCCAGAGAGAGAGAGAGACAGGAACATCTTCCCATTCACCCAGAGAGAGTGAGACAGAAACATTTCCTCATTCACCCAGAGCGGGAGAGAGAAACACTTCCCCATTCACCCAGAGAGATATAGACAGAAACACTTCGCCATTCACCCAGAGAGAGAGACAGAAACACTTCCCCATTCCCCAGAGAGAGAGAGAGGGAGAGACAGAATCATTTCCCCATTCACACAGAGAAAAAAAAAATTCCCCATTCACCCAGACACAGAGAGAGAAAGACAGAAACACTTCCCCATTCACCCAGAGAGAGAGAGAGACAGAAACACTTCCCCATTCACCCAGAGAGCGAAAGACCGAAACACTTCCCCATTCACCCAGAGAGGGAGTGAGAAACACTTCCCCATTCACCCAGAGAGAGAGAGAGAAAAACAGAAACACTTCGCCATTCACCCAGACAGAGAGAGAGAGAGAGAGAGACAGAAACACTTCCCCATTCACCCAGAGAGAGACAGAAACGCTTCCCATTCACCCAGAGAGAGAGAAAGAGACAGAAACACTTCCCCATTCACCCAGAGAGAGTGAGACAGAAACACTTCCCCATTCACCCAGAGAGAGACAGAAACACTTCCCCATTCACCCACAGGTAGAGAGAAAAACAGAAACACTTCCCCATTCACCCAGAGATAGAGAGAGACAGAAATACTTCCCCATTAACCCAGAGATAGACAGAAACACTTCCACATTCACACAGAGAGAGAGAGAGAAACAATTCCCCATACACCCAGAGAGAGACAGAGAGAGATAGACAGAAACACTTCGCCATTCACCCAGAGAGAGAGACTGAAATACTTCCCCATTCACCCAGAGAGAGACAGAAACACTTCCCCATTCACCCAGAGAGAGACAGAAACACTTCCCCATTCACCCAGAGAGACAGTGACAGGAACATTTCCCCATTCACCCAGAGAGGGAGAGACACAACCACTTTCTCATTCACCCAGAGAGAGAGAGAGACAGAAACACTTCCCCATTGACCCAGAGAGAGAAAGACAGAAACACTTCCTCATTCACCCAGTGAGAGAGAGAGAGACAGAAACACTTCCCCATTCACCCAGAGAGAGTGAGACAGAAACACTTCGCCATTCACCCAGAGAGAGAGAGACAGAAACACTTCCCCATTTATCCAGAGAGAGACAGAAACACTTCCCCATTCACCCAGAGAGAGACACAACCACTTCCCCATTCACTGAGAGAGACACACACACAAACACGTCCCCATTCACCCAGAGAGAGAGAGACACAACCACTTCCCCAGTCACCCAGAGAGAGAGAGAGACAGAAACACTTCCCCATTCACCCAGAGAGAGACAGAAACACTTCCCCATTCACCCAGAGAGAGAGAAAGAGACAGAAACACTTCCCATTCACCCAGAGAGAGAGAGAGAGAGAGAGAGAGACAGAAACACTTCCCCATTCACCCAGAGAGAGTGAGACAGAAACATTTCCCCATTCACACAGAGAGAGAAAGGCAGAAATACTTCCGCATTCACCCAGAGATAGAGAGTCACAGAAACACTTCCCCATTCACCCAGAGAAAGACAGAAACACTTCACCATTCACCCAGAGAGAGAGAGACACAACCACTTCCTCATTCACCCAGAGAGAGAGATAGCGACAGAAACACTTCCCCATTGACCCAGAGAGAGAAAGACAGAAACACTTCCTCATTCACCCAGAGAGAGAGAGAGAGACAGAAACACTTCCCCATTCACCCAGAGAGAGTGAGACAGAAACACTTCGCCATTCACCCAGAGAGAGAGAGAGACAGAAACACTTCCCCATTTATCCAGAGAGAGACAGAAACACTTCCCCATTCACCCAGAGAGAGACACAACCACTTCCCCATTCACTGAGAGAGAGACACACACAAACACGTCCCCATTCACCCAGAGAGAGAGAGACACAACCACTTCCCCAGTCACCCAGAGAGAGACAGAGACAGAAACACTTCCCCATTCACCCAGAGAGAGACAGAAACGCTTCAACATTCACCCAGAGAGAGAGAAAGAGACAGAAACACTTCCCATTCACCCAGAGAGAGAGAGGGAGAGACAGAAACACTTCCCCATTCACCCAGAGAGAATGAGACAGAAACATTTCCCCATTCACACAGAGAGAGAAAGGCAGAAATACTTCCGCATTCACCCAGAGATAGAGAGTCACAGAAACACTTCCCCATTCACCCAGAGAAAGACAGAAACACTTCACCATTCACCCAGAGAGAGAAAGACAGAAACACTTCCTCATTCACCCAGAGAGAGAGACAGAAACTCTTCCCTATTCTCCCAGAGAGAGAGAGAAACACCCAACCACTTCCCCATTCACCCAGAGAGAGAGAGAGAGAGAGACAGAAACACTTCCCCATTCATCCAGAGAGAGCGAGACAGAAACACTTGCCCATTCATCCAGAGAGAGCGAGACAGAAACACTTCGCCATTCACCCAGAGAGAGTGAGACAGAAACACTTCGCCAATCACCCAGAGAGAGAGAGAGAGACAGAAACACTTCCCCATTCACCCAGAGAGAGTGAGACAGAAACACTTCCCCATTCACCCAGAGAGACAGAGACACAACCATTTTCTCATTCACCCCGACAGAGAGAGAGACAGAAACACTTCCCCATTGACCCAGAGAGAGAAAGACAGAACACTTCCCTACTCACCCAGAGAGAAAGAGAGAGACAGAAACACTACCCCATTCACCCAGAGAGGGAGAGATAGAGAGAGAGACAGGCAGACAGAAATACTTCCCCATTCACCCAGAGTGCGAGAGACAGAAACACTTCCCCATTCACCCAGAGAGAGACAGAACCACTTCCCCATTCACCCAGAGAGAGTGAGACAGAAACACTTCCCCATTCACCCAGTGAGATATAGACAGAAACACTTCGCCATTCACCCAGAGAGAGAGATAGAGACAGAAACACTTCCCCATTGACCCAGAGAGAGAAAGACAGAAACACTTCCTCATTCACCCAGAGAGAGAGACAGAAACTCTTCCCTATTCTCCCAGAGAGAGAGAGAAACACCCAACCACTTCCCCATTCACCCAGAGAGAGAGAGAGAGAGACAGAAACACTACCCCATTCACCCAGAGGGAGAGAAAGAGACAGAAACACTTCCCATTCACCCAGAGAGAGAGAAAGGGACAGAAACACTTCCCCATTCACCCAGAGAGGGAGAGAGAAACACTTCCCCATTCACCCAGAGAGAGAGAGAGAAAAACAGAAACACATCGCCATTCACCCAGAGAGTGAGAGAGAGACAGAAACACTACCCCATTCACCCAGAGGGAGAGAAAGAGACAGAAACACTTCCCCATTCACCCAGAGAGAGACAGAAACACTTCCCCATTCACCCAGAGACAGAAACACTTCCCCATTCACCCAGAGAGAGAAAGACAGAAACACTTCCTCATTCACCCAGAGAGAGAGACAGAAACTCTTCCCTATTCTCCCAGAGAGAGAGAGAAACACCCAACCACTTCCCCATTCACCCAGAGAGAGAGAGAGAGAGAGACAGAAACACTTCCCCATTCATCCAGAGAGAGAGAGAGAGAAAAACAGAAACACTTCCCCATTCACCCAGAGAGGGAGAGAGAAACACTTCCCCATTCACCCAGAGAGAGAGAGAGAAAAACAGAAACACATCGCCATTCACCCAGAGAGAGAGAGAGAGACAGAAACACTACCCCATTCACCCAGAGGGAGAGAAAGAGACAGAAACACTTCCCATTCACCCAGAGAGAGAGAAAGGGACAGAAACACTTCCCCATTCACCCAGAGAGAGAGAAAAACAGAAACACTTCGCCATTCACCCAGAGAGAGAGAGAAAATCAGAAATACTTCCCCATTCACCCAGAGAGAGACAGAAACACTTCCCCATTCACCCAGAGACAGAAACACTTCCCCATTCACCCAGAGAGAGAGAGAAAGAGACACAAACACTTCCCCATTCACCCAGAGAGAGAGAGAGAAAAACAGAAATACTTCCCCATTCACCCAGAGAGAGAGAGAGAGAGAAACACTTCCCCATTCACCCAGAGAGAGAGAGAGACAGGAACATCTTCCCATTCACCCAGAGAGAGTGAGACAGAAACATTTCCTCATTCACCCAGAGCGGGAGAGAGAAACACTTCCCCATTCACCCAGAGAGATATAGACAGAAACACTTCGCCATTCACCCAGAGAGAGAGACAGAAACACTTCCCCATTCCCCAGAGAGAGAGAGAGGGAGAGACAGAATCATTTCCCCATTCACACAGAGAAAAAAAAAATTCCCCATTCACCCAGACACAGAGAGAGAAAGACAGAAACACTTCCCCATTCACCCAGAGAGAGAGAGAGACAGAAACACTTCCCCATTCACCCAGAGAGCGAAAGACCGAAACACTTCCCCATTCACCCAGAGAGGGAGTGAGAAACACTTCCCCATTCACCCAGAGAGAGAGAGAGAAAAACAGAAACACTTCGCCATTCACCCAGACAGAGAGAGAGAGAGAGAGAGACAGAAACACTTCCCCATTCACCCAGAGAGAGACAGAAACGCTTCCCATTCACCCAGAGAGAGAGAAAGAGACAGAAACACTTCCCCATTCACCCAGAGAGAGTGAGACAGAAACACTTCCCCATTCACCCAGAGAGAGACAGAAACACTTCCCCATTCACCCACAGGTAGAGAGAAAAACAGAAACACTTCCCCATTCACCCAGAGATAGAGAGAGACAGAAATACTTCCCCATTAACCCAGAGATAGACAGAAACACTTCCACATTCACACAGAGAGAGAGAGAGAAACAATTCCCCATACACCCAGAGAGAGACAGAGAGAGATAGACAGAAACACTTCGCCATTCACCCAGAGAGAGAGACTGAAATACTTCCCCATTCACCCAGAGAGAGACAGAAACACTTCCCCATTCACCCAGAGAGAGACAGAAACACTTCCCCATTCACCCAGAGAGACAGTGACAGGAACATTTCCCCATTCACCCAGAGAGGGAGAGACACAACCACTTTCTCATTCACCCAGAGAGAGAGAGAGACAGAAACACTTCCCCATTGACCCAGAGAGAGAAAGACAGAAACACTTCCTCATTCACCCAGTGAGAGAGAGAGAGACAGAAACACTTCCCCATTCACCCAGAGAGAGTGAGACAGAAACACTTCGCCATTCACCCAGAGAGAGAGAGACAGAAACACTTCCCCATTTATCCAGAGAGAGACAGAAACACTTCCCCATTCACCCAGAGAGAGACACAACCACTTCCCCATTCACTGAGAGAGACACACACACAAACACGTCCCCATTCACCCAGAGAGAGAGAGACACAACCACTTCCCCAGTCACCCAGAGAGAGAGAGAGACAGAAACACTTCCCCATTCACCCAGAGAGAGACAGAAACACTTCCCCATTCACCCAGAGAGAGAGAAAGAGACAGAAACACTTCCCATTCACCCAGAGAGAGAGAGAGAGAGAGAGAGAGACAGAAACACTTCCCCATTCACCCAGAGAGAGTGAGACAGAAACATTTCCCCATTCACACAGAGAGAGAAAGGCAGAAATACTTCCGCATTCACCCAGAGATAGAGAGTCACAGAAACACTTCCCCATTCACCCAGAGAAAGACAGAAACACTTCACCATTCACCCAGAGAGAGAGAGACACAACCACTTCCTCATTCACCCAGAGAGAGAGATAGCGACAGAAACACTTCCCCATTGACCCAGAGAGAGAAAGACAGAAACACTTCCTCATTCACCCAGAGAGAGAGAGAGAGACAGAAACACTTCCCCATTCACCCAGAGAGAGTGAGACAGAAACACTTCGCCATTCACCCAGAGAGAGAGAGAGACAGAAACACTTCCCCATTTATCCAGAGAGAGACAGAAACACTTCCCCATTCACCCAGAGAGAGACACAACCACTTCCCCATTCACTGAGAGAGAGACACACACAAACACGTCCCCATTCACCCAGAGAGAGAGAGACACAACCACTTCCCCAGTCACCCAGAGAGAGACAGAGACAGAAACACTTCCCCATTCACCCAGAGAGAGACAGAAACGCTTCAACATTCACCCAGAGAGAGAGAAAGAGACAGAAACACTTCCCATTCACCCAGAGAGAGAGAGGGAGAGACAGAAACACTTCCCCATTCACCCAGAGAGAATGAGACAGAAACATTTCCCCATTCACACAGAGAGAGAAAGGCAGAAATACTTCCGCATTCACCCAGAGATAGAGAGTCACAGAAACACTTCCCCATTCACCCAGAGAAAGACAGAAACACTTCACCATTCACCCAGAGAGAGAAAGACAGAAACACTTCCTCATTCACCCAGAGAGAGAGACAGAAACTCTTCCCTATTCTCCCAGAGAGAGAGAGAAACACCCAACCACTTCCCCATTCACCCAGAGAGAGAGAGAGAGAGAGACAGAAACACTTCCCCATTCATCCAGAGAGAGCGAGACAGAAACACTTGCCCATTCATCCAGAGAGAGCGAGACAGAAACACTTCGCCATTCACCCAGAGAGAGTGAGACAGAAACACTTCGCCAATCACCCAGAGAGAGAGAGAGAGACAGAAACACTTCCCCATTCACCCAGAGAGAGTGAGACAGAAACACTTCCCCATTCACCCAGAGAGACAGAGACACAACCATTTTCTCATTCACCCCGACAGAGAGAGAGACAGAAACACTTCCCCATTGACCCAGAGAGAGAAAGACAGAACACTTCCCTACTCACCCAGAGAGAAAGAGAGAGACAGAAACACTACCCCATTCACCCAGAGAGGGAGAGATAGAGAGAGAGACAGGCAGACAGAAATACTTCCCCATTCACCCAGAGTGCGAGAGACAGAAACACTTCCCCATTCACCCAGAGAGAGACAGAACCACTTCCCCATTCACCCAGAGAGAGTGAGACAGAAACACTTCCCCATTCACCCAGTGAGATATAGACAGAAACACTTCGCCATTCACCCAGAGAGAGAGATAGAGACAGAAACACTTCCCCATTGACCCAGAGAGAGAAAGACAGAAACACTTCCTCATTCACCCAGAGAGAGAGACAGAAACTCTTCCCTATTCTCCCAGAGAGAGAGAGAAACACCCAACCACTTCCCCATTCACCCAGAGAGAGAGAGAGAGAGACAGAAACACTACCCCATTCACCCAGAGGGAGAGAAAGAGACAGAAACACTTCCCATTCACCCAGAGAGAGAGAAAGGGACAGAAACACTTCCCCATTCACCCAGAGAGGGAGAGAGAAACACTTCCCCATTCACCCAGAGAGAGAGAGAGAAAAACAGAAACACATCGCCATTCACCCAGAGAGTGAGAGAGAGACAGAAACACTACCCCATTCACCCAGAGGGAGAGAAAGAGACAGAAACACTTCCCATTCACCCAGAGAGAGAGAAAGGGACAGAAACACTTCCCCATTCACCCAGAGAGAGAGAAAAACAGAAACACTTCGCCATTCACCCAGAGAGAGAGAGAAAATCAGAAATACTTCCCCATTCACCCAGAGAGAGACAGAAACACTTCCCCATTCACCCAGAGACAGAAACACTTCCCCATTCACCCAGAGAGAGAAAGACAGAAACACTTCCTCATTCACCCAGAGAGAGAGACAGAAACTCTTCCCTATTCTCCCAGAGAGAGAGAGAAACACCCAACCACTTCCCCATTCACCCAGAGAGAGAGAGAGAGAGAGACAGAAACACTTCCCCATTCATCCAGAGAGAGAGAGAGAGAAAAACAGAAACACTTCCCCATTCACCCAGAGAGGGAGAGAGAAACACTTCCCCATTCACCCAGAGAGAGAGAGAGAAAAACAGAAACACATCGCCATTCACCCAGAGAGAGAGAGAGAGACAGAAACACTACCCCATTCACCCAGAGGGAGAGAAAGAGACAGAAACACTTCCCATTCACCCAGAGAGAGAGAAAGGGACAGAAACACTTCCCCATTCACCCAGAGAGAGAGAAAAACAGAAACACTTCGCCATTCACCCAGAGAGAGAGAGAAAATCAGAAATACTTCCCCATTCACCCAGAGAGAGACAGAAACACTTCCCCATTCACCCAGAGACAGAAACACTTCCCCATTCACCCAGAGAGAGAGAGAAAGAGACACAAACACTTCCCCATTCACCCAGAGAGAGAGAGAGAAAAACAGAAATACTTCCCCATTCACCCAGAGAGAGAGAGAGAGAGAAACACTTCCCCATTCACCCAG
Organism: Chiloscyllium plagiosum; assembly: GCF_037043375.1. Lineage (NCBI taxonomy): Eukaryota > Metazoa > Chordata > Chondrichthyes > Orectolobiformes > Hemiscylliidae > Chiloscyllium > Chiloscyllium plagiosum. The sequence goes on along the minus strand of NW_028270191.1, from coordinate 20,339,741 downwards.
AGAGAGAGAGAGACAGGAACATCTCCCCATTCACCCAGAGAGAGTGAGACAGAAACATTTCCTCATTCACCCAGAGCGGGAGAGAGAAACACTTCCCCATTCACCCAGAGAGATATAGACAGAAACACTTCGCCATTCACCCAGAGAGAGAGACAGAAACACTTCCCCATTCCCCAGAGAGAGAGAGAGGGAGAGACAGAATCATTTCCCCATTCACACAGAGAAAAAAAAAATTCCCCATTCACCCAGACACAGAGAGAGAAAGACAGAAACACTTCCCCATTCACCCAGAGAGAGAGAGAGACAGAAACACTTCCCCATTCACCCAGAGAGCGAAAGACCGAAACACTTCCCCATTCACCCAGAGAGGGAGTGAGAAACACTTCCCCATTCACCCAGAGAGAGAGAGAGAAAAACAGAAACACTTCGCCATTCACCCAGACAGAGAGAGAGAGAGAGAGAGACAGAAACACTTCCCCATTCACCCAGAGAGAGACAGAAACGCTTCCCATTCACCCAGAGAGAGAGAAAGAGACAGAAACACTTCCCCATTCACCCAGAGAGAGTGAGACAGAAACACTTCCCCATTCACCCAGAGAGAGACAGAAACACTTCCCCATTCACCCACAGGTAGAGAGAAAAACAGAAACACTTCCCCATTCACCCAGAGATAGAGAGAGACAGAAATACTTCCCCATTAACCCAGAGATAGACAGAAACACTTCCACATTCACACAGAGAGAGAGAGAGAAACAATTCCCCATACACCCAGAGAGAGACAGAGAGAGATAGACAGAAACACTTCGCCATTCACCCAGAGAGAGAGACTGAAATACTTCCCCATTCACCCAGAGAGAGACAGAAACACTTCCCCATTCACCCAGAGAGAGACAGAAACACTTCCCCATTCACCCAGAGAGACAGTGACAGGAACATTTCCCCATTCACCCAGAGAGGGAGAGACACAACCACTTTCTCATTCACCCAGAGAGAGAGAGAGACAGAAACACTTCCCCATTGACCCAGAGAGAGAAAGACAGAAACACTTCCTCATTCACCCAGTGAGAGAGAGAGAGACAGAAACACTTCCCCATTCACCCAGAGAGAGTGAGACAGAAACACTTCGCCATTCACCCAGAGAGAGAGAGACAGAAACACTTCCCCATTTATCCAGAGAGAGACAGAAACACTTCCCCATTCACACAGAGAGAGACACAACCACTTCCCCATTCACTGAGAGAGACACACACACAAACACGTCCCCATTCACCCAGAGAGAGAGAGACACAACCACTTCCCCAGTCACCCAGAGAGAGAGAGAGACAGAAACACTTCCCCATTCACCCAGAGAGAGACAGAAACACTTCCCCATTCACCCAGAGAGAGAGAAAGAGACAGAAACACTTCCCATTCACCCAGAGAGAGAGAGACAGAAACACTTCCCCATTCACCCAGAGAGAGTGAGACAGAAACATTTCCCCATTCACACAGAGAGAGAAAGGCAGAAATACTTCCGCATTCACCCAGAGATAGAGAGTCACAGAAACACTTCCCCATTCACCCAGAGAAAGACAGAAACACTTCACCATTCACCCAGAGAGAGAGAGACACAACCACTTCCTCATTCACCCAGAGAGAGAGATAGCGACAGAAACACTTCCCCATTGACCCAGAGAGAGAAAGACAGAAACACTTCCTCATTCACCCAGAGAGAGAGAGAGAGACAGAAACACTTCCCCATTCACCCAGAGAGAGTGAGACAGAAACACTTCGCCATTCACCCAGAGAGAGAGAGAGACAGAAACACTTCCCCATTTATCCAGAGAGAGACAGAAACACTTCCCCATTCACCCAGAGAGAGACACAACCACTTCCCCATTCACTGAGAGAGAGACACACACAAACACGTCCCCATTCACCCAGAGAGAGAGAGACACAACCACTTCCCCAGTCACCCAGAGAGAGACAGAGACAGAAACACTTCCCCATTCACCCAGAGAGAGACAGAAACGCTTCAACATTCACCCAGAGAGAGAGAAAGAGACAGAAACACTTCCCATTCACCCAGAGAGAGAGAGGGAGAGACAGAAACACTTCCCCATTCACCCAGAGAGAATGAGACAGAAACATTTCCCCATTCACACAGAGAGAGAAAGGCAGAAATACTTCCGCATTCACCCAGAGATAGAGAGTCACAGAAACACTTCCCCATTCACCCAGAGAAAGACAGAAACACTTCACCATTCACCCAGAGAGAGAAAGACAGAAACACTTCCTCATTCACCCAGAGAGAGAGACAGAAACTCTTCCCTATTCTCCCAGAGAGAGAGAGAAACACCCAACCACTTCCCCATTCACCCAGAGAGAGAGAGAGAGAGAGACAGAAACACTTCCCCATTCATCCAGAGAGAGCGAGACAGAAACACTTGCCCATTCATCCAGAGAGAGCGAGACAGAAACACTTCGCCATTCACCCAGAGAGAGTGAGACAGAAACACTTCGCCAATCACCCAGAGAGAGAGAGAGAGACAGAAACACTTCCCCATTCACCCAGAGAGAGTGAGACAGAAACACTTCCCCATTCACCCAGAGAGAGAGAGACACAACCATTTTCTCATTCACCCCGACAGAGAGAGAGACAGAAACACTTCCCCATTGACCCAGAGAGAGAAAGACAGAACACTTCCCTACTCACCCAGAGAGAAAGAGAGAGACAGAAACACTACCCCATTCACCCAGAGAGGGAGAGATAGAGAGAGAGACAGGCAGACAGAAATACTTCCCCATTCACCCAGAGTGCGAGAGACAGAAACACTTCCCCATTCACCCAGAGAGAGACAGAACCACTTCCCCATTCACCCAGAGAGAGTGAGACAGAAACACTTCCCCATTCACCCAGTGAGATATAGACAGAAACACTTCGCCATTCACCCAGAGAGAGAGATAGAGACAGAAACACTTCCCCATTGACCCAGAGAGAGAAAGACAGAAACACTTCCTCATTCACCCAGAGAGAGAGACAGAAACTCTTCCCTATTCTCCCAGAGAGAGAGAGAAACACCCAACCACTTCCCCATTCACCCAGAGAGAGAGAGAGAGAGACAGAAACACTTCCCCATTCATCCAGAGAGAGCGAGACAGAAACACTTGCCCATTCATCCAGAGAGAGCGAGACAGAAACACTTCGCCATTCACCCAGAGAGAGTGAGACAGAAACACTTCGCCAATCACTCAGAGAGAGAGAGAGAGACAGAAACACTTCCCCATTCACCCAGAGAGAGTGAGACAGAAACACTTCCCCATTCACCCAGAGAGAGAGAGACACAAACATTTTCTCATTCACCCAGACAGAGAGAGAGACAGAAACACTTCCCCATTGACCCAGAGAGAGAAAGACAGAACACTTCCCTACTCACCCAGAGAGAAAGAGAGAGACAGAAACACTACCCCATTCACCCAGAGAGGGAGAGAGAGAGAGAGAGACAGGCAGACAGAAATACTTCCCCATTCACCCAGAGTGCGAGAGACAGAAACACTTCCCCATTCACCCAGAGAGAGACACAACCACTTCCCCATTCACCCAGAGAGAGTGAGACAGAAACACTGCCCCATTCACCCAGAGAGAGAGGGAGAAAAACAGAAACACTTCACCATTCACCCAGAGATAGAGAGGGACAGAAATACTTCCCCATTCACCCAGAGAGAGACAGAAACACTTCCCCATTCACCCTGAGAGAGAGAGAGACAGAAACACTTCCCCATTCAACCAGAGAGAGAGAGAGAGAGAGAGACAGAAACACTTCCACATTCACCCAGAGTGAGACAGAAACATTTCCCCATTCACACAGAGAGAGAGAGACACAACCACATCCCCATTGACCCAGAGAGAGAAAGACAGAAACACTTCCCCATTCACCCAGAGAGAGTGAGACAGAAACACTTCAGCATTCACCCAGAGAGAGAGAGCCAGGAACATTTCCCCATTCAGAGAGAGAGAGAGACGGAAACACTTCCCCATTCACCCAGAGAGAGACAGTAACACTTCCCTATTTACCCAGAGAGAAAAAGACAGAAACACTTCCCCTTTCACCCAGAGATAGAGAGAAAGACAGTAACACTTCCCCATTTACCCAGAGAGAAAGAGACAGAAACACTTCCCCTTTCACCCAGAGAGAGACAGAAACACTTCCCCATTCACCCAGAGAGAGAGAGAGACACAACCACTTTCCCATTCACCCAGAGAGAGAGAGAGAGAGAGGGAGAGACAGAAACACTTCCCCATTGACCCAGAGAGAAAGAGAGAGACAGAAACACTTCCCCATTCACCCAGAGAGAGAGAGACAGAAACACTTCCCCTTTCACCCAGAGAGAGACAGAAACACTTCCCCATTCACCCAGAGAGAGAGAGAGACACAACCACTTTCCCATTCACCCAGAGAGAGAGAGAGAGAGGGAGAGACAGAAACACTTCCCCATTGACCCAGAGAGAGAGAGAGAGACAGAAACACTTCCCCATTCACCCAGAGAGAGTGAGACAGAAACACTTCCCCATTCACCCAGAGAGGGAGAGAGACAGAAACACTTCCCCATTGACCCAGAGAGAGAGAGACAGAAACACTTTCCCATTCATCCAGAGAGAGCGAGACAGAAACACTTCCCCATTCACCCAGAGAGAGTGAGACAGAAACACTTCCCCATTCACCCAGAGAGAGTGAGACAGAAACACTTCGCCAATCACCCAGAGAGAGTGAGACAGAAACACTTCGCCAATCACCCAGAGAGAGAGAGAGACAGAAACACTTCCCCATTCACCCAGAGAGAGTGAGACAGAAACACTTCCCCATTCACCCAGAGAGAGAGACAGAACACTTCCCTACTCACCCAGAGAGAGAGAGAGAGACAGAAACACTTCCCCATTCACCCAGAGAGAAAGAGAGAGACAGAAACACTTCCTCATTCATCCAGAGAGACAGAAACAGAAACACTTCCCCATTCACCCAGAGAGAGAGAGAGAGACAGAAACACTTCCTCATTCATCCAGAGAGACAGAAACAGAAACACTTCCCCATTCACCCAGAGAGAGAGAGAAAGAGACAGAAACACTTCCCCATTCACCCAGAGAGAGACAGAAACACTTCCCCATTCACCCAGAGAGAGAGAGAGAGAGAGAGACAGAAACACTTTCCCATTCACGCATAGAGAGAGAGAGACAGAAACACTTCCCCATTCACCCAGAGAGAGTGAGACAGAAACACTTCCCCATTCACCCTGAGAGAGAGAGAGAGAGACAGAAACACTTCCACATTCACCCAGAGATAGAGAACGACAGAAACATTTCCACATTCACCCAGAGATACAGAGAGACAGAAACATTTCCCCATTCACACAGAGAGAGAAAGGCAGAAATACTTCCGCATTCATCCAGACAGAGAGGGAGAGAGAAACACTTCCCCATTCACCCAGAGAAAGACAGAAACACTTCCCCATTCACTGAGAGAGAGAGACACAACCACTTCCGCATTCACCCAGAGAGAGATAGAGACAGAAACACTTCCCCATTGACCCAGAGAGAGAGTGAGACAGAAACACTTCCCCATTCACCCAGAGAGAGACACAACCACTTCCCCATTCACCCAGAGAGAGTGAGACAGAAACACTGCCCCATTCACCCAGAGAGAGAGGGAGAAAAACAGAAACACTTCACCATTCACCCAGAGATAGAGAGGGACAGAAATACTTCCCCATTCACCCAGAGAGAGACAGAAACACTTCCCCATTCACCCTGAGAGAGAGAGAGAGACAGAAACACTTCCCCATTCACCCAGAGAGAGAGAGAGAGAGAGACAGAAACACTTCCACATTCACCCAGAGAGAGTGAGACAGAAACATTTCCCCATTCACACAGAGAGAGAGAGACACAACCACATCCCCATTGACACAGAGAGAGAAAGACAGAAACACTTCCCCATTCACCCAGAGAGAGTGAGACAGAAACACTTCAGCATTCACCCAGAGAGAGAGAGCCAGGAACATTTCCCCATTCAGAGAGAGAGAGAGAGACGGAAACACTTCCCCATTCACCCAGAGAGAGACAGTAACACTTCCCTATTTACCCAGAGAGAAAAAGACAGAAACACTTCCCCTTTCACCCAGAGATAGAGAGAAAGACAGTAACACTTCCCCATTTACCCAGAGAGAAAGAGACAGAAACACTTCCCCTTTCACCCAGAGAGAGACAGAAACACTTCCCCATTCACCCAGAGAGAGAGAGAGACACAACCACTTTCCCATTCACCCAGAGAGAGAGAGAGAGAGAGGGAGAGACAGAAACACTTCCCCATTGACCCAGAGAGAAAGAGAGAGACAGAAACACTTCCCCATTCACCCAGAGAGAGACAGAAACACTTCCCCTTTCACCCAGAGAGAGACAGAAACACTTCCCCATTCACCCAGAGAGAGAGAGAGACACAACCACTTTCCCATTCACGCAGAGAGAGAGAGAGAGAGGGAGAGACAGAAACACTTCCCCATTGACCCAGAGAGAGAGAGAGAGACAGAAACACTTCCCCATTCACCCAGAGAGAGTGAGACAGAAACACTTCCCCATTCACCCAGAGAGGGAGAGAGACAGAAACACTTCCCCATTGACCCAGAGAGAGAGAGACAGAAACACTTTCCCATTCATCCAGAGAGAGCGAGACAGAAACACTTCCCCATTCACCCAGAGAGAGTGAGACAGAAACACTTCCCCATTCACCCAGAGAGAGTGAGACAGAAACACTTCGCCAATCACCCAGAGAGAGTGAGACAGAAACACTTCGCCAATCACCCAGAGAGAGAGAGAGACAGAAACACTTCCCCATTCACCCAGAGAGAGTGAGACAGAAACACTTCCCCATTCACCCAGAGAGAGAGAGACAGAACACTTCCCTACTCACCCAGAGAGAGAGAGAGAGACAGAAACACTTCCCCATTCACCCAGAGAGAAAGAGAGAGACAGAAACACTTCCTCATTCATCCAGAGAGACAGAAACAGAAACACTTCCCCATTCACCCAGAGAGAGAGAGAGAGACAGAAACACTTCCTCATTCATCCAGAGAGACAGAAACAGAAACACTTCCCCATTCACCCAGAGAGAGAGAGAAAGAGACAGAAACACTTCCCCATTCACCCAGAGAGAGTGAGACAGAAACACTTCGCCAATCACCCAGAGAGAGTGAGACAGAAACACTTCGCCAATCACCCAGAGAGAGAGAGAGACAGAAACACTTCCCCATTCACCCAGAGAGAGTGAGACAGAAACACTTCCCCATTCACCCAGAGAGAGAGAGACAGAACACTTCCCTACTCACCCAGAGAGAGAGAGAGAGACAGAAACACTTCCCCATTCACCCAGAGAGAAAGAGAGAGACAGAAACACTTCCTCATTCATCCAGAGAGACAGAAACAGAAACACTTCCCCATTCACCCAGAGAGAGAGAGAGAGACAGAAACACTTCCTCATTCATCCAGAGAGACAGAAACAGAAACACTTCCCCATTCACCCAGAGAGAGAGAAAGAGACAGAAACACTTCCCCATTCACCCAGAGAGAGACAGAAACACTTCCCCATTCACCCAGAGAGAGAGAGAGAGACAGAAACACTTTCCCATTCACGCATAGAGAGAGAGAGACAGAAACACTTCCCCATTCACCCAGAGAGAGTGAGACAGAAACACTTCCCCATTCACCCTGAGAGAGAGAGAGAGAGAGAGAGAGAGAGACAGAAACACTTCCACATTCACCCAGAGATAGAGAACGACAGAAACATTTCCACATTCACCCAGAGATACAGAGAGACAGAAACATTTCCCCATTCACACAGAGAGAGAAAGGCAGAAATACTTCCGCATTCATCCAGACAGAGAGGGAGAGAGAAACACTTCCCCATTCACCCAGAGAAAGACAGAAACACTTCCCCATTCACTGAGAGAGAGAGACACAACCACTTCCGCATTCACCCAGAGAGAGATAGAGACAGAAACACTTCCCCATTGACCCAGAGAGAGAGTGAGACAGAAACACTTCCCCATTCACCCAGAGAGAGACAGAAACACTTCCCCATTCACCCAGAGAGAGACAGAAATACTTCCCATTCACCCAGAGAGAGAGAGAGAGACAGAAACACTTCCCCATTCACCCAGAGAGAGAAAGACAGAAACACTTCGCCATTCACCCAGAGAGAGAGACAGAAACACTTCCCCATTCACCCAGAGAGACACACAACCACTTCCCCATTCACCCAAAGAGAGAGAGAGAGAGAAAAACACTTCCCCATTGACCCAGAGAGAGAGAGACAGAAACACCTCGTCATTCACCCAGAGAGAGAGAGACAGAAACACTTCCCCATTCACCTAGAGAGAGACAGAAACACTTCCCCATTCACCCAGAGAGAGACACAACCACTTCCCCATTCACTGAGAGAGAGAGAGAGACACAAACACTTCCCCTTTCACCCAGAGAGAGATACACACACAACCACTTCCCCATTCACCCAAAGAGAGAGAGAGACAGAAACACTTCCCCATTGACCCAGCGAGAGAGACACAGAAACACTTTCCCATTCATCCAGAGAGAGAGAGAGAGAAACACTTCCCCATTCACCCAGAGAGAGAGAGAGAGAGACAGAAACACTTCCCCATTGACCCAGAGAGAGAGACAGAAACACTTCCCCATTCATCCAGAGAGAGAGAGAGACAGGAACATTTCCCCATTCATCCAGAGAGAGTGAGACAGAAACACTTCCCCATTCACCCAGAGAGAGAGAGACAGAAACACTTCCCCATTCACCCAGAGAGAGTGAGACAGAAACACTTCGCCAATCACCCAGAGAGAGTGAGACAGAAACACTTCGCCAATCACCCAGAGAGAGAGAGAGACACAACCACTTTCCCATTCACCCAGAGAGAGAGAGAGAGAGGGACAGACAGAAACACTTCCCCATTGACCCAGAGAGAGTGAGACAGAAACACTTCCCCATTCACCCAGAGAGGGAGAGAGAATCACTTGCCCATTCACCCAGAGAGAGACAGAAACACTTCCCCATTCACCCAGAGAGAGAGAGGGAGATAGAAACACTTCCCCATTCACAGAGAGAGTGAGACAGAAACACGTCCCCATTCCCCAGAGAGAGAGACACACAACCACTTTCTCATTCACCCAGAGAGAGAGAGAGACAGAAACACTTCCCCATTGACCCAGAGAGAGAAAGAAAGAAACACTTCCTCATTCACCCAGAGAGAGAGAGAGAGAGACAGAAACACTTCCCCATTCACCCAGAGAGAGTGAGACAGAAACACTTCGCCATTCACCCAGAGAGAGAGAGAGACAGAAACACTTCCCCATTTATCCAGAGAGAGACAGAAACACTTCCCCATTCACCCAGAGAGAGACACAACCACTTCCCCATTCACTGAGAGAGAGACACACACAAACACGTCCCCATTCACCCAGAGAGAGAGAGACACAACCACTTCCCCAGTCACCCAGAGAGAGAGAGAGACAGAAACACTTCCCCATTCACCCAGAGAGAGACAGAAACACTTCCCCATTCACCCAGAGAGAGAGAAAGAGACAGAAACACTTCCCATTCACCCAGAGAGAGAGAGAGAGAGAGACAGAAACACTTCCCCATTCACCCAGAGAGAGTGAGACAGAAACATTTCCCCATTCACACAGAGAGAGAAAGGCAGAAATACTTCCGCATTCACCCAGAGATAGAGAGTCACAGAAACACTTCCCCATTCACCCAGAGAAAGACAGAAACACTTCGCCATTCACCAAGAGAGAGAGACAGAAACACTTCCCCATTGACCCAGAGACAGAGAGAGAGAGAGACAGAAACACTTCCCCATTCACCCAGAGGGAGAGAAAGAGACAGAAACACTTCCCATTCACCCAGAGAGAGAGAAAGGGACAGAAACACTTCCCCATTCACCCAGAGAGAGAGAGAAAAACAGAAACACTTCGCCATTCACCCAGAGATAGAAACAGAAATACTTCCCCATTCACCCAGAGAGAGACAGAAACACTTCCCCATTCACCCAGAGAGAGAGAAAGAGACAGAAACACTTCCCATTCACCCAGAGAGAGAGAGAGAGAGAGAGAGACAGAAACACTTCCCCATTCACCCAGAGAGAGTGAGACAGAAACATTTCCCCATTCACACAGAGAGAGAAAGGCAGAAATACTTCCGCATTCACCCAGAGATAGAGAGTCACAGAAACACTTCCCCATTCACCCAGAGAAAGACAGAAACACTTCACCATTCACCCAGAGAGAGAGAGACACAACCACTTCCTCATTCACCCAGAGAGAGAGATAGCGACAGAAACACTTCCCCATTGACCCAGAGAGAGAAAGACAGAAACACTTCCTCATTCACCCAGAGAGAGAGAGAGAGACAGAAACACTTCCCCATTCACCCAGAGAGAGTGAGACAGAAACACTTCGCCATTCACCCAGAGAGAGAGAGAGACAGAAACACTTCCCCATTTATCCAGAGAGAGACAGAAACACTTCCCCATTCACCCAGAGAGAGACACAACCACTTCCCCATTCACTGAGAGAGAGACACACACAAACACGTCCCCATTCACCCAGAGAGAGAGAGACACAACCACTTCCCCAGTCACCCAGAGAGAGACAGAGACAGAAACACTTCCCCATTCACCCAGAGAGAGACAGAAACGCTTCAACATTCACCCAGAGAGAGAGAAAGAGACAGAAACACTTCCCATTCACCCAGAGAGAGAGAGGGAGAGACAGAAACACTTCCCCATTCACCCAGAGAGAATGAGACAGAAACATTTCCCCATTCACACAGAGAGAGAAAGGCAGAAATACTTCCGCATTCACCCAGAGATAGAGAGTCACAGAAACACTTCCCCATTCACCCAGAGAAAGACAGAAACACTTCACCATTCACCCAGAGAGAGAGAGACACAACCACTTCCTCATTCACCCAGAGAGAGAGACAGAAACTCTTCCCTATTCTCCCAGAGAGAGAGAGAAACACCCAACCACTTCCCCATTCACCCAGAGAGAGAGAGAGAGAGAGACAGAAACACTTCCCCATTCATCCAGAGAGAGCGAGACAGAAACACTTGCCCATTCATCCAGAGAGAGCGAGACAGAAACACTTCGCCATTCACCCAGAGAGAGTGAGACAGAAACACTTCGCCAATCACCCAGAGAGAGAGAGAGAGACAGAAACACTTCCCCATTCACCCAGAGAGAGTGAGACAGAAACACTTCCCCATTCACCCAGAGAGAGAGAGACACAACCATTTTCTCATTCACCCCGACAGAGAGAGAGACAGAAACACTTCCCCATTGACCCAGAGAGAGAAAGACAGAACACTTCCCTACTCACCCAGAGAGAAAGAGAGAGACAGAAACACTACCCCATTCACCCAGAGAGGGAGAGATAGAGAGAGAGACAGGCAGACAGAAATACTTCCCCATTCACCCAGAGTGCGAGAGACAGAAACACTTCCCCATTCACCCAGAGAGAGACAGAACCACTTCCCCATTCACCCAGAGAGAGTGAGACAGAAACACTTCCCCATTCACCCAGTGAGATATAGACAGAAACACTTCGCCATTCACCCAGAGAGAGAGATAGAGACAGAAACACTTCCCCATTGACCCAGAGAGAGAAAGACAGAAACACTTCCTCATTCACCCAGAGAGAGAGAGACAGAAACTCTTCCCTATTCTCCCAGAGAGAGAGAGAAACACCCAACCACTTCCCCATTCACCCAGAGAGAGAGAGAGAGAGACAGAAACACTTCCCCATTCATCCAGAGAGAGCGAGACAGAAACACTTGCCCATTCATCCAGAGAGAGCGAGACAGAAACACTTCGCCATTCACCCAGAGAGAGTGAGACAGAAACACTTCGCCAATCACTCAGAGAGAGAGAGAGAGACAGAAACACTTCCCCATTCACCCAGAGAGAGTGAGACAGAAACACTTCCCCATTCACCCAGAGAGAGAGAGACACAAACATTTTCTCATTCACCCAGACAGAGAGAGAGACAGAAACACTTCCCCATTGACCCAGAGAGAGAAAGACAGAACACTTCCCTACTCACCCAGAGAGAAAGAGAGAGACAGAAACACTACCCCATTCACCCAGAGAGGGAGAGAGAGAGAGAGAGACAGGCAGACAGAAATACTTCCCCATTCACCCAGAGTGCGAGAGACAGAAACACTTCCCCATTCACCCAGAGAGAGACACAACCACTTCCCCATTCACCCAGAGAGAGTGAGACAGAAACACTGCCCCATTCACCCAGAGAGAGAGGGAGAAAAACAGAAACACTTCACCATTCACCCAGAGATAGAGAGGGACAGAAATACTTCCCCATTCACCCAGAGAGAGACAGAAACACTTCCCCATTCACCCTGAGAGAGAGAGAGACAGAAACACTTCCCCATTCAACCAGAGAGAGAGAGAGAGAGAGAGACAGAAACACTTCCACATTCACCCAGAGTGAGACAGAAACATTTCCCCATTCACACAGAGAGAGAGAGACACAACCACATCCCCATTGACCCAGAGAGAGAAAGACAGAAACACTTCCCCATTCACCCAGAGAGAGTGAGACAGAAACACTTCAGCATTCACCCAGAGAGAGAGAGCCAGGAACATTTCCCCATTCAGAGAGAGAGAGAGAGACGGAAACACTTCCCCATTCACCCAGAGAGAGACAGTAACACTTCCCTATTTACCCAGAGAGAAAAAGACAGAAACACTTCCCCTTTCACCCAGAGATAGAGAGAAAGACAGTAACACTTCCCCATTTACCCAGAGAGAAAGAGACAGAAACACTTCCCCTTTCACCCAGAGAGAGACAGAAACACTTCCCCATTCACCCAGAGAGAGAGAGAGACACAACCACTTTCCCATTCACCCAGAGAGAGAGAGAGAGAGAGGGAGAGACAGAAACACTTCCCCATTGACCCAGAGAGAAAGAGAGAGACAGAAACACTTCCCCATTCACCCAGAGAGAGAGAGACAGAAACACTTCCCCTTTCACCCAGAGAGAGACAGAAACACTTCCCCATTCACCCAGAGAGAGAGAGAGACACAACCACTTTCCCATTCACCCAGAGAGAGAGAGAGAGAGGGAGAGACAGAAACACTTCCCCATTGACCCAGAGAGAGAGAGAGAGACAGAAACACTTCCCCATTCACCCAGAGAGAGTGAGACAGAAACACTTCCCCATTCACCCAGAGAGGGAGAGAGACAGAAACACTTCCCCATTGACCCAGAGAGAGAGAGACAGAAACACTTTCCCATTCATCCAGAGAGAGCGAGACAGAAACACTTCCCCATTCACCCAGAGAGAGTGAGACAGAAACACTTCCCCATTCACCCAGAGAGAGTGAGACAGAAACACTTCGCCAATCACCCAGAGAGAGTGAGACAGAAACACTTCGCCAATCACCCAGAGAGAGAGAGAGACAGAAACACTTCCCCATTCACCCAGAGAGAGTGAGACAGAAACACTTCCCCATTCACCCAGAGAGAGAGAGACAGAACACTTCCCTACTCACCCAGAGAGAGAGAGAGAGACAGAAACACTTCCCCATTCACCCAGAGAGAAAGAGAGAGACAGAAACACTTCCTCATTCATCCAGAGAGACAGAAACAGAAACACTTCCCCATTCACCCAGAGAGAGAGAGAGAGACAGAAACACTTCCTCATTCATCCAGAGAGACAGAAACAGAAACACTTCCCCATTCACCCAGAGAGAGAGAGAAAGAGACAGAAACACTTCCCCATTCACCCAGAGAGAGACAGAAACACTTCCCCATTCACCCAGAGAGAGAGAGAGAGAGAGAGACAGAAACACTTTCCCATTCACGCATAGAGAGAGAGAGACAGAAACACTTCCCCATTCACCCAGAGAGAGTGAGACAGAAACACTTCCCCATTCACCCTGAGAGAGAGAGAGAGAGACAGAAACACTTCCACATTCACCCAGAGATAGAGAACGACAGAAACATTTCCACATTCACCCAGAGATACAGAGAGACAGAAACATTTCCCCATTCACACAGAGAGAGAAAGGCAGAAATACTTCCGCATTCATCCAGACAGAGAGGGAGAGAGAAACACTTCCCCATTCACCCAGAGAAAGACAGAAACACTTCCCCATTCACTGAGAGAGAGAGACACAACCACTTCCGCATTCACCCAGAGAGAGATAGAGACAGAAACACTTCCCCATTGACCCAGAGAGAGAGTGAGACAGAAACACTTCCCCATTCACCCAGAGAGAGACACAACCACTTCCCCATTCACCCAGAGAGAGTGAGACAGAAACACTGCCCCATTCACCCAGAGAGAGAGGGAGAAAAACAGAAACACTTCACCATTCACCCAGAGATAGAGAGGGACAGAAATACTTCCCCATTCACCCAGAGAGAGACAGAAACACTTCCCCATTCACCCTGAGAGAGAGAGAGACAGAAACACTTCCCCATTCAACCAGAGAGAGAGAGAGAGAGAGACAGAAACACTTCCACATTCACCCAGAGAGAGTGAGACAGAAACATTTCCCCATTCACACAGAGAGAGAGAGACACAACCACATCCCCATTGACCCAGAGAGAGAAAGACAGAAACACTTCCCCATTCACCCAGAGAGAGTGAGACAGAAACACTTCAGCATTCACCCAGAGAGAGAGAGCCAGGAACATTTCCCCATTCAGAGAGAGAGAGAGAGACGGAAACACTTCCCCATTCACCCAGAGAGAGACAGTAACACTTCCCTATTTACCCAGAGAGAAAAAGACAGAAACACTTCCCCTTTCACCCAGAGATAGAGAGAAAGACAGTAACACTTCCCCATTTACCCAGAGAGAAAGAGACAGAAACACTTCCCCTTTCACCCAGAGAGAGACAGAAACACTTCCCCATTCACCCAGAGAGAGAGAGAGACACAACCACTTTCCCATTCACCCAGAGAGAGAGAGAGAGAGAGGGAGAGACAGAAACACTTCCCCATTGACCCAGAGAGAAAGAGAGAGACAGAAACACTTCCCCATTCACCCAGAGAGAGAGAGAGACAGAAACACTTCCCCTTTCACCCAGAGAGAGACAGAAACACTTCCCCATTCACCCAGAGAGAGAGAGAGACACAACCACTTTCCCATTCACGCAGAGAGAGAGAGAGAGAGGGAGAGACAGAAACACTTCCCCATTGACCCAGAGAGAGAGAGAGAGACAGAAACACTTCCCCATTCACCCAGAGAGAGTGAGACAGAAACACTTCCCCATTCACCCAGAGAGGGAGAGAGACAGAAACACTTCCCCATTGACCCAGAGAGAGAGAGACAGAAACACTTTCCCATTCATCCAGAGAGAGCGAGACAGAAACACTTCCCCATTCACCCAGAGAGAGTGAGACAGAAACACTTCCCCATTCACCCAGAGAGAGTGAGACAGAAACACTTCGCCAATCACCCAGAGAGAGTGAGACAGAAACACTTCGCCAATCACCCAGAGAGAGAGAGAGACAGAAACACTTCCCCATTCACCCAGAGAGAGTGAGACAGAAACACTTCCCCATTCACCCAGAGAGAGAGAGACAGAACACTTCCCTACTCACCCAGAGAGAGAGAGAGACAGAAACACTTCCCCATTCACCCAGAGAGAAAGAGAGAGACAGAAACACTTCCTCATTCATCCAGAGAGACAGAAACAGAAACACTTCCCCATTCACCCAGAGAGAGAGAGAGAGACAGAAACACTTCCTCATTCATCCAGAGAGAGAGAGAAAGAGACAGAAACACTTCCCCATTCACCCAGAGAGAGACAGAAACACTTCCCCATTCACCCAGAGAGAGAGAGAGAGAGAGAGACAGAAACACTTTCCCATTCACGCATAGAGAGAGAGAGACAGAAACACTTCCCCATTCACCCAGAGAGAGTGAGACAGAAACACTTCCCCATTCACCCTGAGAGAGAGAGAGAGAGAGAGAGAGAGACAGAAACACTTCCACATTCACCCAGAGATAGAGAACGACAGAAACATTTCCACATTCACCCAGAGATACAGAGAGACAGAAACATTTCCCCATTCACACAGAGAGAGAAAGGCAGAAATACTTCCGCATTCATCCAGACAGAGAGGGAGAGAGAAACACTTCCCCATTCACCCAGAGAAAGACAGAAACACTTCCCCATTCACTGAGAGAGAGAGACACAACCACTTCCGCATTCACCCAGAGAGAGATAGAGACAGAAACACTTCCCCATTGACCCAGAGAGAGAGTGAGACAGAAACACTTCCCCATTCACCCAGAGAGAGACAGAAACACTTCCCCATTCACCCAGAGAGAGACAGAAATACTTCCCATTCACCCAGAGAGAGAGAGAGAGACAGAAACACTTCCCCATTCACCCAGAGAGAGAAAGACAGAAACACTTCGCCATTCACCCAGAGAGAGAGACAGAAACACTTCCCCATTCACCCAGAGAGACACACAACCACTTCCCCATTCACCCAAAGAGAGAGAGAGAGAGAAAAACACTTCCCCATTGACCCAGAGAGAGAGAGACAGAAACACCTCGTCATTCACCCAGAGAGAGAGACAGAAACACTTCCCCATTCACCTAGAGAGAGACAGAAACACTTCCCCATTCACCCAGAGAGAGACACAACCACTTCCCCATTCACTGAGAGAGAGAGAGAGACACAAACACTTCCCCTTTCACCCAGAGAGAGAGACACACACAACCACTTCCCCATTCACCCAAAGAGAGAGAGAGAGACAGAAACACTTCCCCATTGACCCAGCGAGAGAGACACAGAAACACTTTCCCATTCATCCAGAGAGAGAGAGAGAGAGAAACACTTCCCCATTCACCCAGAGAGAGAGAGAGAGAGACAGAAACACTTCCCCATTGACCCAGAGAGAGAGACAGAAACACTTCCCCATTCATCCAGAGAGAGAGAGAGACAGGAACATTTCCCCATTCATCCAGAGAGAGTGAGACAGAAACACTTCCCCATTCACCCAGAGAGAGAGAGACAGAAACACTTCCCCATTCACCCAGAGAGAGTGAGACAGAAACACTTCGCCAATCACCCAGAGAGAGTGAGACAGAAACACTTCGCCAATCACCCAGAGAGAGAGAGAGACACAACCACTTTCCCATTCACCCAGAGAGAGAGAGAGAGAGGGACAGACAGAAACACTTCCCCATTGACCCAGAGAGAGTGAGACAGAAACACTTCCCCATTCACCCAGAGAGGGAGAGAGAATCACTTGCCCATTCACCCAGAGAGAGACAGAAACACTTCCCCATTCACCCAGAGAGAGAGAGGGAGATAGAAACACTTCCCCATTCACACAGAGAGAGTGAGACAGAAACACGTCCCCATTCCCCAGAGAGAGAGACACACAACCACTTTCTCATTCACCCAGAGAGAGAGAGAGACAGAAACACTTCCCCATTGACCCAGAGAGAGAAAGAAAGAAACACTTCCTCATTCACCCAGAGAGAGAGAGAGAGAGACAGAAACACTTCCCCATTCACCCAGAGAGAGTGAGACAGAAACACTTCGCCATTCACCCAGAGAGAGAGAGAGACAGAAACACTTCCCCATTTATCCAGAGAGAGACAGAAACACTTCCCCATTCACCCAGAGAGAGACACAACCACTTCCCCATTCACTGAGAGAGAGACACACACAAACACGTCCCCATTCACCCAGAGAGAGAGAGACACAACCACTTCCCCAGTCACCCAGAGAGAGAGAGAGACAGAAACACTTCCCCATTCACCCAGAGAGAGACAGAAACACTTCCCCATTCACCCAGAGAGAGAGAAAGAGACAGAAACACTTCCCATTCACCCAGAGAGAGAGAGAGAGAGAGACAGAAACACTTCCCCATTCACCCAGAGAGAGTGAGACAGAAACATTTCCCCATTCACACAGAGAGAGAAAGGCAGAAATACTTCCGCATTCACCCAGAGATAGAGAGTCACAGAAACACTTCCCCATTCACCCAGAGAAAGACAGAAACACTTCGCCATTCACCAAGAGAGAGAGACAGAAACACTTCCCCATTGACCCAGAGACAGAGAGAGAGAGAGAGACAGAAACACTTCCCCATTCACCCAGAGGGAGAGAAAGAGACAGAAACACTTCCCATTCACCCAGAGAGAGAGAAAGGGACAGAAACACTTCCCCATTCACCCAGAGAGAGAGAGAAAAACAGAAACACTTCGCCATTCACCGAGAGATAGAAACAGAAATACTTCCCCATTCACCCAGAGAGAGACAGAAACACTTCCCCATTCACCCAGAGACAGAAACACTTCCCCATTCACCCAGAGAGAGAGAAAGAGACACAAACACTTCCCCATTCACCCAGAGAGAGCGAAAGAGACACAAACACTTTGCCATTCACCCAGAGAGAGAGAGAGAGAGACAGAAACACTTCCCCATTCACCCAGAGAGAGAGAGACAGGAACATCTCCCCATTCACCCAGAGAGAGTGAGACAGAAACATTTCCTCATTCACCCAGAGAGGGAGAGAGAAACACTTCCCCATTCACCCAGAGAGAGAGAGAGACAGAAACACTTCCCCATTCACCCAGTGAGATATAGACAGAAACACTTCGCCATTCACCCCGAGAGAGAGACAGAAACACTTCCCCATTCCCCTGAGAGAGAGAGAGGGAGAGACAGAATCATTTCCCCATTCACACAGAGAAAAAAACACATTTCCCCATTCACCCAGAGACAGAGAGAGAAAGACAGAAACACTTCCCCATTCACCCAGAGAGAGAGACAGAAACACTTCCCCATTCACCCAGAGAGAGACAGAAACACTTCCCCATTCACCCAGAGAGAGAGAGACAGTAACACTTCCCCATTCACCCAGTGAGATATAGACAGAAACACTTCGCCATTCACCCAGAGAGAGAGACAGAAACACTTCCCCATTCCCCAGAGAGAGAGAGAGGGAGAGACAGAATCATTTCCCCATTCACACAGAGAAAAAAAAACATTTCCCCATTCACCCAGAGACAGAGAGAGAAAGACAGAAACACTTCCCCATTCACCTAGAGAGAGAGAGAGACAGAAACACTTCCCCATTCACCCGGAGAGAGACAGAAACACTTCCCCATTCACCCAGAGCGAGAAAGACCGAAACACTTCCCCATTCACCCAGAGAGAGAGTGAGAAACACTTCCCCATTCACCCAGAGAGAGAGAGAGAAAAACAGAAACACTTCGCCATTCACCCAGAGAGAGAGAGAGAGAGAGACAGAAACACTTCCCCATTCACCCAGAGAGAGAGAGACAGAAACACTTCCCCATTCACCCAGAGAGAGTGAGACAGAAACATTTCCCCATTCACCCAGAGAGAGACAGAAACACTTCCCCATTCACCCAGAGACAGAGAGAGATCGACAGAAACACTTCCCATTCACCCAGAGAGAGGGAGAGAAAAACAGAAACACTTCGCCATTCACCCAGAGAGACAGAAATACTTCCCCATTCACCCAGAGAGAGAGAGAGAAAAACAGAAACACTTCCCCATTCACCCAGAGAGAGAGAGAGAGAAAAACAGAAACACTTCCCCATTCACCCAGAGAGGGAGAGAGAAACACTTCCCCATTCACCCAGAGAGAGAGAGAGAAAAACAGAAACACATCGCCATTCACCCAGAGAGTGAGAGAGAGACAGAAACACTACCCCATTCACCCAGAGGGAGAGAAAGAGACAGAAACACTTCCCATTCACCCAGAGAGAGAGAAAGGGACAGAAACACTTCCCCATTCACCCAGAGAGAGAGAAAAACAGAAACACTTCGCCATTCACCCAGAGAGAGAGAGAAAATCAGAAATACTTCCCCATTCACCCAGAGAGAGACAGAAACACTTCCCCATTCACCCAGAGACAGAAACACTTCCCCATTCACCCAGAGAGAGAGAGAAAGAGACACAAACACTTCCCCATTCACCCAGAGAGAGAGAGAGAAAAACAGAAATACTTCCCCATTCACCCAGAGAGAGAGAGAGAGAGAAACACTTCCCCATTCACCCAGAGAGAGAGAGAGACAGGAACATCTCCCCATTCACCCAGAGAGAGTGAGACAGAAACATTTCCTCATTCACCCAGAGCGGGAGAGAGAAACACTTCCCCATTCACCCAGAGAGAGAGAGACAGAAACACTTCCCCATTCACCCAGAGAGAGAGAGACAGAAACACTTCCCCATTCACCCAGTGAGATATAGACAGAAACACTTCGCCATTCACCCAGAGAGAGAGACAGAAACACTTCCCCATTCCCCAGAGAGAGAGAGAGGGAGAGACAGAATCATTTCCCCATTCACACAGAGAAAAAAAAAATTCCCCATTCACCCAGACACAGAGAGAGAAAGACAGAAACACTTCCCCATTCACCCAGAGAGAGAGAGACAGAAACACTTCCCCATTCACCCAGAGAGCGAAAGACCGAAACACTTCCCCATTCACCCAGAGAGGGAGTGAGAAACACTTCCCCATTCACCCAGAGAGAGAGAGAGAAAAACAGAAACACTTCGCCATTCACCCAGACAGAGAGAGAGAGAGAGAGACAGAAACACTTCCCCATTCACCCAGAGAGAGACAGAAACGCTTCCCATTCACCCAGAGAGAGAGAAAGAGACAGAAACACTTCCCCATTCACCCAGAGAGAGTGAGACAGAAACACTTCCCCATTCACCCAGAGAGAGACAGAAACACTTCCCCATTCACCCACAGGTAGAGAGAAAAACAGAAACACTTCCCCATTCACCCAGAGATAGAGAGAGACAGAAATACTTCCCCATTAACCCAGAGATAGACAGAAACACTTCCACATTCACACAGAGAGAGAGAGAGAAACAATTCCCCATACACCCAGAGAGAGACAGAGAGAGATAGACAGAAACATTTCGCCATTCACCCAGAGAGAGAGACTGAAATACTTCCCCATTCACCCAGAGAGAGACAGAAACAGTTCCCCATTCACCCAGAGAGAGACAGAAACACTTCCCCATTTACCCAGAGAGACAGTGACAGGAACATTTCCCCATTCACCCAGAGAGGGAGAGACACAACCACTTTCTCATTCACCCAGAGAGAGAGAGAGACAGAAACACTTCCCCATTGACCCAGAGAGAGAAAGACAGAAACACTTCCTCATTCACCCAGTGAGAGAGAGAGAGACAGAAACACTTCCCCATTCACCCAGAGAGAGTGAGACAGAAACACTTCGCCATTCACCCAGAGAGAGAGAGACAGAAACACTTCCCCATTTATCCAGAGAGAGACAGAAACACTTCCCCATTCACCCAGAGAGAGACACAACCACTTCCCCATTCACTGAGAGAGACACACACACAAACACGTCCCCATTCACCCAGAGAGAGAGAGACAAAACCACTTCCCCAGTCACTCAGAGAGAGAGAGAGACAGAAACACTTCCCCATTCACCCAGAGAGAGACAGAAACACTTCCCCATTCACCCAGAGAGAGAGAAAGAGACAGAAACACTTCCCATTCACCCAGAGAGAGAGAGAGAGAGAGAGACAGAAACACTTCCCCATTCACCCAGAGAGAGTGAGACAGAAACATTTCCCCATTCACACAGAGAGAGAAAGGCAGAAATACTTCCGCATTCACCCAGAGATAGAGAGTCACAGAAACACTTCCCCATTCACCCAGAGAAAGACAGAAACACTTCACCATTCACCCAGAGAGAGAGAGACACAACCACTTCCTCATTCACCCAGAGAGAGAGATAGCGACAGAAACACTTCCCCATTGACCCAGAGAGAGAAAGACAGAAACACTTCCTCATTCACCCAGAGAGAGAGAGAGAGACAGAAACACTTCCCCATTCACCCAGAGAGAGTGAGACAGAAACACTTCGCCATTCACCCAGAGAGAGAGAGAGACAGAAACACTTCCCCATTTATCCAGAGAGAGACAGAAACACTTCCCCATTCACCCAGAGAGAGACACAACCACTTCCCCATTCACTGAGAGAGAGACACACACAAACACGTCCCCATTCACCCAGAGAGAGAGAGACACAACCACTTCCCCAGTCACCCAGAGAGAGACAGAGACAGAAACACTTCCCCATTCACCCAGAGAGAGACAGAAACGCTTCAACATTCACCCAGAGAGAGAGAAAGAGACAGAAACACTTCCCATTCACCCAGAGACAGAGAGAGAAAGACAGAAACACTTCCCCATTCACCTAGAGAGAGAGAGAGACAGAAACACTTCCCCATTCACCCGGAGAGAGACAGAAACACTTCCCCATTCACCCAGAGCGAGAAAGACCGAAACACTTCCCCATTCACCCAGAGAGAGAGTGAGAAACACTTCCCCATTCACCCAGAGAGAGAGAGAGAAAAACAGAAACACTTCGCCATTCACCCAGAGAGAGAGAGAGAGAGAGACAGAAACACTTCCCCATTCACCCAGAGAGAGAGAGACAGAAACACTTCCCCATTCACCCAGAGAGAGTGAGACAGAAACATTTCCCCATTCACCCAGAGAGAGACAGAAACACTTCCCCATTCACCCAGAGACAGAGAGAGATCGACAGAAACACTTCCCATTCACCCAGAGAGAGGGAGAGAAAAACAGAAACACTTCGCCATTCACCCAGAGAGACAGAAATACTTCCCCATTCACCCAGAGAGAGAGAGAGAAAAACAGAAACACTTCCCCATTCACCCAGAGAGAGAGAGAGAGAAAAACAGAAACACTTCCCCATTCACCCAGAGAGGGAGAGAGAAACACTTCCCCATTCACCCAGAGAGAGAGAGAGAAAAACAGAAACACATCGCCATTCACCCAGAGAGTGAGAGAGAGACAGAAACACTACCCCATTCACCCAGAGGGAGAGAAAGAGACAGAAACACTTCCCATTCACCCAGAGAGAGAGAAAGGGACAGAAACACTTCCCCATTCACCCAGAGAGAGAGAAAAACAGAAACACTTCGCCATTCACCCAGAGAGAGAGAGAAAATCAGAAATACTTCCCCATTCACCCAGAGAGAGACAGAAACACTTCCCCATTCACCCAGAGACAGAAACACTTCCCCATTCACCCAGAGAGAGAGAGAAAGAGACACAAACACTTCCCCATTCACCCAGAGAGAGAGAGAGAAAAACAGAAATACTTCCCCATTCACCCAGAGAGAGAGAGAGAGAGAAACACTTCCCCATTCACCCAGAGAGAGAGAGAGACAGGAACATCTCCCCATTCACCCAGAGAGAGTGAGACAGAAACATTTCCTCATTCACCCAGAGCGGGAGAGAGAAACACTTCCCCATTCACCCAGAGAGAGAGAGACAGAAACACTTCCCCATTCACCCAGAGAGAGAGAGACAGAAACACTTCCCCATTCACCCAGTGAGATATAGACAGAAACACTTCGCCATTCACCCAGAGAGAGAGACAGAAACACTTCCCCATTCCCCAGAGAGAGAGAGAGGGAGAGACAGAATCATTTCCCCATTCACACAGAGAAAAAAAAAATTCCCCATTCACCCAGACACAGAGAGAGAAAGACAGAAACACTTCCCCATTCACCCAGAGAGAGAGAGACAGAAACACTTCCCCATTCACCCAGAGAGCGAAAGACCGAAACACTTCCCCATTCACCCAGAGAGGGAGTGAGAAACACTTCCCCATTCACCCAGAGAGAGAGAGAGAAAAACAGAAACACTTCGCCATTCACCCAGACAGAGAGAGAGAGAGAGAGACAGAAACACTTCCCCATTCACCCAGAGAGAGACAGAAACGCTTCCCATTCACCCAGAGAGAGAGAAAGAGACAGAAACACTTCCCCATTCACCCAGAGAGAGTGAGACAGAAACACTTCCCCATTCACCCAGAGAGAGACAGAAACACTTCCCCATTCACCCACAGGTAGAGAGAAAAACAGAAACACTTCCCCATTCACCCAGAGATAGAGAGAGACAGAAATACTTCCCCATTAACCCAGAGATAGACAGAAACACTTCCACATTCACACAGAGAGAGAGAGAGAAACAATTCCCCATACACCCAGAGAGAGACAGAGAGAGATAGACAGAAACATTTCGCCATTCACCCAGAGAGAGAGACTGAAATACTTCCCCATTCACCCAGAGAGAGACAGAAACAGTTCCCCATTCACCCAGAGAGAGACAGAAACACTTCCCCATTTACCCAGAGAGACAGTGACAGGAACATTTCCCCATTCACCCAGAGAGGGAGAGACACAACCACTTTCTCATTCACCCAGAGAGAGAGAGAGACAGAAACACTTCCCCATTGACCCAGAGAGAGAAAGACAGAAACACTTCCTCATTCACCCAGTGAGAGAGAGAGAGACAGAAACACTTCCCCATTCACCCAGAGAGAGTGAGACAGAAACACTTCGCCATTCACCCAGAGAGAGAGAGACAGAAACACTTCCCCATTTATCCAGAGAGAGACAGAAACACTTCCCCATTCACCCAGAGAGAGACACAACCACTTCCCCATTCACTGAGAGAGACACACACACAAACACGTCCCCATTCACCCAGAGAGAGAGAGACAGAAACACTTCCCCAGTCACCCAGAGAGAGACAGAAACACTTCCCCATTCACCCAGAGAGAGAGAAAGAGACAGAAACACTTCCCATTCACCCAGAGAGAGAGAGAGAGAGAGAGACAGAAACACTTCCCCATTCACCCAGAGAGAGTGAGACAGAAACATTTCCCCATTCACACAGAGAGAGAAAGGCAGAAATACTTCCGCATTCACCCAGAGATAGAGAGTCACAGAAACACTTCCCCATTCACCCAGAGAAAGACAGAAACACTTCACCATTCACCCAGAGAGAGAGAGACACAACCACTTCCTCATTCACCCAGAGAGAGAGATAGCGACAGAAACACTTCCCCATTGACCCAGAGAGAGAAAGACAGAAACACTTCCTCATTCACCCAGAGAGAGAGAGAGAGACAGAAACACTTCCCCATTCACCCAGAGAGAGTGAGACAGAAACACTTCGCCATTCACCCAGAGAGAGAGAGAGACAGAAACACTTCCCCATTTATCCAGAGAGAGACAGAAACACTTCCCCATTCACCCAGAGAGAGACACAACCACTTCCCCATTCACTGAGAGAGAGACACACACAAACACGTCCCCATTCACCCAGAGAGAGAGAGACACAACCACTTCCCCAGTCACCCAGAGAGAGACAGAGACAGAAACACTTCCCCATTCACCCAGAGAGAGACAGAAACGCTTCAACATTCACCCAGAGAGAGAGAAAGAGACAGAAACACTTCCCATTCACCCAGAGAGAGAGAGGGAGAGACAGAAACACTTCCCCATTCACCCAGAGAGAATGAGACAGAAACATTTCCCCATTCACACAGAGAGAGAAAGGCAGAAATACTTCCGCATTCACCCAGAGATAGAGAGTCACAGAAACACTTCCCCATTCACCCAGAGAAAGACAGAAACACTTCCTCATTCACCCAGAGAGAGAGACAGAAACTCTTCCCTATTCTCCCAGAGAGAGAGAGAAACACCCAACCACTTCCCCATTCACCCAGAGAGAGAGAGAGAGAGAGACAGAAACACTTCCCCATTCATCCAGAGAGAGCGAGACAGAAACACTTGCCCATTCATCCAGAGAGAGCGAGACAGAAACACTTCGCCATTCACCCAGAGAGAGATCGACAGAAACACTTCGCCAATCACCCAGAGAGAGAGAGAGAGACAGAAACACTTCCCCATTCACCCAGAGAGAGTGAGACAGAAACACTTCCCCATTCACCCAGAGAGAGAGAGACACAACCATTTTCTCATTCACCCCGACAGAGAAAGAGACAGAAACACTTCCCCATTGACCCAGAGAGAGAAAGACAGAACACTTCCCTACTCACCCAGAGAGAAAGAGAGAGACAGAAACACTACCCCATTCACCCAGAGAGGGAGAGATAGAGAGAGAGACAGGCAGACAGAAATACTTCCCCATTCACCCAGAGTGCGAGAGACAGAAACACTTCCCCATTCACCCAGAGAGAGACAGAACCACTTCCCCATTCACCCAGAGAGAGTGAGACAGAAACACTTCCCCATTCACCCAGTGAGATATAGACAGAAACACTTCGCCATTCACCCAGAGAGAGAGATAGAGACAGAAACACTTCCCCATTGACCCAGAGAGAGAAAGACAGAAACACTTCCTCATTCACCCAGAGAGAGAGAGACAGAAACTCTTCCCTATTCTCCCAGAGAGAGAGAGAAACACCCAACCACTTCCCCATTCACCCAGAGAGAGAGAGAGAGACAGAAACACTTCCCCATTCATCCAGAGAGAGCGAGACAGAAACACTTGCCCATTCATCCAGAGAGAGCGAGACAGAAACACTTCGCCATTCACCCAGAGAGAGTGAGACAGAAACACTTCGCCAATCACTCAGAGAGAGAGAGAGAGACAGAAACACTTCCCCATTCACCCAGAGAGAGTGAGACAGAAACACTTCCCCATTAACCCAGAGAGAGAGAGACACAAACATTTTCTCATTCACCCAGACAGAGAGAGAGACAGAAACACTTCCCCATTGACCCAGAGAGAGAAAGACAGAACACTTCCCTACTCACCCAGAGAGAAAGAGAGAGACAGAAACACTACCCCATTCACCCAGAGAGGGAGAGAGAGAGAGAGAGACAGGCAGACAGAAATACTTCCCCATTCACCCAGAGTGCGAGAGACAGAAACACTTCCCCATTCACCCAGAGAGAGACACAACCACTTCCCCATTCACCCAGAGAGAGTGAGACAGAAACACTGCCCCATTCACCCAGAGAGAGAGGGAGAAAAACAGAAACACTTCACCATTCACCCAGAGATAGAGAGGGACAGAAATACTTCCCCATTCACCCAGAGAGAGACAGAAACACTTCCCCATTCACCCTGAGAGAGAGAGACAGAAACACTTCCCCATTCAACCAGAGAGAGAGAGAGAGAGAGACAGAAACACTTCCACATTCACCCAGAGAGAGTGAGACAGAAACATTTCCCCATTCACACAGAGAGAGAGAGACACAACCACATCCCCATTGACCCAGAGAGAGAAAGACAGAAACACTTCCCCATTCACCCAGAGAGAGTGAGACAGAAACACTTCAGCATTCACCCAGAGAGAGAGAGCCAGGAACATTTCCCCATTCAGAGAGAGAGAGAGAGACGGAAACACTTCCCCATTCACCCAGAGAGAGACAGTAACACTTCCCTATTTACCCAGAGAGAAAAAGACAGAAACACTTCCCCTTTCACCCAGAGATAGAGAGAAAGACAGTAACACTTCCCCATTTACCCAGAGAGAAAGAGACAGAAACACTTCCCCTTTCACCCAGAGAGAGACAGAAACACTTCCCCATTCACCCAGAGAGAGAGAGAGACACAACCACTTTCCCATTCACCCAGAGAGAGAGAGAGAGAGAGGGAGAGACAGAAACACTTCCCCATTGACCCAGAGAGAAAGAGAGAGACAGAAACACTTCCCCATTCACCCAGAGAGAGAGAGACAGAAACACTTCCCCTTTCACCCAGAGAGAGACAGAAACACTTCCCCATTCACCCAGAGAGAGAGAGAGACACAACCACTTTCCCATTCACCCAGAGAGAGAGAGAGAGAGGGAGAGACAGAAACACTTCCCCATTGACCCAGAGAGAGAGAGAGAGACAGAAACACTTCCCCATTCACCCAGAGAGAGTGAGACAGAAACACTTCCCCATTCACCCAGAGAGGGAGAGAGACAGAAACACTTCCCCATTCACCCAGAGAGAGAGAGACAGAAACACTTCCCCTTTCACCCAGAGAGAGACAGAAACACTTCCCCATTCACCCAGAGAGAGAGAGAGACACAACCACTTTCCCATTCACCCAGAGAGAGAGAGAGGGAGAGACAGAAACACTTCCCCATTGACCCAGAGAGAGAGAGAGAGACAGAAACACTTCCCCATTCACCCAGAGAGAGTGAGACAGAAACACTTCCCCATTCACCCAGAGAGAGAGAGACAGAAACACTTTCCCATTCACCCAGAGAGAGAGAGACAGAAACACTTCCCCATTCACCCAGAGAGAGTGAGACAGAAACACTTCGCCAATCACCCAGAGAGAGTGAGACAGAAACACTTCGCCAATCACCCAGAGAGAGAGAGAGACAGAAACACTTCCCCATTCACCCAGAGAGAGTGAGACAGAAACACTTCCCCATTCACCCAGAGAGAGAGAGACAGAACACTTCCCTACTCACCCAGAGAGAGAGAGAGAGACAGAAACACTTCCCCATTCACCCAGAGAGAAAGAGAGAGACAGAAACACTTCCTCATTCATCCAGAGAGACAGAAACAGAAACACTTCCCCATTCACCCAGAGAGAGAGAGAAAGAGACAGAAACACTTCCCCATTCACCCAGAGAGAGACAGAAACACTTCCCCATTCACCCAGAGAGAGAGAGAGAGAGAGACAGAAACACTTTCCCATTCACGCATAGAGAGAGAGAGACAGAAACACTTCCCCATTCACCCAGAGAGAGTGAGACAGAAACACTTCCCCATTCACCCTGAGAGAGAGAGAGAGACAGAAACACTTCCACATTCACCCAGAGATACAGAGAGACAGAAACATTTCCCCATTCACACAGAGAGAGAAAGGCAGAAATACTTCCGCATTCATCCAGACAGAGAGGGAGAGAGAAACACTTCCCCATTCACCCAGAGAAAGACAGAAACACTTCCCCATTCACTGAGAGAGAGAGACACAACCACTTCCGCATTCACCCAGAGAGAGATAGAGACAGAAACACTTCCCCATTGACCCAGAGAGAGAGTGAGACAGAAACACTTCCCCATTCACCCAGAGAGAGACAGAAACACTTCCCCATTCACCCAGAGAGAGACAGAAATACTTCCCATTCACCCAGAGAGAGAGAGACACAAACATTTTCTCATTCACCCAGACAGAGAGAGAGACAGAAACACTTCCCCATTGACCCAGAGAGAGAAAGACAGAACACTTCCCTACTCACCCAGAGAGAAAGAGAGAGACAGAAACACTACCCCATTCACCCAGAGAGGGAGAGAGAGAGAGAGAGACAGGCAGACAGAAATACTTCCCCATTCACCCAGAGTGCGAGAGACAGAAACACTTCCCCATTCACCCAGAGAGAGACACAACCACTTCCCCATTCACCCAGAGAGAGTGAGACAGAAACACTGCCCCATTCACCCAGAGAGAGAGGGAGAAAAACAGAAACACTTCACCATTCACCCAGAGATAGAGAGGGACAGAAATACTTCCCCATTCACCCAGAGAGAGACAGAAACACTTCCCCATTCACCCTGAGAGAGAGAGACAGAAACACTTCCCCATTCAACCAGAGAGAGAGAGAGAGAGAGACAGAAACACTTCCACATTCACCCAGAGAGAGTGAGACAGAAACATTTCCCCATTCACACAGAGAGAGAGAGACACAACCACATCCCCATTGACCCAGAGAGAGAAAGACAGAAACACTTCCCCATTCACCCAGAGAGAGTGAGACAGAAACACTTCAGCATTCACCCAGAGAGAGAGAGCCAGGAACATTTCCCCATTCAGAGAGAGAGAGAGAGACGGAAACACTTCCCCATTCACCCAGAGAGAGACAGTAACACTTCCCTATTTACCCAGAGAGAAAAAGACAGAAACACTTCCCCTTTCACCCAGAGATAGAGAGAAAGACAGTAACACTTCCCCATTTACCCAGAGAGAAAGAGACAGAAACACTTCCCCTTTCACCCAGAGAGAGACAGAAACACTTCCCCATTCACCCAGAGAGAGAGAGAGACACAACCACTTTCCCATTCACCCAGAGAGAGAGAGAGAGAGAGGGAGAGACAGAAACACTTCCCCATTGACCCAGAGAGAAAGAGAGAGACAGAAACACTTCCCCATTCACCCAGAGAGAGAGAGACAGAAACACTTCCCCTTTCACCCAGAGAGAGACAGAAACACTTCCCCATTCACCCAGAGAGAGAGAGAGACACAACCACTTTCCCATTCACCCAGAGAGAGAGAGAGAGAGGGAGAGACAGAAACACTTCCCCATTGACCCAGAGAGAGAGAGAGAGACAGAAACACTTCCCCATTCACCCAGAGAGAGTGAGACAGAAACACTTCCCCATTCACCCAGAGAGGGAGAGAGACAGAAACACTTCCCCATTCACCCAGAGAGAGAGAGACAGAAACACTTCCCCTTTCACCCAGAGAGAGACAGAAACACTTCCCCATTCACCCAGAGAGAGAGAGAGACACAACCACTTTCCCATTCACCCAGAGAGAGAGAGAGGGAGAGACAGAAACACTTCCCCATTGACCCAGAGAGAGAGAGAGAGACAGAAACACTTCCCCATTCACCCAGAGAGAGTGAGACAGAAACACTTCCCCATTCACCCAGAGAGAGAGAGACAGAAACACTTTCCCATTCACCCAGAGAGAGAGAGACAGAAACACTTCCCCATTCACCCAGAGAGAGTGAGACAGAAACACTTCGCCAATCACCCAGAGAGAGTGAGACAGAAACACTTCGCCAATCACCCAGAGAGAGAGAGAGACAGAAACACTTCCCCATTCACCCAGAGAGAGTGAGACAGAAACACTTCCCCATTCACCCAGAGAGAGAGAGACAGAACACTTCCCTACTCACCCAGAGAGAGAGAGAGAGACAGAAACACTTCCCCATTCACCCAGAGAGAAAGAGAGAGACAGAAACACTTCCTCATTCATCCAGAGAGACAGAAACAGAAACACTTCCCCATTCACCCAGAGAGAGAGAGAAAGAGACAGAAACACTTCCCCATTCACCCAGAGAGAGACAGAAACACTTCCCCATTCACCCAGAGAGAGAGAGAGAGAGAGACAGAAACACTTTCCCATTCACGCATAGAGAGAGAGAGACAGAAACACTTCCCCATTCACCCAGAGAGAGTGAGACAGAAACACTTCCCCATTCACCCTGAGAGAGAGAGAGAGACAGAAACACTTCCACATTCACCCAGAGATACAGAGAGACAGAAACATTTCCCCATTCACACAGAGAGAGAAAGGCAGAAATACTTCCGCATTCATCCAGACAGAGAGGGAGAGAGAAACACTTCCCCATTCACCCAGAGAAAGACAGAAACACTTCCCCATTCACTGAGAGAGAGAGACACAACCACTTCCGCATTCACCCAGAGAGAGATAGAGACAGAAACACTTCCCCATTGACCCAGAGAGAGAGTGAGACAGAAACACTTCCCCATTCACCCAGAGAGAGACAGAAACACTTCCCCATTCACCCAGAGAGAGACAGAAATACTTCCCATTCACCCAGAGAGAGAGAGAGAGACAGAAACACTTCCCCATTCACCCAGAGAGAGAAAGACAGAAACACTTCCCCATTCACCCAGAGAGAGAGACACACACAACCACTTCCCCATTCACCCAAAGAGAGAGAGAGACAGAAACACTTCCCCATTGACCCAGCGAGAGAGACACAGAAACACTTTCCCATTCATCCAGAGAGAGAGAGACAGAAACACTTCCCCATTCACCCAGAGAGAGAGAGAGAGAGACAGAAACACTTCCCCATTGACCCAGAGAGAGAGACAGAAACACTTCCCCATTCATCCAGAGAGAGAGAGAGACAGGAACATTTCCCCATTCATCCAGAGAGAGTGAGACAGAAACACTTCCCCATTCACCCAGAGAGAGAGAGACAGAAACACTTCCCCATTCACCCAGAGAGAGTGAGACAGAAACACTTCGCCAATCACCCAGAGAGAGAGAGAGACACAACCACTTTCCCATTCACCCAGAGAGAGAGAGAGAGAGGGACAGACAGAAACACTTCCCCATTGACCCAGAGAGAGTGAGACAGAAACACTTCCCCATTCACCCAGAGAGGGAGAGAGAATCACTTGCCCATTCACCCAGAGAGAGACAGAAACACTTCCCCATTCACCCAGAGAGAGAGAGGGAGATAGAAACACTTCCCCATTCACACAGAGAGAGTGAGACAGAAACACGTCCCCATTCACCCAGAGAGAGAGAGAGACAACCACTTTCTCATTCACCCAGAGAGAGAGGGAGACAGAAACACTTCCCCATTGACCCAGAGTGAGAAAGACAGAAACACTTCCTCATTCACCGAGAGAGAGAGAGAGACAGAAACACTTCCCCATTCACCCAGAGAGAGTGAGACAGAAACACTTCCCCATTCACCCAGAGAGAGAGAGAGACAGAAACACTTCCACATTCACCCAGAGAGAGTGAGACAGAAACATTTCCCCATTCACACAGAGAGAGAGAGACACAACCACTTCCCCATTGACCCAGAGAGAGAAAGACAGAAACACTTCCCCATTCACCCAGAGAGAGTGAGACAGAAACACTTCGGCATTCACCCAGAGAGAGAGAGCCAGGAACATTTCCCCATTCACCCAGAGAGAGAGAGAGACAGAAACACTTCCCCATTCACCCAGAGAGAGACAGTAACACTTCCCTATTTACCCAGAGAGAAAAAGACAGAAACACTTCCCCTTTCACCCAGAGATAGAGAGAAAGACAGTAACACTTCCCCATTTACCCAGAGAGAAAGAGACAGAAACACTTCCTCATTCACCCAGAGAGAGAGAGAGAGACAGAAACACTTCCCCATTTATCCAGAGAGAGTCAGAAACACTTCCCCATTCACCCAGAGAGAGACAGTAACACTTCCCTATTTACCCAGAGAGAAAAAGACAGAAACACTTCCCCTTTCACCCAGAGATAGAGAGAAAGACAGTAACACTTCCCCATTTACCCAGAGAGAAAGAGACAGAAACACTTCCTCATTCACCCAGAGAGAGAGAGAGACAGAAACACTTCCCCATTTATCCAGAGAGAGTCAGAAACACTTCCCCATTCACCCAGAGAGAGACACAACCACTTCCCCATTCACTGAGAGAGAGACACACACAAACACGTCCCCATTCACCCAGAGAGAGAGAGACACAACCACTTCCCCAGTCACCCAGAGAGAGACAGAAACGCTTCAACATTCACCCAGAGAGAGAGAAAGAGACAGAAACACTTCCCCATTCACCCAGAGAGAGAGAGAGACAGAAACACTTCCACATTCACCCAGAGAGAGTGAGACAGAAACATTTCCCCATTCACACAGAGAGAGAGAGACACAACCACTTCCCCATTGACCCAGAGAGAGAAAGACAGAAACACTTCCCCATTCACCCAGAGAGAGTGAGACAGAAACACTTCGGCATTCACCCAGAGAGAGAGAGCCAGGAACATTTCCCCATTCACCCAAAGAGAGAGAGAGACAGAAACACTTCCCCATTGACCCAGCGAGAGAGACACAGAAACACTTTCCCATTCATCCAGAGAGAGAGAGACGGAAACACTTCCCCATTCATCCAGAGAGAGAGAGAGACAGGAACATTTCCCCATTCATCCAGAGAGAGTGAGACAGAAACACTTCCCCATTCACCCAGAGAGAGAGAGACAGAAACACTTCCCCATTCACCCAGAGAGAGTGAGACAGAAACACTTCGCCAATCACCCAGAGAGAGTGAGACAGAAACACTTCGCCAATCACCCAGAGAGAGAGAGAGACACAACCACTTTCCCATTCACCCAGAGAGAGAGAGAGAGAGGGACAGACAGAAACACTTCCCCATTGACCCAGAGAGAGTGAGACAGAAACACTTCCCCATTCACCCAGAGAGGGAGAGAGAATCACTTGCCCATTCACCCAGAGAGAGACAGAAACACTTCCCCATTCACCCAGAGAGAGAGAGGGAGATAGAAACACTTCCCCATTCACACAGAGAGAGTGAGACAGAAACACGTCCCCATTCACCCAGAGAGAGAGAGAGACAACCACTTTCTCATTCACCCAGAGAGAGAGTGAGACAGAAACACTTCCCCATTCACCCAGAGAGAGAGAGAGACAGAAACACTTCCTCATTCACCCAGAGAGAGTGAGACAGAAACATTTCCCCATTCACACAGAGAGAGAGACACAACCACTTCCCCATTGACCCAGAGAGAGAAAGACAGAAACACTTCCCCATTCACCCAGAGAGAGTGAGACACAACCACTTCCCCATTGACCCAGAGAGAGAAAGACAGAAACACTTCCCCATTCACCCAGAGAGAGTGAGACAGAAACACTTCGGCA
Organism: Chiloscyllium plagiosum; assembly: GCF_037043375.1. Lineage (NCBI taxonomy): Eukaryota > Metazoa > Chordata > Chondrichthyes > Orectolobiformes > Hemiscylliidae > Chiloscyllium > Chiloscyllium plagiosum. Next base: position 20,305,416 of record NW_028270191.1, on the reverse strand, counting down.
TTCACCCAGAGAGAGAGAGCCAGGAACATTTCCCCATTCACCCAGAGAGAGAGAGAGACAGAAACACTTCCCCATTCACCCAGAGAGAGACAGTAACACTTCCCTATTTACCCAGAGAGAAAAAGACAGAAACACTTCCCCTTTCACCCAGAGATAGAGAGAAAGACAGTAACACTTCCCCATTTACCCAGAGAGGAAGAGACAGAAACACTTCCTCATTCACCCAGAGAGAGAGAGAGAGACAGAAACACTTCCCCATTTATCCAGAGAGAGTCAGAAACACTTCCCCATTCACCCAGAGAGAGACAGTAACACTTCCCTATTTACCCAGAGAGAAAAAGACAGAAACACTTCCCCTTTCACCCAGAGATAGAGAGAAAGACAGTAACACTTCCCCATTTACCCAGAGAGAAAGAGACAGAAACACTTCCTCATTCACCCAGAGAGAGAGAGAGACAGAAACACTTCCCCATTTATCCAGAGAGAGTCAGAAACACTTCCCCATTCACCCAGAGAGAGACACAACCACTTCCCCATTCACTGAGAGAGAGACACACACAAACACGTCCCCATTCACCCAGAGAGAGAGAGACACAACCACTTCCCCAGTCACCCAGAGAGAGACAGAAACGCTTCAACATTCACCCAGAGAGAGAGAAAGAGACAGAAACACTTCCCCATTCACCCAGAGAGAGAGAGAGACAGAAACACTTCCACATTCACCCAGAGAGAGTGAGACAGAAACATTTCCCCATTCACACAGAGAGAGAGAGACACAACCACTTCCCCATTGACCCAGAGAGAGAAAGACAGAAACACTTCCCCATTCACCCAGAGAGAGTGAGACAGAAACACTTCGGCATTCACCCAGAGAGAGAGAGCCAGGAACATTTCCCCATTCACCCAAAGAGAGAGAGAGACAGAAACACTTCCCCATTGACCCAGCGAGAGAGACACAGAAACACTTTCCCATTCATCCAGAGAGAGAGAGACGGAAACACTTCCCCATTCATCCAGAGAGAGAGAGAGACAGGAACATTTCCCCATTCATCCAGAGAGAGTGAGACAGAAACACTTCCCCATTCACCCAGAGAGAGAGAGACAGAAACACTTCCCCATTCACCCAGAGAGAGTGAGACAGAAACACTTTGCCAATCACCCAGAGAGAGTGAGACAGAAACACTTCGCCAATCACCCAGAGAGAGAGAGAGACACAACCACTTTCCCATTCACCCAGAGAGAGAGAGAGAGAAGGACAGACAGAAACACTTCCCCATTGACCCAGAGAGAGTGAGACAGAAACACTTCCCCATTCACCCAGAGAGGGAGAGAGAATCACTTGCCCATTCACCCAGAGAGAGACAGAAACACTTCCCCATTCACCCAGAGAGAGAGAGGGAGATAGAAACACTTCCCCATTCACACAGAGAGAGTGAGACAGAAACACGTCCCCATTCACCCAGAGAGAGAGAGAGACAACCACTTTCTCATTCACCCAGAGAGAGAGTGAGACAGAAACACTTCCCCATTCACCCAGAGAGAGAGAGAGACAGAAACACTTCCACATTCACCCAGAGAGAGTGAGACAGAAACATTTCCCCATTCACACAGAGAGAGAGACACAACCACTTCCCCATTGACCCAGAGAGAGAAAGACAGAAACACTTCCCCATTCACCCAGAGAGAGTGAGACAGAAACACTTCGGCATTCACCCAGAGAGAGAGAGCCAGGAACATTTCCCCATTCACCCAGAGAGAGAGAGAGAGACAGAAACACTTCCCCATTCACCCAGAGAGAGACAGTAACACTTCCCTATTTACCCAGAGAGAAAAAGACAGAAACACTTCCCCTTTCACCCAGAGATAGAGAGAAAGACAGTAACACTTCCCCATTTACCCAGAGAGAAAGAGACAGAAACACTTCCTCATTCACCCAGAGAGAGAGAGAGAGACAGAAACACTTCCCCATTTATCCAGAGAGAGACAGAAACACTTCCCCATTCACCCAGAGAGAGACACAACCACTTCCCCATTCACTGAGAGAGAGAGACACACAAACACGTCCCCATTCACCCAGAGAGAGAGAGACACAACCACTTCCCCAGTCACCCAGAGAGAGAGAGACAGAAACACTTCCCATTCACCCAGAGAGAGAGAGAGAGAGACAGAAACACTTCCCCATTCACCCAGAGAGAGAGAGACAGAAACATTTCCCCATTCACACAGAGAGAGAAAGGCAGAAATACTTCCGCATTCACCCAGAGATAGAGAGTCACAGAAACACTTCCCCATTCACCCAGAGAGAGTGGGACAGAAACACTTCACCATTCACCCAGAGAGAGAGAGACACAACCACTTCCTCATTCACCCAGACAGAGAGAGAGACAGAAACACTTCCCCATTGACCCAGAGAGAGAAAGACAGAACACTTCCCTACTCACCCAGAGAGAGAGAGAGACAGAAACACTACTCCATTCACCCAGAGAGGGAGAGAGAGAGAGAGAGACAGGCAGACAGAAATACTTCCCCATTCACCCAGAGTGCGAGAGACAGAAACACTTCCCCATTCACCCAGAGAGAGACACAACCACTTCCCCATTCACCCAGAGAGAGTGAGACAGAAACACTTCCCCATTCACCCAGAGAGAGACAGAAACACTGCCCCATTCACCCAGAGAGAGAGGGAGAAAAACAGAAACACTTGACCATTCACCCAGAGATAGAGAGGGACAGAAATACTTCCCAATTCACCCAGAGAGAGACAGAAACACTTCCCCATTCACCCTGAGAGAGAGAGAGACAGAAACACTTCCCCATTCAACCAGAGAGAGAGAGAGAGACAGAAACACTTCCACATTCACCCAGAGAGAGTGATACAGAAACATTTCCCCATTCACACAGAGAGAGAGAGACACAACCACTTCCCCATTGACCCAGAGAGAGAAAGACAGAAACACTTCCCCATTCACCCAGAGAGAGTGAGACAGAAACACTTCGGCATTCACCCAGAGAGAGAGAGCCAGGAACATTTCCCCATTCACCCAGAGAGAGAGAGACAGAAACACTTCCCCATTCACCCAGAGAGAGACAGTAACATTTCCCTATTTACCCAGAGAGAAAAAGACAGAAACACTTCCCCTTTCACCCAGAGATAGAGAGAAAGACAGTAACACTTCCCCATTTACCCAGAGAGAAAGAGACAGAAACACTTCCCCTTTCACCCAGAGAGAGACAGAAACACTTCCTCATTTATCCAGAGAGAGACAGAAACACTTCCCCATTCACCCAGAGAGAGAGACACAACCACTTCCCCATTCACTGAGAGAGAGAGACACACAAACACGACCCCATTCACCCAGAGAGAGAGAGACACAACCACTTCCCCAGTCACCCAGAGAGAGAGAGAGACAGAAATACTTCCCCATTCACCCAGAGAGAGAGAAAGAGACAGAAATACTTCCCATTCACCCAGAGAGAGAGAGAGAGACACAGAAACACTTCCCCATTCACCCAGAGAGAGTGAGACAGAAATATTTCCCCATTCACACAGAGAGAGAAAGGCAGAAATACTTCGCCATTCACCCAGAGAAAGACAGAAACACTTCACCATTCACCCAGAGAGAGAGAGAGACAGAAACACTTCCCCATTGACCCAGAGAGAGAGAGACAGAAACACTTTCCCATTCATCCAGAGAGAGCGAGACAGAAACACTTCCCCATTCACCCAGAGAGAGTGAGACAGAAACACTTCGCCAATCACCCAGAGAGAGTGAGACAGAAACACTTCGCCAATCACCCAGAGAGAGAGAGAGACAGAAACACTTCCCCATTCACCCAGAGAGAGTGAGACAGAAACACTTCCCCATTCACCCAGAGAGAGAGAGACAGAACACTTCCCTACTCACCCAGAGAGAGAGAGAGAGACAGAAACACTTCCCCATTCACCCAGAGAGAAAGAGAGAGACAGAAACACTTCCTCATTCATCCAGAGAGACAGAAACAGAAACACTTCCCCATTCACCCAGAGAGAGAGAGAAAGAGACAGAAACACTTCCCCATTCACCCAGAGAGAGACAGAAACACTTCCCCATTCACCCAGAGAGAGAGAGAGAGAGAGACAGAAACACTTTCCCATTCACGCATAGAGAGAGAGAGACAGAAACACTTCCCCATTCACCCAGAGAGAGTGAGACAGAAACACTTCCCCATTCACCCTGAGAGAGAGAGAGAGAGAGAGAGACAGAAACACTTCCACATTCACCCAGAGATAGAGAACGACAGAAACATTTCCACATTCACCCAGAGATACAGAGAGACAGAAACATTTCCCCATTCACACAGAGAGAGAAAGGCAGAAATACTTCCGCATTCATCCAGACAGAGAGGGAGAGAGAAACACTTCCCCATTCACCCAGAGAAAGACAGAAACACTTCCCCATTCACTGAGAGAGAGAGACACAACCACTTCCGCATTCACCCAGAGAGAGATAGAGACAGAAACACTTCCCCATTGACCCAGAGAGAGAGTGAGACAGAAACACTTCCCCATTGACCCAGAGAGAGAGTGAGACAGAAACACTTCCCCATTCACCCAGAGAGAGACAGAAACACTTCCCCATTCACCCAGAGAGAGAAAGAAATACTTCCCATTCACCCAGAGAGAGAGAGAGAGACAGAAACACTTCCCCATTCACCCAGAGAGAGAAAGACAGAAACACTTCGCCATTCACCCAGAGAGAGAGACAGAAACACTTCCCCATTCACCCAGAGAGACACACAACCACTTCCCCATTCACCCAAAGAGAGAGAGAGAGAGAAAAACACTTCCCCATTGACCCAGAGAGAGAGAGATAGAAACACCTCGTCATTCACCCAGAGAGAGAGAGACACAACCACTTCCCCATTCACTGAGAGAGAGAGAGAGACACAAACACTTCCCCTTTCACCCAGAGAGAGAGACACACACAACCACTTCCCCATTCACCCAAAGAGAGAGAGAGACAGAAACACTTCCCCATTGACCCAGCGAGAGAGACACAGAAACACTTTCCCATTCATCCAGAGAGAGAGACAGAAACACTTCCCCATTCACCCAGAGAGAGAGAGAGAGAGACAGAAACACTTCCCCATTGACCCAGAGAGAGAGACAGAAACACTTCCCCATTCATCCAGAGAGAGAGAGAGACAGGAACATTTCCCCATTCATCCAGAGAGAGTGAGACAGAAACACTTCCCCATTCACCCAGAGAGAGAGAGACAGAAACACTTCCCCATTCACCCAGAGAGAGTGAGACAGAAACACTTCGCCAATCACCCAGAGAGAGTGAGACAGAAACACTTTGCCAATCACCCAGAGAGAGAGAGAGACAGAAACACTTCCCCATTCACCCAGAGAGAGTGAGACAGAAACACTTCCCCATTCACCCAGAGAGAGAGAGACAGAACACTTCCCTACTCACCCAGAGAGAGAGAGAGAGACAGAAACACTTCCCCATTCACCCAGAGAGAAAGAGAGAGACAGAAACACTTCCTCATTCATCCAGAGAGACAGAAACAGAAACACTTCCCCATTCACCCAGAGAGAGAGAAAGAGACAGAAACACATCCCCATTCACCCAGAGAGAGACAGAAACACTTCCCCATTCACCCAGAGAGAGAGAGAGAGAGAGACAGAAACACTTTCCCATTCACCCAAAGAGAGAGAGAGACAGAAACACTTCCCCATTGACCCAGCGAGAGAGACACAGAAACACTTTCCCATTCATCCAGAGAGAGAGACAGAAACACTTCCCCATTCACCCAGAGAGAGAGAGAGAGACAGAAACACTTCCCCATTGACCCAGAGAGAGAGACAGAAACACTTCCCCATTCATCCAGAGAGAGAGAGAGACAGGAACATTTCCCCATTCATCCAGAGAGAGTGAGACAGAAACACTTCCCCATTCACCCAGAGAGAGAGAGACAGAAACACTTCCCCATTCACCCAGAGAGAGTGAGACAGAAACACTTCGCCAATCACCCAGAGAGAGTGAGACAGAAACACTTCGCCAATCACCCAGAGAGAGAGAGAGACAGAAACACTTCCCCATTCACCCAGAGAGAGTGAGACAGAAACACTTCCCCATTCACCCAGAGAGAGAGAGACAGAACACTTCCCTACTCACCCAGAGAGAGAGAGAGACAGAAACACTTCCCCATTCACCCAGAATGAAAGAGAGAGACAGAAACACTTCCTCATTCATCCAGAGAGACAGAAACAGAAACACTTCCCCATTCACCCAGAGAGATAGAAAGAGACAGAAACACTTCCCCATTCACCCAGAGAGAGACAGAAACACTTCCCCATTCACCCAGAGAGAGAGAGAGAGACAGAAACACTTTCCCATTCACGCATAGAGAGAGAGAGACAGAAACACTTCCCCATTCACCCAGAGAGAGTGAGACAGAAACACTTCCCCATTCACCCTGAGAGAGAGAGAGAGAGAGAGACAGAAACACTTCCACATTCACCCAGAGATAGAGAACGACAGAAACATTTCCACATTCACCCAGAGATACAGAGAGACAGAAACATTTTCCCATTCACACAGAGAGAGAAAGGCAGAAACACTTCCCCATTCATCCAGACAGAGAGGGAGAGAGAAACACTTCCCCATTCACCCAGAGATAGAGAGTCACAGAAACACTTCCCCATTCACCCAGAGAAAGACAGAAACACTTCCCCATTCACTGAGAGAGAGAGACACAACCACTTCCGCATTCACCCAGAGAGAGAGACAGAAACACTTCCCCATTCACCCAGAGAGACACACAACCACTTCCCCATTCACCCAAAGAGAGAGAGAGAGAGAGAAAAACACTTCCCCATTGACCCAGAGAGAGAGAGACAGAAACACCTCGTCATTCACCCAGAGAGAGAGAGACAGAAACACTTCCCCATTCACCTAGAGAGAGACAGAAACACTTCCCCATTCACCCAGAGAGAGACACAACCACTTCCCCATTCACTGAGAGAGAGAGAGACACACAAACACTTCCCCTTTCACCCAGAGAGAGAGACACACACAACCACTTCCCCATTCACCCAAAGAGAGAGAGAGACAGAAACACTTCCCCATTGACCCAGCGAGAGAGACACAGAAACACTTTCCCATTCATCCAGAGAGAGCGAGACAGAAACACTTCCCCATTCACCCAGAGAGAGAGAGAGAGACAGAAACACTTCCCCATTGACCCAGAGAGAGAGACAGAAACACTTCCCCATTCATCCAGAGAGAGAGAGAGACAGGAACATTTCCCCATTCATCCAGAGAGAGTGAGACAGAAACACTTCCCCATTCACCCAGAGAGAGAGAGACAGAAACACTTCCCCATTCACCCAGAGAGAGTGAGACAGAAACACTTCGCCAATCACCCAGAGAGAGTGAGACAGAAACACTTCGCCAATCACCCAGAGAGAGAGAGAGACAGAAACACTTCCCCATTCACCCAGAGAGAGTGAGACAGAAACACTTCCCCATTCACCCAGAGAGAGAGAGACAGAACACTTCCCTACTCACCCAGAGAGAGAGAGACAGAAACACTTCCCCATTCACCCAGAGAGAAAGAGAGAGACAGAAACACTTCCTCATTCATCCAGAGAGACAGAAACAGAAACACTTCCCCATTCACCCAGAGAGAGAGAAAGAGACAGAAACACTTCCCCATTCACCCAGAGAGAGACAGAAACACTTCCCCATTCACCCAGAGAGAGAGAGAGAGAGAGACAGAAACACTTTCCCATTCACGCATAGAGAGAGAGAGACAGAAACACTTCCCCATTCACCCAGAGAGAGTGAAACAGAAACACTTCCCCATTCACCCTGAGAGAGAGAGAGAGAGAGAGAGACAGAAACACTTCCACATTCACCCAGAGATAGAGAACGACAGAAACATTTCCACATTCACCCAGAGATACAGAGAGACAGAAACATTTCCCCATTCACACAGAGAGAGAAAGGCAGAAATACTTCCGCATTCATCCAGACAGAGAGGGAGAGAGAAACACTTCCCCATTCACCCAGAGATAGAGAGTCACAGAAACACTTCCCCATTCACCCAGAGAAAGACAGAAACACTTCCCCATTCACCCAGAGAGAGAAAGACAGAAACACTTCGCCATTCACCCAGAGAGAGAGACAGAAACACTTCCCCATTCACCCAGAGAGACACACAACCACTTCCCCATTCACCCAAAGAGAGAGAGAGAGAGAAAAACACTTCCCCATTGACCCAGAGAGAGACAGAAACACCTCGTCATTCACCCAGAGAGAGAGAGACAGAAACACTTCCCCATTCACCTAGAGAGAGACAGAAACACTTCCCCATTCACCCAGAGAGAGACACAACCACTTCCCCATTCACTGAGAGAGAGAGAGAGACACAAACACTTCCCCTTTCACCCAGAGAGAGAGACACACACAACCACTTCCCCATTCACTCAAAGAGAGAGAGAGACAGAAACACTTCCCCATTGACCCAGCGAGAGAGACACAGAAACACTTTCCCATTCATCCAGAGAGAGAGAGACAGAAACACTTCCCCATTCACGCAGAGAGAGAGAGAGAGACAGAAACACTTCCCCATTGACCCAGAGAGAGAGACAGAAACACTTCCCCATTCATCCAGAGAGAGAGAGAAACACTTCCCCATTCACCCAGAGGGAGAGAAAGAGACAGAAACACTTCCCATTCACCCAGAGAGAGACAGAAACACTTCCCCATTCACCCAGAGAGAGAGAAAGAGACAGAAACACTTCCCATTCACCCAGAGAGAGAGAGAGAGAGACAGAAACACTTCCCCATTCATCCAGAGAGAGAGAAAGAGACAGAAACACTTCCCATTCACCCAGAGAGAGAGAGAGAGTGAGACAGAAACACTTCCCCATTCACCCAGAGAGAGAGAAAGAGACAGAAACACTTCCCATTCACCCAGAGAGAGAGAGAGAGAGAGACAGAAACACTTCCCCATTCACCCAGAGAGAGTGAGAGACAGAAACATTTGCCCATTCACACAGAGAGAGAAAGGCAGAAATACTTCCGCATTCACCCAGAGATAGAGAGTCACAGAAACACTTCCCCATTCACCCAGAGAGAGAGAGACACAACCACTTCCTCATTCACCCAGAGAGGGAGAGAGAAAGACAGAAACACTTCCCCATTCACCCAGAGAGAGAGAAAGACAGAAACACTTCCCCATTCACCCAGAGAGAAAGGGACAGAAACACTTCCCCATTCACCCAGAGAGAGAGAGACAGAAACACTTCCCCATTCACCCAGAGAGAGTGAGACAGAAACACTTCGCCAATCACCCAGAGAGAGTGAGACAGAAACACTTCGCCAATCACCCAGAGAGAGAGAGAGACAGAAACACTTCCCCATTCACCCAGAGAGAGTGAGACAGAAACACTTCCCCATTCACCCAGAGAGAGAGAGACAGAACACTTCCCTACTCACCCAGAGAGAGAGAGAGACAGAAACACTTCCCCATTCACCCAGAGAGAGAGAGAGACAGAAACACATCCCCATTCACCCAGAGAGAGAGAGAGACAGAAACACTTCCCCATTCACCCATAGAGAGTGAAATAGAAACACTTCGCCATTCACCCATAGAGAGTGAGATAGAAACACTTCCCCATTCACCCAGAGAGAGACACAGCCACTTCCCCATTCACTGAGAGAGAGAGAGACACACAAACACTTCCCCATTCACCCAGAGAGAGACACACACAAACACTTCCCCATTCACCCAGAGAGAGAGAGACAGAAACACTTCCCCATTGACCCAGAGAGAGAGAGACAGAAACACTTCCTCATTCATCCAGAGAGACAGAGACAGAAGCACTTCCCCATTCACCCAGAGAGAGAGAAAGAGACAGAAACACTTCCCCATTCACCCAGAGAGAGAGAAAGAGACAGAAACACTTCCCCATTCACCCAGAGAGAGACAGAAACACTTCCCCATTCACCCAGAGAGTGAGAGAGAGAAAGAAACACTTCTGCATTCACACAGAGAGACAGTGAGACAGAAACACTTCCCCATTCACCCAGAGAGAGAGAGAGAGAGACAGAAACACTTCCACATTCACCCAGCGATAGAGAGAGACAGAAACACTTCCCCATTCACCCAGACAGAGAGAGAGACAGGAACATTTCCCCATTCATCCAGAGAGAGTGAGACAGAAACACTTCCCCATTCACCCAGAGAGAGAGACAGAAACACTTCCCCATTCACCCAGAGAGAGAGAGACAGAAACACTTCCCCATTCACCCAGAGAGCGAGAGAGACACAACCACTTCCCCATTCATCCAGAGAGACAGAGACAGAAACACTTCCCCATTCACCCAGAGAGAGTGAGACAGAAACACTTCCCCATTCACCCAGAGAGAGTGAGACAGAAACACTTCCCCATTCACCCAGAGAGAGAGAGAGAGAGAGAAAGAAACACTTCCACATTCACCCAGAGATAGAGAGAGACAGAGACACTTCCCCATTCACCCAGAGAGAGAGAGAGACAGAAACACTTCCCCATTCACCCAGAGAGGGAGAGAGAAACACTTCCCCATTCACCCAGAGAGAGAGAGAGAGAGAGAGACAGACAGAAACACTTCCCCATTCACCCAGAGAGAGAGAGACAGAAACCCTTCCCCATTCACCCAGAGAGAGAGAGAGAGGAACATTTCTCCATTCACCCAGAGAGAGTGAGACAGAAACACTTCCCCATTCACCCAGAGAGAGAGACAGAAACACTTCCCCATTCACCCAGAGAGAGTGAGACAGAAACACTTCCCCACTCACCCAGAGAGAGAGAGAGAGAGAGAAAGAAACACTTCCACATTCACCCAGAGATAGAGAGAGACAGAGACACTTCCCCATTCACCCAGAGAGAGAGAGAGACAGAAACACTTCCCCATTCACCCAGAGAGGGAGAGAGAAACACTTCCCCATTCACCCAGAGAGAGAGAGAGAGAGAGAGACAGACAGAAGCACTTCCCCATTCACCCAGAGAGAGAGAGACAGAAACCTTTCCCCATTCACCCAGAGAGAGAGAGAGAGGAACATTTCTCCATTCACCCAGAGAGAGTGAGACAGAAACACTTCCAATTCACCCAGAGAGGGAGAGAGAAACACTTCCCCATTCACGCAGAGAGAGAGCGAGACAGAAACACTTCCCCATTCACTCAGAAAGAGAGAGAGAGACACACAATCACTTCCCCATTCACCCAGAGAGAGACCCAGAAACACTTCTGCATTCACCCAGACAGAGTTAGAGAGAGAGAGAAACACTTCCCCATTCACCCAGAGAGAGACACAACCACTTCCCCATTCACCGAGAGAGAGAAAGAGAGACAGAAACACTTCCCCATTGACCCAGAGAGAGAGAGACAGTAACACTTCCCCATTTACCCAGAGAGAAAGAGACAGAAACACTTCCCCATTGACCCAGAGAGAGAGAAAGACAGAAACACTTCCCCATTCACACAGAGAGAGAGAGAGAGAATAATTTGTTTGCTTCTGGTGATCCTATCCATTCTCCCAATCGCAGTATCTGCTGCGTCCCAGTGTTTTGGATCCCCACAGATAGGTTTTATGGAAAGCTGGAATTTCCATGGTGGTGCTCATGTTGTTAGAAGTGAGGGTGGCATTCTCTTGGGTGCCCATCCTCTCCCTGACATCAAGTCCCTGAACTGGGACCTGATTGACTATGTGTCATAATTGGAGAGGTAACAGGGAGAGCAGGAACTGGACCTGAAATAACTGCACAAAGGCCAGTATCTCATCACCAAATCACTGTTTGTTTACATGTGGACTAGGCATGGGCTGTGACCAGCCAGCTCAAAGTGAGCCACTGGACTGAGGAGCCCGACTGAATCTCCTGTTTCTATCTGTCAGCCAGGACTCCCTCATTGACCCAGATTAACAGCCCCAATCAGGGAACTCATAGTCAATGTGATCCACCTGGCCAATCTCATTCCAATCACTACATCCCTGCCCAACTCAGTCCAGGGATGTTGGCCTGTTCTCTTTCTTGTAGCTTCCCTTGGGTCATTTTCATCCCCGATCTGGTTCCTCTGACTGACTCTGATACAGGCAGCATGTACTGGACCGTAGTCCATCTCTTGCATCTGGAAGATCTCGATCGAGTTTCGTCCTCTTCTTCCAGTGGTAACGATATCAAGGCTGCATGCATCTCGGACTTTGAGGTTTCTTTGACGCTGGACAGAGGAGTAGAACCCATGGTTTCTGACAGGCCTTCTGGCTATTCTGAGGGGCTGGGTATGTTTTGCTTTTGCCCCGTTTGCGTGGTTGAACATGTTTGTTCAGGACCGCCTACCCTACCCGAACTTTGTACAGCACAGGACCTGACCTCGCACTCATACCGGGCCATTCCTGTGGTTTCGACACCAGACTTCGTCCCCTGAGGTAAACTGTCTCTGTCACTTCGAGGAAGCATGTGACTGACATTGGTGTTCCTGCTGCCGTTTCACCCTCCCCCCCAGGTCTAGGAATATCGGGTTTAACCTGGTGGGGAGTCTCCTCCCCATTAGCAACTCTGCTGGAGCTCTCCTTGCGGTTGCATGAGGGATGATCCTATCATCGAACAGGAACCAGGACACTTTGGTATCGAGTGAAGCTGTAGGCTGTTTCTTTAAACCTGCCTTCAACGTTAGGACTGCTCTTTCCGCCAGACTGTTGGATGACAGGTGGTATGGAGCTATCCTTATGTGCTAAATGCCACTTGACTTTAGCAAATACGCAGATTCCCTGCTGGTCAATGACATCTCATTGTCTGTGACCAATCCTGCCAGGAGTCCGTGTATTGTGAACGATGCTAGCAGCTTTTCATTCGTCTCCTCGAGGTTGACGGATGAACTCCATGCACGTCCGATCACTTTGAATGGTCATCCACAATGGCCAAGAACATTGAACCCATGAAATGACCAGCATAGTCGATGTGTAACTGAGCACAGGATTTATCTGGCCATCCCCACAAATGTGGGTGAGCTGCTGTTATCGTTGGCACTCTGGGCCTTGCCCCACCAATGCGGCTATGTCTGCATCCAATCCTGGCGACCAGACATAACATTTTGCCAACATCTTTATTCTGGACACCCCTGGTGAGGCTCAGCCAGTATCTGGTGGTGAAATTTACTTCGGACAATCGCTCTGGCTCCTCCATTGTAATGTTGTGATCTGGTCTCTCTGGGTCCAGAAAAGCTTCAGTTCTGGTTGTTTTGGCCCTTCTGTTTCCCCCATCAGCACCAGCTGTTTTAGTTTTGCCAGGACTGGATCTTTTTGTGTCCACAGTCTGATATTGTCAGCGGTGACAAGAAGGGTGTCCAGAAAGTTTAAAACCAGAATGGATTCTTCTGGGTATTAATTGTAACATAGTTCTGGGAATCCTCATCTAACTGTAATTGCAGGTAGGCGTGGCTCATGTTCAGCTTCACACTGCCAGTGTTATGTATAAATCCTCTGTGCGAGGGAGTGGGTATTTATCCAGCTGCAAGAAATGCTTTACCATTTTAAAATCCTCACAAAGACAAACTGACCTGTCTGGCTTCACAATCGGTATGGCTGGCGCTGCCCATCCCACAAACTGCATTGCTTTGATGCTTTTCAGCCTCCTGATCTCTGCCTGTAGAGTCATAGAGTCATACAGCATGGGAACAGACCCTTCAATCCAACCAGTCCATGCCAACCATAATCCCAAACTAAACGAGTCCCACCAGCCTGTGTTCAGCCCATATCCCTCCAATAATTTCTTATTCATGTACTTATCACAATGTCTTTGAAACATTGTAACTGTACCCACATTCACCATTTCTTCTGGACGTTCATTTCAAACATGAACAATGCTTTGTTTAAAAAAATTGCCCCCATGGAATCTCACCTTAAAAATGTTCCTGCCAGGCAAATGGCACTGGGTGGCTTTGCAAAATTGCGGAATTCCTGGTCAACATGTAAAGTGGCCTTGGCGCCTCTGATAGTCCCTAGACCTTCCTGAAAAGCCTTCGGATATTTAATTAGTTGTTCACTCAGGCAGCCATTTTCTATTTGGAAAATGTTGAGCCAATCACGGTGAATCAGTTTCACCCACCAAGCTTGGGCCTGAGCCTTTTACTACACTCAGTGGGAACTGAACCAACTGCTTCTCATAAGAGACTGGAACAGAAACTGTACCGTTAATGTGTAAAGGTTCCCCGGTATAGGTTCTCAGTCTGGCTGAGGTCATGCACAAACTTAGTGGTTGGGGTTCAGAGCAACGTTTGTTAAAGACTGGTTCCACAATCCCTGATACAGCCGTGCCGGTATCAACCTCCATTAGAACTGGGTGACCATTTAACCAGACATTTATTTTGATTGTTTAGCAACATCCAAATCAGAACCAATGTAGCTGTTCCAAGCCAGATGTAGGTGGGCTTTCCAAGGTGTGCACTCTCCTGGATACCGGCCTCTGAGTTCTCTTACTCAATTCAGGCTCCGTAGGATTCCTTTGCTGTCTCAAGCCTGGATACCAGCAATAACTACAATGGCTTGCCGGCCCAGATCCTGAAGAACTTTTTAGCCACTTGGCCAAGGCTCAGCTTTGCTGTGGGCTGGCCTAGTGGCCCTCTGCTCAGGATATGCCCAGCATGAGGCTCTGCAATCCAGAGACAGGTTTCCCCTGGTTCTCGAACTACCGATGGTGTCTCAGAATTAGAGAAGGTTTGGGGTTGTAAGATTGCTGAACCAAATCCATCAATTGTTGAAACGTTTTAGTATCTGGTGCCTCAGGGAAAGTTAAGCTCCTATTAACAGAAGAAGCTGCGGGTCCACAAGCTGTCAGAAGAATTACTCATTTCTTTTCATCTGCCCCAAAGTCATTTGCCCGGAAAAAATAACACATTCTTTCCACATACTGTGCCCAGTCTTCAACGGCAAGATCAAATGAGTCAAGCTTCCCAAATAACGACATGATGCCATAAATGCTTACCCCAACTCAAAGACGACTGTTGTGAGCAAATTCTCTTCCAGCATGTGCTGTTTTCTCTTGTCGCCATGAAATAATTGCACAGACGCTGGTATCCCATCATTAAGTCACCGTTTGTTTACATGTGCACTGTATATGAACTGTCACCAGCCAGCTCCAAGCCAGTTCCTCGAGTGAGGAGCCCTTCTGAGCCTCCTGTTTATTTATTTTTTCCTGTTTATAATATTTTATTAAACAAATTACAAAACAATTTACAAAAAACAGTTAACATTTACGGCCGTATACAACAGCAATTTTACAAGGGAGAGGAGCAGCAAAGCCAGGCCCCAAACCCGACCGTTCAGCCAGCTTCCAGGGAATTGAGGACAAACCTCAAATCCCAGTTTCAAATATAAAAAGACAGCAACAATGACCTTTATACATAAGACAATCCAGTTACATAAAAAACAGTGCATACAATACAGACCCAGCAAGCCCCCGCCCCTCCCACCTTCCGGCCACTCTAAGGCAGCCTGCCCCTATGCACCTTCCGGCTCTCGGTCCACCCCATGCCCCTTCCAGTTCTCGGTCCGCCCTGACACACCTTCCAGCCACCTCTAGGACAGCCCGTCCCCTTTCCCAGGGACGACAGCGTGCAGGGTAACCCACAAGCCTTCCGGATCTCAGCCCGCCCCTACACACCTTCTGGCTCTCGGCTGCTCCGACACCTTTCGACCACCTCTAGGACAGCCCGTCCCGATTACCCCTTCTCGGGACAACAGTGTTCAGAACGGCCTACCCACCATCTGGCTCTCGGGGCGACTGGCATCAGGGTGGCCTACCCACCCTCTGGCTTTCAGGACAGCCTACCAACCTTCAGGTTCACAGGATGGCCTACCCACCCTCCAGCTAGCCTTCTGTTTATTTTTTTTTCTCTTTTTTTTTCAAATTTAACCCCCACACTACCACCTAAGTGCGGTAGTGCTTATTTTATCCCCAGCACCCATGGTGTGTGTGTGCAGGTGTGAGACACAGTGAAAGACACAAAGTGCACCAATCTTTATTCAATTTCCACCACCAGGAAGATAGGAAAACACCCGGGTGGCCAGTGACAAACACTGCCCTTAGCCTTCTGTTTATTTTTTTTTTTATTTTATTAAACAAATTACAAAACAGTTTACAAAAAACATTAACAGCTGTACACAAAAGACAGCAGTTTTACAAGGGAGAGGAGCAGCAAAGCTAGGCCCCAAACCCTACCGTTCAACCATTTTACAGGGAGAGGAGGACAAACCTCAAATCCCCCTTCTGTTTATATTATTTTATTAAACAAATTACTAACCAGTTTACAAAAAACATTGACAGCTGTACACAAAAGACAGCAATTTTACAAGGGAGAGGAGCAGCAAAGCTAGGCCCCGAACCCTACCGTTCAACCATTTTACAGGGAGAGGAGGACAAACCTCAAATCCCCCTTCTGTTTATAGCTGTCAGCCAGGGCTCCCTGATTGGCCCAGGTTCACAGCCCCAATCAGGGATCTTATAGTCAATCAGATCCACCTAGCCATGGTTCCAATCACTACAGGACAATGAGTATTTCCCCCTTCACCCAGGAGGAACTCAATGGGGAAATCTGTGCATGTTTTTGTTTCAATGAACAGTTCAATCAATAACGATTCACGGATTTTCACGCAAGTGGCAATTTTCTTCCCCCACTCCCCTGCTGATGTTGTTGTAACTGGTTGGCCCTGTTCTTGTCCCCTCCTGAAGTCCACACATGAGCACTGTCCAGTGGGTAGTAAACCGTTATGGGAATCCTGTCCACTGCCACCAAGTCCAATGATCAGATTGCTGCCCTTTGGCCTGGATGATATCAGATCAGCCCAGTCTGAACTGGAAATGCTGAAATTGTGTTTTTCTCTTTCATTAGGGAGATGGACACTAGCGGTGAGTCCCCTAAAGATGAATGGGAGCCTCTTCACCCGATCTCCATTAAACCTCGCTGTTGAAAACACTTGGAAAAATGGTGGAATTTGTATGTTCGCGAGAGATAAATGTTGGTGTGTCAACAATCACTTATTCGCTGGAACAGAATATCTGAAGAGCAAAGCCAAGATTTGGATGTGATTTTATAACAGGGCGACCTGTGCCCGTTGATTGGTTCAATGTTGAATATGTATCAGTCATCTGGGGGGGATACACAAAGGGGTTTCTGATGGATGTGATTTCTGGGATGATACCTTTACTGGATACATACGTTGGAAAGTTGTATTCTTGTGGAGAAGACCACACACAGCTGAGAATCTCCCAACATGTTCGATTTCTGAATTGCATCAGCAGGAGACACCTTTCATCATGTAGACCTCGGATGGCTACAGCGTCAGAGGGAGATGACCCAAACAGCAAGCTTCTACATTTAGGTAGGAATAGATTTCTTTTATAATACAAGAGGCTGACCAGTGTGTACAAGTGTGAACGTATGAGGGCTCTTAACTAGGTGTCCCTGATGTGTATTTCAAACAGCTGTCACCCTGGGCCTCAAACCCTGAATGCTGATAATCTGGTTAACCCTTGAGCTCCAGGAGATTTCTATTTAGTTGTCGACCAGAAATACAACTGGACTCCCAACATAATCACAGTGTCTGCAAGAGCAGGTCAGAGACTAGGGATCCTGCATTGAGGAACTCACCTCCTGACTCCCCAAAACCTGTCCACCATTTACAAGGCGCTTCACTGTCACAGGGTCAAAATCCTGGAATTTCCACACTGCACCCCAACCCCCAACAGGACACTGTGGGTCAACCCACAGTAGGTGGACTGCACAGTTCAGGAAGGCAGCTCACCCCCCCCCCACCTTCTCAAGGGGGCAACTATGGACAGGGCAATAAACGCTGGGCCCAGCCAGTGACACCCATGTCCCATAAGTGAATAAGAATAAAGAGTCTCCAACCCGGGTGATGATCATTACTTCTTCCTTCTAGGGAATACATCACGTTCATTAATTTGAAACTAATTACAAACTATGTAACAGGGGAGTGGATAGGTGAGTGCCTGATCTTTACATGATCAGTGGAAACACAAGACAATTGTCAGGTTCAAGGAATACACAGCCACTCAGAGAGAATAAAGGTCTGATTTGGAGAATTCTCCTATACGTAAACATGGGAGGATTTTGAGTTTTCGGTCTGATTTGGATGGGTGTAAGAGTTAAGGACAGGAAGAGCCACTTTCAAAGGGCCTGTAACATCCCTGAACCTGATACAGTCACTGCAGGAAATCCATTGGACATGCCACTTGAGCTTCCGGGTTCATGGACTGAATTGTTAACTGTGTTTTTCAGAACGTGTCTTTTCAATGTCTGCTCAGGAACTGTGCCTGATTGCTCTCCAGTGACCCCTGGTGGAAAGCTTATGCATCTATGAATATAATGCTGCTCAATTTGCATAATTTACAGTTTCACATCCTTTAGGCTTATTGTCATTCACACTTAAATGATGGCAATTAGTGTGAGGTAGTGAGAGAGGGGATGCCAGAATCTGTGGAGTTGTATTGTGGCTAAACTTAGGTGTCAAAAACTTCAATTACAATTTAAGCTCCAATCCCAATATTAGCTTGTGCAGTAACTGAGGAAACTTTACTAAAACTGTAAATAATACCCGTTAACGCTGGGCTGTGACTTTAGGGATGGATTATAACTCTCGCTTTTTGGTTTAGCTTATAAAATGGGTCAACATTCAGTCTCTGGTCTCTCCAAAACCTCATAGTTCTTCTGCTTCCACTTGGACAGCAGGATTACTTCACGTTCAAACTAGATGTGCACTTTGGTCACTGAAAGTGGCTGCTCATAAGCAACTGAACTCTTTCTGAGCCGCAGCATGATCTATTACATTATTACATGCTGATTGGCCTAGGGTAGGTGAGCCTTGTTGTAAAGCAGCATAAGATCAATCTCTAATGGGCTTTTACGGTTGAGGGATATTGACTGATGGCACCTCTCGTTATATCCTTACTACTTCCTTAAAGTGGCAATTATCCATAAGCCTATCTTCTTGATTAAAGTTTGCTCCTGTTATTGAATTACTTTTTCCTAAGATAAGACAATAGTTTGGATTGTTCTTTCCCTGTTGTTTTTGAGGAAGCCTATGCAGTCAGGACCCAATAACTGATATTCAGGTCTCAGTTGTCATGAAATCAAACACTTGTTCATTACTGATCATTTGCTGCTCTTGGAGCTATTTGGTAATTTACTTTTCTCTGTGTGGTTTTTGAATGTCTGGAAAGAGTCTTATTACCCCTTTTTTGAAGACAAAAGATATAGTGTAAAGGTTGCTTACAACTTTAAAGCTATAAAAATCTAATACAGCAACTTTTTACACAGATTATGTAAAAAAGACTGAAGTAATGAAATATTGTTCCAGCCTTGAGTGACTGTCTGTGTGGAGTTTGCACATTCTCCCCGTGTCCACATGGGTTTCCTCCGGGTGCTCCAGTTTCCTCCCACAGTCCAAAGATGTACAGGTTAAGTGAATTGGCCATGCTAAATTGCCCATAGTGTTCAGGGATGTGCAGATTAGGTGCATTAGTCTGGGGTAAATGTAGGGTAATAGGGTAGGGGAATGGGTCTAGGTGTGTTGCTCTTCGGAGGGTCAATGTGGACTTGTTGGGCCAAATGGCCTGTTTCCACACTGTAAGGATTCGATGGTGCTATGTAGTCTGGAGGGTTATACCATTACAAACTTTACAAAGTTCACTGTAATACAAAAGCCCTGGCTTTTGCCCGAAACATCGGTGTTTCCTGCGCCTTGGATGCTGCCTGACCTGCTGTGCTGTTCCAGCACCACTCTCATCTCGACTGCATAAGAGTGCTAGTGATTGCTTTCCAATCATGCTCTGTGAGAGAAAGTTGTCTACAGTTGTCCAACAATAGACAGAAGAGCCAGTTTCAGTTACCAAACTTGTATAGCACTGTGTCATATCACTTCATTTTGTCAATCAATCTGATGCACCCATCTGAATTCTAGAGTCCTCTCCACGCAGTGTGCCCTTTGCCTGACAGCCTGAGCACCAATGAAACAAATCCATCAAAGCCACGTTAGAGCAATTGTAAAGGAAAAATTGGCTCTCACAAGAGCAGAGTACTCAGGTCTATTTGCCAAGTTTGCATTGAATTCGGGGTAAATTGCAAGGTGGGGTCCTTGAGGCAAAGTTCAAAACTCAGGAGCATATTGCAGTCAGTGTTGAAGTGGGGAGTCCATCGTGTCAAAGAGGAATTGATCAGGACTTTATTGAAAGTAATTTGTTATTCCATAAATTCAGTGATAGATGACATGAGCTAGCTATTTCAAGTATTTTAAACTGAAAAGCTTCCCAGGAAATTAATTGCAAATTCTATTACATTCAAAAAGAGTCCATATCCTAAAAATGAGAAAGAAACAATTTCATTTCCCCTGCTGATGTTGTTGTAACTGGTTGGCCCTGTTCTTGTCCCCTCCTGAAGTCCACACATGAGCACTGTCCAGTGGGTAGTAAACCGTTATGGGAATCCTGTCCACTGCCACCAAGTCCAATGAACAGATTGCTGCCCCTTGGCCTGGCTGATATCAGATCAACCCAGTCTGAACTGGAAATGCTGAAATTGTGTTTTTTTCTTTTTGTCAGGAAGTGGACACGAGCAGTGGGACATGAACTGCTCAAACAGCCTCGTCAGTTCCCCCGAAGAGGAAAGGGAACCTCTTCACCTAATCTCCATTAAACCTCGATTCTGCAATCACTTGGAAACTGATGGATGTCGTTCTTCACGGGAGATAAATACTGGTGTGTCAGCAATCATTTATTTGCTGGAACAGGATATCCGAAGAGCAAAGCCAAGATTGGGATGTGGTTTTGTAACAGGGCGACCTGTGCCTATTGATTGGTTCAATGTTGAATATGTATCAGTCATCTGGGGGGATACACAAAGGGGTTTCTGATGGATGTGATTTCTGGGATGATACCTTTACTGGATACATACGTTGGAAAGTTGTATTCTTGTGGAGAAGACCACAACACAGCTGAGAATCTCCCAACACGTTCGATCTCCGAAAGCATCAGCAGGAGACACCTTTCATCATGTAGACCTCGGGTGGATACAGTGCTGGTACTGCAGAGCAAGGAGGTTCAATCAACACACTTCAAGATCACAAAGGATTCTGTTTCTCCTTGATATGTAAAGGCACCTTCTGGTCATAAAGCAGTAAGGTAGTAAGTGGTAAGAAGTGGGATTTTGTGAGAGTCAGGATGCGGTGTTTGAGACAGTCCTGACACTGAGCATCAAATCCAACACAGTTTGGAAATTAAATTAGTTCACCCTCTGGTAACATTGCTCTCCCTTTATTCTTGCTCGTTGATGTGCAATGATATAAAATTATTCTTAATGGGTCACACTACCATCTAATCAGCTGATGGTGTTTTTAATATATCATTATTCCGTGTGGTTCAGGGACTATATTTAGATTCACCAGGATGACATTGTGCCTCACATAACCAGTTGGTCTCGACAAAACAGTGACATTTTTCTCTGCCCTGCTCCCCTGCTGATGTTGTTGTAACTAAGACACGGACCTTCTCAGGCAGCTGGCCCTGTTCTTGTCCCCTCCTGAAGTCCACACATGAGCACTGTCCAGTGGGTAGTAAACCGTTATGGGAATCCTGTCCACTGCCACCAAGTCCAATGATCAGATTGCTGCCCCTTGGCCTGGCTGATATCAGATCAACCCAGTCTGAACTGGAAATGCTGAAATTGTGTTTTTTCTCTTTCTGTAGGGAAATGGATACCAGCAGTGGGACATGAACTGCTCAAACAGCATCATCAGTTCCCCCAAAGAGGAAAGGGAACCTCTTCACCCGATCTCCGTTAAATCTCGATTCTGCAATCATTTGAAAAATGGTGAGGATTACTTCTGACAAAAAGTCACAGACCTGAAATATAAACTCTGTTTCTATCTCTCCACAGATGCTCCTGGCCTGTGAAATGCTTCTAGCAAGTTCTCTCTTCATGAAACATCTTTTCTTTGTTCATGGGAAATAAATACTGGTGTGTCAACAATCATTTGTTTGCTGGAACAGGATATCCGAAGAGCAAAGCCAAGATTGGGATGTGGTTTTGTAACAGGGTGATCTGTACCCATTGATTGGTTCAATGTTGAATATGTATCAGTCATCTGGGGGGATACACAAAGGGGTTTCTGATGGATGTGATTTCTGGGATGATACCTTTACTGGATACATACGTTGGAAAGTTGTATTCTTGTGGAGAAGACCATGCACAGCTGAGAATCTCCCAACACGTTCAATCTCCGAATTGTAACAAGCATCAGCAGGAGACACCTTTCATCATGTAGACCTCGGATGGATACAGTGTCAGAGGGAGATGACCCAAACAGCAAGCTTCTACATTGAGGTAGGAATAGATTTCTTTTTAAAACAAGAGGCTGACCAGTGTGTACAAGTGTGATTGTATGAGGGCTCTTAACGAGGTGTTCCTGATGTGTATTTCAGACAGCTATCACCCTGGGCCTCAAACCCAGCTCAGCCTACGTGGCTGAGACTCAGCCAGCTCACTCTCCGGTGACATCAGTTTCCTTTCATACTTTCGCACATTTTACACCCAGTGATATAAAGACATTCTTGATCAACAGTACTGCTGTCTGATTGTGAACTTTTTTATCGATGTACCTGAATTTTGCGTGGCAGTGAGTGTTTCCTTTATCATACAACCCATGTCATCCTTGCGGTTTATGGCCAAAGATCAGTCAGTGGAATGAGAGGTCGGAAGGGATTTTGCCACACAACCTTTAATTTCATTGATCTATAACTGTATATTAAAAAGGACGTCTGAGAGACTGACATTATCATTTGTTGGGAGACAGGTCAATTTGGCCAGCTTTTCCTTGAGTATGTTTCAGTGCAGACTTTTCACTATATGTATGAGGGGGCCAGGCACTATAAACACCGCACTTGTGGGTGTCCACCTACCGAGAGACATGATCCACCTCATGATGAATAAGAGTGGTTCAAAATTGCTAATACTTAACATGAGTGACTGCAGACAGGAAGATGTGATTGATTATCCACAACCACTTGTTATCTGCAACGAGAGAAAGTTGAGCGATCCACATCCATCGCCTTGTGCATTGTCTCAATTCTCCAACACAGCCTCCTGCTAAAGCAAAGTACTGTGGACACTGGAAATTTGAAACAAAGACAGAAAATACTGAAGTAACTCGGCAGGTCTGGCAGCATCCGTGCAGAAAGAGTCTATGTAGAAATCAGCCTGGGAAAAGTTAGAGATGCAATAAGGCTTAAACAAGCACAGATGCAGGTGTGGTGTAGAGGGCAGGAGTAAGTTACTGGGAAGGTCTGTGAAAAGGTAGAAAGCAGGAGAGATTAAATGACAAAAAGGATGATGGTGCAAGGCAAACGTGGATGGTCATGGAAATGTCCTTAATTTCTTAAATGCTACAACACTTTAAAAAGTGCTTCATTAACTGGAAAGCACTTTGGGACAGCTGAAGGTTTTAGAAATGCAAGTTCATTCTTTCTGGTAACATGAGGCAACTGCTCTCCATTTCATTAATGCTGTGAGTTGTTCTCCTGTCCAGTTGTATCACATGTGTGAGCCCTGGCTAGCTTGTTTCTGAGTAAGAGATCATGGACTCAAGACCAGATCCTGCACATATTCTGTTTCTTTCTTCTGCGCAGTACTGAGAGACTATTGCATTGTCAGAACTGCCACTTTCAAATGCGATGTTAAACAAAACTCTGCAATGTAAAAGAGCCCATGGTACTATTTGTAGAAGGGAGCTTTCCTGGAATCCTGGCTTGCGTTCCCCCCTTGACTACTACCATCAAAGCAGTATCTAAATTGGTTTTGTGGGATCATGCTGTGTACAGGTTTAGTAATTATCACAGAGCTGGAAAGATTGAAATTGTGTTTTTTTCTCTTTCTGTAGGGAGATGGATACCAGCAGTGGGACATGAACTGCTCAAACAGCCTCATCAGTTCCCCCAAAGTGGAAAGGGAACCTCTTCACCTGATCTCCATTAAACCTCGATTCTGCAATCACTTGGAAAACTGGTGAGGATTACTTCTGACAGAACGTCACAGACCTGAAATATAAACTCTGTTTTTCTCTCTCTCCGCAGATGCTGCCTGGCCTGTGGAATGATTCCAGTACATTCTCTCTTCATGAAACGTCATTTCTTTGTCATGAATGTGTCGACGGTCAGTTACTTGCTGGAACAGGATATCCGAAGAGCAAAGCCAAGATTGGGATGTGGTTTTGTAACAGGGCGACCTGTGCCTGTTGATTGGTTCAATGTTGAATATGTATCAGTCATCTGGGGGGATACACAAAGGGGTTTCTGATGGATGTGATTTCTGGGATGATACCTTTACTGGATACATACGTTGGAAAGTTGTATTCTTGTGGAGAAGACCACAACACAGCTGAGAATCTCCCAACACGTTCGATCTCTGAATTGTAACAAGCATCAGCAGGAGACACCTTTCATCATGTAGACCTCGGGTGGATACAGTGCTGGTACCGTAGAGCAAGGAGGTTCAATCAACACACTTCAAGATCACAAAGGATTCTGTTTCTCCTTGATATGTAAAAGCACCTTTGGTCATAAAGCAGAAAGGTGGTAAGTGGTAAGAAGTGGGATTTTGTGAAGGCTTCAGAATCTCCCTGTTGACGGGCTGACACTGACTGGGTCTCCCACTCAGCCCAATGTAGAGTCTGGGGGTTTGGCTCGGTCACCCTTGGGTTACAGCATAGCCTTATACAGGTCGTGGTTTGTGAGTTCTGCATCTGCCGAATCTCACTGCGATTTTCAGTGTCATCATGCATGTGCTCCATAAGGTTACTGTTAATTCAATGGCCCTGAGGTTTGGATGTATAAAACATATGGGTGGAGCAAATATAAATATCCCACCTAGAGATTCACATAGAGAGAGAAATAAAGAAAACGCTACCTCATTCACTGAGAGGGTAACAGAAAGATGAAATAAAACACTTCCCTATTCACCCAGTGCAATGAACACAGTACAGGAAGACACATATTTACAGGCAGTTAGAGCAAAAGAGGATACTCGATGATCAAAGAGGTACGATACATCATAAAGAACATCATCTCTGGGCAGGCTGCTGATGTGCCCTCATGCCTTCCAGCAAATAGGCCACAATTATTAACTTCAAACCTGATGGCACCAACAAGTGAATGGCAGACAGGTCAATGCCTGTGCGTAACCAAAGCATAACATAACAACAAGAGGGAAAGAGAGGGAAAACCTGGAGTAGCAGAGTTTTAATATTTCATTCCAAATGGTTGAATGACTCAAATTCTGACTGGTCAGATTTCACAGCAGCAAATGTTAAAGTTTCACACTGACTGTCTTAGCCAAAAATGTGCCTTTGAATGAGGAGTAGATTTCTAATTTGCAAAGATGTCATTTTTCTTACAGGACACAGAGTGGTGTATGGTGCAGAATGACCACACGGGCTGTACATGGAGCACTGGAGGTATACAGTCATACAAGACACTGGAGCGGAGCATTGCCTAAGCACTGCTGGGCCTGAATGATCGAAGGCAATGGTATTGAGTACGCAGCCCACTCATTGTCCATCTCTGACTCACCAGCTCGCACTATGAACCTCCCTTGCTTGCCTCCTTCCCCTCACCAACCCTCTCTCAAGCTCTCTCTTTGGCTTCAGGAAAGGAAGGGATAAGTGAGACGGAGATCAGAGGGCAGCAGTGAGCACGAGAGCGAGGCAGTGAGTGAGAGGGTCTGAGCAGAGATGGATGTGACTGAACCTTGTGCAGGCTAAGAAGTCTTGGCTCTGGGCTAGACAGGTGGCAAGGACCCTATATTGCCTCTATTTGAAAAGGCTCACCACACTTTATGCTCTTCAGGCACCCAACAGGCCAGCCCCACCAGTAACAGAATGAGACTTATGACTGAGTCACTGTGTGAGAGTCAGCGTGCAGGACTCAGTCACAAGCATAAGAGATTCAGCGAGCAGGAGAAGAGCGCTGAGTGAAAGTGAGCCAGACAGAGGCATCAAGAGGGGGCAAGTGCGCTTTATCCTGGGTGGTGTTAAGTTGTTGGAGCTGCCCCCATCCAGGCAAGTGGGGAATATTCCATCACACTCCTGACTTGTGCCTTGTGAATGGTGGACAGGCTTTGTGGAGTCAGGAGGGAAGTTACTCACCACAGTATTCCCAACCTCTGACCCTGCTCTTGCAGCTACAGTTATTGATTAATGGTGATGCACATTAAGGGGTGAGATATGGTGAACAGGGAGGGGCTGGCAAATAGGGAATGGGCGGGATGAGGGGAATGCTGTGACTAGAGAGAGTGCATTGAGCAGGGAACAGGAGAGATGGTGAGCGAGGAGAGGATGTGAGATGCTGGGTGGGTAGAGAGGGGATGGTGAGTGTGGAGGCCTCAGGGGGTGGAAAGCAAGTGGGATGTGTTAGTAAGTGGGTAACACTTAGTTAGTTATGAAATAGATTGGGAATTATAATTGGTGTACTGTGGACAGTTTCTAATGTTTCCATCTTTTATGTTTTTTTTGTACCTACCAGATTTTGAAGAAATCACAATGCATCATTAAGCTTCTTCTTAATTGGACTGCAAGTAGAATTTAAATGTTCCAGTATCCTAATTGTGCCTTACTATTTTTCCAGTAAATATGATTGATCTCAGGTGATCAAAGAAATCCATGTGATAGTCAATGATACGGAAATGGTAAATTCAAAGAAGCATAAATTGAATTGAAAGTGTAGGTCAAGCAGGTTTAAACTAGGAAAACTGAGGTCAGGAACCTTCACTTCACAGAGAGCAATCAACAGTTGGACTGCTTTCCCAAATTTAGGTAGATGCAAAGAACCTAGAAATCATTAAAGAAACAATTATATGCTGTGATGAAGGACTCTTGATTCCTCCTCGCTGCAAGGACTCTTAACCTTCCTCATATTATCTGATGAGTTCAAATTGCATCTTTGAGGCCTGCGATCCACATTGTGTCCTCTGAATGAGTGGTTCAGGAAGTTCATGTGCATCACCAGAAAGAGTGGCTACAAGAGCAGGGTCAGAGGTTGGGAATCCTGCAGTGAATAACTCACCAAAGCCTGTCCACATCTACAAGGCACAACTCAGGAGTGTGATGGAATACTCCCCACTTGCCTGAATGGGAGCAGCTCCAACAACACTCGAGAAGCTCGACACCACTCAGGACAAAGCAGCCTTGCTTGACCGACAACATTGACTCTCCTCACCACCGATGCACAATGGCAGCAGTGCAAACTGTCTACAAGATGCACTGCAATAACTCACCAAGGCACATTAGACAGCATCTTCCAAACCCACAATCACTTCCATCTTGAAGGACAAGGGCAGCAGATACATGGGAACACCGTCCCTTGCATGTTTCCCTCCGAGCCCCTCACCATCCTGACTTGGAAATATATCGCCATTCCTTCAGTGTCGCTGGGTCAAAATCCTGGAATTCTCACCCTAAGGGCATTGTGGGTCCATCTACATCACTGGACTGCAGCGGTTCAAGAAGGCAGCTCAACACCATCTCCTCAAGGGGCAACTTGTGATGCTAACATGTCATGAATGAGTAACAATGAAAATCAAATTTTAATATCAAATATCAATATTACTTCCCCCAGAGTTGTTACTACTCCAACATTCTCCCAGAATCTCCAGGAATAAATTTTCAGTCCCTGGTCACTGCTTTGAACAATGTGGGAGGTAAAATCAAAGGTACCTAGCAATAATTGCATTGCTTGTGTTTCCTTTGGATCTTCTGCTCATTCACCATAAGGAAGTATCGGGGCTTGGAGTTCATGTGATTTAAACTTCAGGAATACAGTCAACCTGAGTTATAAACCTATCCTTTTAATTCTGTCATTCCTGACATCTAGGTATTAATTATGAAAGTAGTTAATGAACTGTTGCATTTGCCACAAACCCAACGACCTTGAGTTTGAGCTCTACCTGCCTTGATTCTATTCTTCTCTCCCCCCCCCGTCTCCCCCCCCCTCCCCCCCCCCCCACACCACACACACACACACACACACACACACACATCTTGCCTCAGATAATCCTTAAACCCAACCTCATTCTATTTCAGGTTCACCGACAAGACATGAAAATAATACTCGCAGGCACTTCCTCATGTAAAAATCATCTTTATAATTCACACAGAAACATTACAGAAAAGAATCTCCACATTGAATAAATGGAACAATTGTTTATCAAAAGGATTCAAACAAAATAAGTGAATTAATTCAGGGAAATAGTGTGTAATGTTAGCTCATAATCAACATCAATATTGACGCAATATAAAAATGGAACCACATACTGCAAGAAGTCACTGATGATATTTAACATCTGTTATGAACACAAACATGTACGTTTCCTGATGGCATAGTGCAATACTGATTAACGTAGAGAAGGAGAACCCATGGTTTCAATCCCCAATCTGTGTCAAGTTTAACTTGATTTCACCTGGGACAGTCATAGGATCACATAAGACTGGTGTTTATGTTCCACTCGAGCCATTCCCAACTTATCCCATCTAAATCCATCATTATAAAACTCTCTACCCCTTCTTCCTCATATGCTTGTCCAGGTTCCACTTAAATGCATTTATACAATTCCGTTTAACCACTCCCTGTGGGAGTGAGTTCCACTTTCAACACAGGAGCACACTGATCACCTTAAGTGCCGCTGCACCAGGCAGGGGAAGATAAAAAAAAACAACTAGGAATGCCCATTCCTCACAGTCCTCAGTATTCTCGGTGTGAGTGTGTGTCGCTCAAGTGATGATGGGACTGGGTTCAGATGGGAAGTTCCTACAGTTCTTGTGTACGGTCAGAAAGGATGGCTTCTAGGGCCAGGCATCAGAGAACATCTAGCACCCACAGAACAGTCCTCCAACAAGACTGGCAGTCCAAAGAATTGAAGGAACCTGAAGAGAGTGAAAACTCAGTCAAGTGCCAAGTGCCTGCACTGCAAACACATTCACCTAAAGAAGCTCCCCCAGATGTTTCAGGCTGTTAAAATGCAATTTGAAAGGAGACATTTCAAGAAACAGATTCAAATACTTTAAAATTCTCTCCCTTCTTCCTGCTGAAAGTTGGCAGATTCAAAGCCTAAAAAATGTTTGACCCTCTCTGATCTGGCTGGTTAAACTGAAAACCCAAGACCTTCAAGAGCTGCAATGGCAACTGGTCAGGACTGACAATGGAACCCAACTGTCACAAGACACTGAAGTCCACAGGGGAACTGCAGACTGCTCTGTGCTAAGCACTGACACTTAACTGTCACTGGCAAACTTCTGGTAATGCTGAAATGCTTCCCCAAAGCAAATACTACATGATACAGTACTTTTCACCAGCACAGAAAGTCCTTGCATTTTACGCTTCTCTTTCAATAACTATCAAGATTAACCTAAGGAATTATTGAATATTCCAACACTGAAGCATTGTGTAGTCTGTTTCTCCCCACATCAGTCTTCTAAGTTGAATGCACTCTCCTGCTCATTCTTTATGCCCATTCACATATGTCCTTCAAGCTGAACTGCGTAAAGATGTTTTTCTGTCTTTTCATTTCACTTACCTTCATTGCAAATAAGAGCTGCATTTTTAAAAAAATGACCTAAGAGGTACATGCAGTCTATGTGGATGGAGTCACGCAGGAGTGTATAGAACATCGACAGGGTATAGGTCAGGCTGTAATACTGTCAATTAGAATCGAGAGCTTATTACTCATCATGCAAATACGTTTTGTCTTTTCACCATAGAGATGTGCACCTTCTGCCTTTATCCACCTTCGACCTCGTACATTTCTGTTTTGAATTGTATACAGATAAACAATGCCATCAGTCTATCTCCAACAGATTCCCATCCAGAGTTCATTTCATTACAGAACAATGTGACTGTCCTTCATCAACTGAGAGCTGTTGTCCCGGGTGCGAAGACCATTTGAATAGATAGAGGTACTGGAGATATTTACATTCATCTAAGAATGAAGGGAAAGACCTGGCCCTTCCAGTGGTATTTGAATCTTGAATTGATTCATGCAGATCTGGAATTTGAAAAGGTGGGAAAGCAGGAAATAACAGGTACTCATCGCAAACAATGATTTTAAATCTCTGATCAGTATTAGGAGGAACACAGGCAGAGAAAACCAGAGGACAAAATCAAGGAAGTGGTTGTGTTTTATATTTAACATTTGGCCATTTACTCTGCTGGATTATACTTGTTAGAGGCAGGTTTAGAGGAACAGTATTAAAGGGAGATAGTTCACTGCTTAAAGGTCAATTGTGCTTGCCACTGAACAATGACATGTTTTAAACTACTAGACAAGGGCATGAAATAATTTGGGCTTGAGAAACAAGTGGTTGAATAGGTTACATGTTAAATGGCTGCTTAGAAAGAAATTCAATGTGAATTGTGGCTGCATAAAATGCCAGACTGGTGGCCCAAAGATGACAACCTGTTGAGAGTGGATGATAAGCACATTGGAAAATATGTCGTCTGCAACAGGCAGAATCCAAGGTCACAAGTGAGCTGCATACTTGTCCTGATTATTCTTTTGGACACGGGGCACGTAACTTTCTCTGCTGGGTCACAAAGATACACACTTCCTTAACTGGTGATGTGCCACTCCCATGCCAAGCACCCTTTCATTAGCAGAGTGTGAGGTGCCTGTTCAACTCCTTTCAGTCAGATTGCTGAAAACATACTCAGGCAGGTAACAAATGAACAGACTCAAAGATTTCTTCATACTTGCAGGAACTGTGATTCCTAGAGAGAGAGAGAGACACACACCCACAGACCATGGTGTGTGGAGACTTATGGCTAGAGTGTCAACATGTTATCTACTTGTCACCAGCTGGGAGCTAAATAAACTGGTTGTTCACTAATAACCTTGACCAGTACTTGCTGTGCGATGGTGACTAGCTCATGCTGTGACTACAGGGGTTGTGGCTGTGAGTGGGACAGTAGAACCACAGTCGTAATCCAGATCCACAACGGTGTGAATGTTTGTGTTCAGACTGCTCATGGATGTCGCTGTCTGCCGATCTCGGATACTCTGAATGTAGCTCTAAAGAAACATGGAGAAAAATTAATTACTCTAAAAAAGTATAGGGCAGCAAAAGGCTGTTCCACGCATCATGTCCCTGCTGGTTCTTTGAAGAAGCTAGCCAATTCATCCCATTCCCTTTGTCTTTATTTCCAATTTTTCCCCGTTAGGTATTTATCAAATTCTGTATTTAAGACAATGATTGCATCATACAATGCATTCCAGATCCCAGCAACTCACTGTCTGATATTTGTTTTTCCCTCATATGTTCTTCCTTCAGTGGAAATTGCAGCAGTCACCATGTTACTGAAGGAATCTGAAGAATTTCCACCAGTGTTTCTGAGGTTTTCATGTCTGACACCCACTTCCATTAGAAAGCGAAACCTGGAGCCAACATCCTGAACCACACTGTCCCATGCCCAAGCCCCTACACATTCCTGAAAATACCATACAACCATCGGAACAGAAGTAGGCCATTCAGCCCATCGAGTCAGCTCTGCCATTCAATGTGATCACAGCTGATTTGATCATCCTCAACTCCACTTTCCTGCCTTTTCCCCATACACCCTCGATTCCCTTCCTGATTAAAAATCTGTCTGTCTCAGCCTTGAATACACTCAATGACCCAGCCTTGACAGCTCTCTGCAATAAAGAATGCCACAGATTCACTACCGTCTGAGAGAAGGAATGCCTCCTCATCTCTGTCTTAAATGTGGGAGCCCTTATTCTGAGATTATGCCCTCTGGTCTCAGATTCTCCCCCAACGGGAAACAAGCTTTCCGCATCTAGCCTTAGTCTGCTAAGAATCTTGTATGTTTCATTAAGGTCACCTCTCATTCTTCTAAACTCCAATGAGGACAGGCCCAATCTACTCACCCTCTCCTCATTAGACAGTCCCTCCATACCTGGGATCAGCCGAATGAACCTTCTCTGGATTGCCTCCCATGTCAGTCTATCTTTCCTTAGATAAGGGACACAAACCTGTTCACAGTATTTCAGCTGTGATCTGATTGGTGTCTTGTATAGTTTTAGCAAAACCTCCCTTTTTTTTACTACGTTCCCTTTGAAATAAAGGTCAACATTCTATTTACCTTCCCTTTTACCCACTGAACTCGGATACCAGCTTTTAGTGATTCATGGTTGAGAACTCCCAACTTCCTCCACTCCATAGTATCCTGCAGTCTTCCTCCAGTTAAGTAATGTTCCTGCTCCTCCAAGCAGGCTGCACAATTAAGTAGGAATACCAATAGAACATCAGTTGGGAACAGAATGGTAGAACTCTTATTCCACTGGCACTTCACTGAGATTATGCCAAGCAGAAAATCCCAGCCTCACTGCCTTGGCTCACACCTGAAGGACGGCACATGGATAGTTGACGTTCATGGAATCACACCTTGCAAGGATTCACCACTGTCAGGGAGAGGAACAACACTAGCTGGATGTGGAGTGGATGTCCTGGTCCTATATTGCATCGCACTGTCAGATTCCTTTTCCATAATTCGCTCACGTGAACACACCAACATCTACCTTTAATCATAGCACTGGGGATATTTTTGGATTCACTATCTGACTTTAAAAAAGGGGTTCGTAGCAAAGTTGGCTAAATAGAGAGTGTATGGTTTGGAATAATGCAAACAGCATGGGATCGATTCCTGTTCTAGCCAAGGTAGATTTAGGCCTGCCCCTGAGAATGGAAGGCAATGGCAAACCAACACTGACACATACTGCCAAGAAATCAACTTAGGATGAAGCATCAGTAGGTCATGAGCCCAGGAAAGCTTCAGGCAGAGCATGCATGGACTGGAATGGAATGTGACTCAATTCCTGTGTTCAAATTGGTTTGATTTATTTGGATGGAGAAGTTGAGGTAAATCACATAGATACCTTTGAATGGAAGATAAGGCCATGAGGGAAAAGGGTTATGCTGATGGGTTCAATGAGGAAGGGTGAGAAGAAGGTCATGTGGACCATAAATTGATCTTTTGGGCCGAATGGCCTGTTTAGGAGCCATGTATCCTGTGTAATTCTACATAACAACATAGCATTTTTATTCTTCTGCTCCCTGTTAAGCTAAGATCAGAGGTTTTCTGTTCTCCCTTATCATTCTAATATCCCAAGGACAAGAGTTTGACTTTGAATACTTTACCGGTGAAAGGATGTCTCCGGTGTACCGTTTGACTGGGTATGGCTTCCTGCGATATGTGCCCTCCGCCTGAGACGCCCTTTGTCGTTTCTTTGCTTCTTGCTGTCGTATTCTCATCAACTGCACTCGTTTTTGTCGTTTACTGATAATGACTACAGGAAGAAGAAAGCATTAGTGGCAATAGAATTTATTTTAATAGCTCTAATTCCCTCTCCTTGTCTTGACCTACCCTCTACAAGATGGCTCCATCTTTACTCAAGAATAGGACAATTGAGCCAAGTCATACTTCTGTCATTCTCATTTGCTTTTCTCAGTGGAGTCAACAGTAAATCAGCATGGCCAGAAGAAGATTGGACCCAACAATGTGCTTTGGCAAGAACCTGGTCATCAAACAACGAGTAGAACAATTGAACCCAGAGCAACACCAGTCAGCTCTCTCTACCTGGTCCCAAAAGGTTTTCCCAGTCAAAATACTCATGATCAGCATCAATGTAACATGAACTGGAGAGGACAATTTAATGAGTCCTTTGAATCCCATAATATATCTACGCTGAAGCACTGATTGTGAGAATCAGTTGCTAAAATCATCATCCAGTGTGTTCCATATCACACAAACTAGCAATGTACCATGCTTGATCCCAGGTCTGGCTTGAATTAAGTAGAGGAGCGCTGGGAACAATAGAATTGGTCTCAGACCACCCTACCCTGATCACAGGAAGGGACATGTGGTGGTGGGGAGGGGTGAGTGGGATAATCATTAAGGTTTCTAACCCAATCACTGCCCAGTGACCTTTGCCATAAAGTGTATGCGTGCATGCACTAAATGACAGCAAGCTCAGGCTGTGTTAGACAATAATTATCCATCGACACTCACTGTCACATCACTCCAACAGTATCCTCATGGCAGTCTATTTGGTTAGAGGGTAGAGAAGTAGAAAATCCTTTCCTACCAGTTTTGAGCTGGCCTTACCTTCAGTGTGTGAATAGCCTTCAGCTGTCAGCTTCCATTGGACCAGAATGCCCAGTATACTCAGCACTGGCCAGATGGCAAGGATCACCCAACTGTACCAACAAATGGGCAATGAAGGAGCAATCTTGAGCCTCTCATAGACATATATTGCCAACGAAAACAGCTCGATGAAGTAGTCCACAGTCAGTGTAATGATGGCGCCACCAAAAACTGCAGTGGAGATAATGGTGAAGAGCTTTTGCCACTGTAAAGTTAAGACAGCAAACAGCATGCCGACACCAATGAGAAGGCCCACTGGCACCCAGATGGTATGCGGGTGGTAGAACTGCTCCATCACAATGAGGGTGACAGTTGCTACTAGCAGGCCAAGGACGAGGCCAATCATGAAGAGCCCAACACTACGGACAAGCATGGTGACCAGTCCGCACAGGATTCCGATGCCAAGACCAATACCAGCACTGGCCTCCACACTCAGCTGAATGTCCAGAACCCGCTCCTTGTAACACAGTAGGAAAATGATGATGGAGCCAAACATCAGCCCACAGAGGAACATGACAGCCTTGAAACAGCGATAACCTGCAACAAAGTTTGAAAAGGTAACATTAATCACTTTTACCACACTAAAGCAATGACAGTCAGGCAACCTGATGTTAAATTACAGGTTCATGCCACTCTTAGTAATGAACAGACAACAGGAATCCCTATCCCTAAACAACATTATGAAGCAGAGAAATTGCTGCTAAAACCAATTCTGAGCTCCACACAATGATGGAGATTTTGTTAATTATTTAATCACTACCCTGAGGCACGTTAAATCATGGAGTCATACAGCATGGAAACAGATCCTATGGTCCAACTAGTCCATGTCGACCATGTTCCCAAACCAAACTGGTCACACTTGCCTGCATTTGACCCATACCTTTCCAATTCATGTCCTTATCCAAATGTCTTTTAAATGATGTAACTGTACTCACATCCACCACTTCCTCTGGAAGTGCATTCCACACACGAACCATACGGCGTAAAAAAAAAGGTTGCCCCTCGTGTCCTTTTTAAATCTTTCTCCTCACACCTTAAAAATATGCCCCCTACTTTTGAAATCCCCCACCCTCGAGTAAAGACCCTAGCTATTCATCTTATCTATACCTCTCATGATTTTATAAACCCTTATAAGGTCACCCTCAACCTCCTATGTTCCACGAGAAACGCCTCAGCCGATCCAGCCTATTTTAATAACTCAAAACCTCCGTTCGAGGCAACATCCTGGTAAATCTTTTCTGAACCCTCTCCAGGTTAATAATATCCTTCCTATAACAGGGCGACCAGAACTGGACACAGTATTCCAGAAGAAGCCTCACCAATGTCCTGTACAACCTCAACAACACGTCCCAACTCCTTCACTCAAAATGAGCAATGAAGGCGTCCGTGCTAAACACCTTCTTGACCACGCCGTCTACCTGTGACTCAAGCTTCAAAGAATTATATACCTGAATCCCTAGGTCTCTTTGTTCTGCAACACTACCCAGGGGCCTAACTTTAATGATATAAGTCCTGCCCTTTTTTTGTTTTACCATAATGCAATACCTCGCATTTATCCAAATTAAACTCCACCTGCCACTTCTCAGCCCAGTGATCCAATTGATCAAGATCTCTTTGTAACCTTAAATAACCTTCACTGTCCACCATACCGCCAATCTTGGTGTCATCCACAAAATTACTTACCATGCCTCCTAAATTCTCATCCAAATCATTTATATAAGTGACAAACAAACGTTGATAAACAGGTCTTTTAAAGATGTCACTTTGCCCAACAGAAGCTCTGAGGATAGTCACCGAACTGAACCATTATTCTATTTCTTTCCCCACAGACGATGACTGACCTGCTGAAGTGTTCCAATGGTTTTTTTGTTTTCTTTCAGATTGACCAACTGTGGTTCAGTTTGGGGCAACAACTCATCGCTGGCCTGCAAGGTTTCTTTGATAGTTTGGAATCTTTCGAGATTTAAGACAAATTGATCTGTAACAACTTGCACTTACATAAGACCTCGAACACACAGACTAACTGGATGCACTTTACAGTTAAGTGTACAGAAATCAGATAGGAAAGGAAAATTGGGAGAGACGATCAGAAACTTGTCAGAGTGATAAGAATTTCTTGCCTTTCCCCCATAATCCTTGATTTCTTTCCTGATTAAAAATCTGTCTGTCTCAGCCTTGAATATACTGAATGAGCCAGCTTCGACAGCCCTCTGTGGGAAAGCATTCCACAGATTCACTCCCCTCAGAAAACATCCTTTCTCACCTCTGTCTTAAATGGGTGACCCCTTATTCTGAGGTGATGCCCTTTGGTCAGAGGCACTCCCACACATGGGGAAACAACCTCTCCACATCTCCCCTGTCGAGTCCCCTAATATGATGGGGGAATGCTCAAGAGGCCAGAATTAAGTGACCATAGATATCTCAAAGGTTTGTAGGAGATGACAGAGGTAAGGAGTCTTTGGCTAAGATGGGAGAGATAAGAATGGAACCAGGAGAGAGCAGATCCCACCAACAGCTGGACAACAATGGAGAGTTGTTGGAGGAGGATGGTATAGTCACCATGACAACAGTTGCAGATAGATCAAGGAGGGAAAGTTTACCTTTGTCCCAAGCACACACAATGTGGACCAACAAAGGAGAGATCAGGACACATTCTTGATGGTATGAAGTTAAATACAGTGGCTGTCCAAAGAGTCTTGGGGGTCAGATGCGTAACTCTTTGAAATGCCACAAACAAGTACAGAAAATAATCCAGAAAGCTAATGGAATGCTGGCCTTTATATCAAGAGGTCTGGAGTACATTATGCAGCAGATATACAAAACCCTGGTTAGAGCCCACTTAGACTACTGAGAGCAGATCCAGGCACCACACCTTAGGAAGGCTTTATTGGCCTCGGAGGGAGTACAACATAGGTTTACAAGAATGATACCTGGATTTCAAAGGTTATGTAATGAGGACAGATAATACAAATTAGGGCTGTTTTCTCTCGAGTTTAGAAGGTTAAGGGGTGATCTGATCGAAGTCTTTAAGATATTGACAGGGTAAATTAAGATAAACTATTTCCACTGGTTGGGTTTCTAGAACCATGGGGTATAGTCTGAGAATTAGGGCCAGACAGTTCAGGAGAGATATTAAGAAGTACTTCTATACACATGGTGGTAGATATTTGGAAAGCTCTTCCACAAATGGCAGTGAACCTGGATCATTTGTTAATTTTAAATCTGAGTTAGATAAATATTTGTTAAGCAAAGGTATCAAGGGATATGGGCCAAAGGCAGGTATATGGAGTTAGGCCACAGATCAGCCATGATCTCAGTGAACGATGGCACAGACTCAAGGGGCTGAATGGCCTACTCCTGTTCCTATGTCACTGGGGACTGTGATAATAACTGTTTCAGTACTGTCACAGGGGCAGAGGTCTGGTTGGATGGGTTCAAACATCGAGTTCTGGAATAAATGATGGGAACAGATTTTGGACACAGCAACACTTTCAAAGACAGAAACAGATGCCTCTTTCAACACTCCATTGGACCTGCTGTCTAACCGACTGGGATAGTGCTTTAAGAGAACAGATATTTTATTGACCACATATTTCCAAAGTAATCTCTAACTTCACAATCACAGCATTCTCCTTTAAGAATAAGACGCACTGTTACAAAGACTTTGCTGCAAATTGACTTTAGTAACGAAGCCTATTGGCAGGGGGTACCACTGTGCATTTGTAGGTAACTGAGCAGGTGAACCACAAGACAGCAGCACAGAGGCAATAGAGGAATCACACCGGACAAACAAAACCCATAATCCAGTAACGTGGAAATCATTTTACCTTTTCTTTAAAATGGTCCCTCATTTCCATATTAATTGGTCATATGGCAGAATATTTAAAGCAGGGTCGTGGTAAAGGGTCGAGAGCCATGGTGTGTTTGTTGACTGCATCACCAGAATGTTTTTTTTTTAACTTGGGCAGCAGCCTTAAGCCACATTTGGCTTCAAACTCTGACTTAATTTACTCCAGCTTCACATCTGCATTGTTCAACCATGGTGATATCACAAAGTAAGCTGCAACCTTTCACCTAGTTTCCTCAGTTAAAATCTGACAGTGTCTCACATTGACTGCATGTCATAAAATTCTCCAGTCACTACACTAGCTTGTGTAATGAATCACTGGCACATCTATAATAATCACTGACAGGCAGCCTGGAATATACAGTAAACAACTCAGAGACACACGCAGAAGTCGTGTAAAGAGCCAAGAGCAGAATGAAGCTCGCAGCTTTTCCTCCAAAATGGCAAAAGGAAAATGGGTCCAACATTTTTGTTTGTCGATAATGCTGGCACATCAGATTGCTCTGCAGCTGTGTATGTTGAAGTGGTTGAAAATTATCCACGTTTAGGTTCCGCATTCTTTTTCTTTTCTCAATTGCATTCGTATTAACTGGCAGCAATAGCACCTGTTACTAATCCCAACAGATTTGATCCAGATCTGTACACATCAGGCACTTAACAAACAGGGCTGTGCAGCCTTAAGCTTGGTCCGGAATCTGAGAAGACTATATGAACTCCCTCTATTTGGATGGGAAGGATCCAATTAAGTTGGCTTACGCCAGCTCATTCTTTTGCTGCCTTCTCAGTTTCATTAAGTAATCTGAATGTTTAATCCATCACAGACCTGGCCAGTTCAATAAATTCCAGCATCAAAGGTTCCTGCAAGAGGTTTAACCCGACAGCCATTTTGTAATTTTCAAAATGGAGGCTATCAGATGATTTGTTATATCATTAAATTTCTCTCCCGAAAGTTGCTTAAAAATAGTGGAATAGAAAATTCCCTTTCAGATATGCAAGTGCTTATTGAGTAAGCCTGTGATTGTCCTAATTTAGAGGCAAATGCTTGAGGATTTAACATCAGGTTTTCTCACTGTAAATGTCAACAACCCGATTAACTGCAATTGAAGCCCATTTCTGTGTCAGATATCACAAGGTGATATGAAAAGGCACATATTGAAGAGATCCACACTGACAGCATTCTAGCCTCTCAAGCATCCCTGGGCTAAAGTTATGTTATGCTTCCCCATTAAAGCACAGTAAAGGCACTAATAATAAAGAAACAAAACAGAAATTTCTGGAAAAACTCAGAATGTTTGTTTGCATCTGTGGAGAGAAAGCTAAGTTAACATTTCAGGTCCAGTGACCCTTCAGAATTAATAATAAATGAATTTATATAGTGTTTTTGATGACATAAGGACATCCCAAAGCTCTCTATAGCAAACAAAGTGCATTTGAAAAGCTGCCATTATTATAGTTCCAGGAACCTGACAGCCAAGATCCCATAAATAGCAATGACCAGATAATCTGGTTTTAGATGATGCCAGCATTAGTTTCAGTACTCTTATGGTTTCCCATCAATGCCCAGAGTTTTAGTATTTTTATAGTCAATTGCCAGTGACTGGAGTCTAGCATTTTTATAGCTACTCTCAGTGCCCAATGTTTAGTGTTTCTATGCTGCTCCTCCCAGTGCCCAGTGTCTCCTGTTTTTCTATTGTTGCTGCATGCGTATCAGGAGTATGCCCTGAGATTGTTGGAACTCAGTTTGGAACACAGATTGTGAATGTGTTATACCGTCAGTCAGATTCACACAAATGCACTTGCTGTAAGCAGTGAGAGTTTAGTGTCAGCCTAAGTTTTGTGCTCAATATGAGCAGCATTCTAAGATGAGGCTGATTAACTCAAGAAAGATCAAGAGTACAGGTAAGCAGAGAGCAACTGACTGAATGGAATAAAAGAAGGAGAAACACATCTGCAATACCTTTGACATTCCTTTTTAGCTCCATGGAACTTCAAACAAAATCAAAAGGCAGATTATAATGACCAGATAAAACTTCAAACATTCTTTTTTTTTGAAGTAGAAATGGGTGGAATATAATCCAATAAAACCTTTCATTGTGATCACCAGTTAGTATAACTGGTGCCTTTATAGAGCAAATGAGGTTGACATACTGAAACCAAGGAATGCCAGTGATATAGAGAGATAGAACTGAGTGTAGAGTTCAGACAGCACTCTAAACAAAGAATTTAGGAAAATTTTCCAGCTTTCTGTACTTATAAATCTTAATTACTTACCAGATACTCACCAAATAGAATCCGTACAGTGTGGAAGCCGGCCATTCAGTCCATCAACTCTGCACCTTCCAAAGAGCATCCCACATGGACCCAGACTCCCACTCCATACCTGCAACCTCACATTTCCCATGGCTAATGCACCTAGTCTACACATCCCCAGATATTACGGGGAGTTTTAGCATGGCCAATCCACCTTAACCTGCATATCTTTGGACTGTGGGAGGAAACCGGAGCAGCCGGAGGAAACCCACACAGACACGGGGAGAATGTGCAAACTCCACACAGTGACCCCGAAGGTGGAATTGAATCCAGGTCCCTGGTGCTGTGAGACAGCAATGCTGACCACTGAGCCGCCATGCTACCTGACTAGCTTCTTCTCTTGTAGCAGAACAAGAGTCAAGTCCTCGAGGCTGAAAACAGTCGACAAAGCAAAGGCAATGGAGCACCTTTTTCCCTTCCCTTCCTAACTCCCTTATCCAACCACCTCCAGCATTTGCTGGAGGCAACAGCTCATTCTTAAAAACAAGCAACTTGGGGGGGGCCAGTGAGATTAGACAAAACCTCAGGCAATTGAAAAGTCAAATCATAACAATGGGCAAAATGAGTGCAAATAAAAATGAGCTTGGGCTGGGGCAGTGAGAGAGGGAAGGGGAAAATTCATCAAAGCATGTTTTCAGGTGTGTCCATGCATGGTTCCATTGAGGAAGACAGAATGTAAATTTTGTATTCCTCGTCTAAATTGTGTCAATGTGCAGCTCATTGCAAAGTACGCTGGTGACTTCATGCTGAAGGGGAGCTCCAGCCACTTGAATGGCAACTAGCCTGCATCTCTGAAAGGGAGTTTCTTAAAGGGGAGCTCCACTCATTCATGCTTACGTTGCTACAGACTGTGGAAGGCTTGAAGAGAAGAAGCAAAAGCACAGAAGATGGAGTGACAGGTAAGAGAGAGGACTCCTAGATGTGGCGCTGTAGGGATTTGTCAAGGAGGAGAGATGC
Organism: Chiloscyllium plagiosum; assembly: GCF_037043375.1. NCBI lineage: Eukaryota > Metazoa > Chordata > Chondrichthyes > Orectolobiformes > Hemiscylliidae > Chiloscyllium > Chiloscyllium plagiosum. The sequence continues at coordinate 20,264,014 of NW_028270191.1, read as the reverse complement.
AGTGTTTCCATAGAAAGGTATTACTTTCCATTTCACTTTTAATAGGACTACATGACATGAAGTAAGCTGCAGATGGTGTGACTGCGGCTCTCTTATCCTCACCTTTTTAGCTTTCAGATACCCAACAATTGTTGCCTGGCCCAGGTAGAACAGACCCAGCAATAGACTTTGGACAGCAATAGAAACACAAGAACTATGCTGTAAGTGGACAAATCTACTTTCAAATGTGCCATTACCTCCCCCCACACTCATCCACCCACTTTTACAGTCAGAGTTGTACAGCATGGAAACAAACCCTCATCCATGCTGACTAGATATCCTAAATTAATCTAGTCTCATCTACTAGCATTTGGCCATATCCCTCTAAACCCTTCCTATTCATATACCCATCCAGATGCCTTTTAAATGTTGTAATAATACCCACCTCCACCACTTCTTCTGGCAGCTCATTCCATACACATACCACCCTCTGTGAAAAAATTGCCCCTTAGGTCCCTTTTATATTTTTCCCCTCTCACCCTAAACCTATGCCTTCTAATTCTGGACTCCCCACCCCAGGGAAAATAGCCCTGGTCTATTCAGCCTATCCTTATAGTTCAAACCCTGGCAATATCTTTGTAAGTCTTTTCTGAACCCTTTCAAGTTTCACAACATTTTTCCTATAACGAAGAGACCAGAATCGAACGCAGTATTCCAAAAGTGGCCTAACCAATGTCCTGTACGGCCACAACATGACATCCCAACTCCTATACTCAATGCACTGAACTATAAAGGCAAGCATATCAAACGTCTTATTCACTATCCTGGATTCCACTTTCAAGTTTGGTGTTTCACACACATTGGTCAATACCTCACTCACCAAAGAAGCAGTAGATGACTCCAAAAAGGCAACACATGGCATAGATAATAGATGGAATGAGTTGATATTTTCCTTTCACGTCCAGGTCACAGCGGTTCACAATAATGTCCTCCTGGCCTGTGTCCATGAGGTTAAAGTCCAACAGTGTAGAGGTCATAGCTGTCTGAGGTCGACAAGGGAAGGAGTAGGGAATGTTAAGTGGGTCTGGCCATCTAATCAAGGCGCTGCGAATTCTGCAAGAGAAAGACTCAAAATAAACGAAATGAGACAAAAAAAAAACTGCAGAAGCATGTAAAACTGAAATTAAACAGGATTAATTTTTTATTAAACTATGGGCCATTCCATTTTTCCATGGAGAGTCAGAATGGAGCCAAATGAACTTTGTTCAGTGCTTTCACAACATTGGACAGCAATAGAAACACAATGGAGCATATGAAGTATATCTAACCACAGGGAAAATCCACAGACCCAACTGAATTATCTCATGTTGATTACTGCATTACACAAATGTAACCTAATTTGGATTTGAATGATTGGTTCTTTATAATTGTATCACTATGGTTTTGGAGATCAGTTAGCTCAGTTGGTTGAACAGCTGGTTTGTGAAGCAGAGTGATGCCAACAGTGTGGGTAAAATTCCTGCACTGGCTAAGGTTACCACAAAGGACTGTCCTTCTCAACGTCTCCCTTTGCATAAGGCATGGTGACCCTCAGGTTAAACTGCCACCAGTCATCTCCATCTAATGAGAGAACAGAAGCTTCTCCGGGACTAGGGCATCTTTACCTTTAATACAGGAACAAAATATCTATCTGCTAACGGATGACCTGTAAAAGGTTTTGCAATAATGTAAAAAAAAACTCCCTGGCATCACAGATGGAATCTTTCATTCTGCAGTCTTAATTCAAGTGTGGAAATTGGAGTCACTTGTCTCAGGGGTGGGCCATGTTTTCCCATGTGATTTTGAGGTGTTCAGCTCATCACATCAACGTTTGCATTTTTTGTACGAGTGGAACAAGAAATATAATGGGGTACGCAGAGGACAGAAGGTTTTTCCAAGGTCCAGGCATCATATTTAAAGGCTACACTACAAGCCAGAAAGTTCACTCACCATCGTGTTGGTCAATCCCTTCAAGATGTCTCAGACAAGACAGAACGTGGCCTTATTGTTCAGCAATGCCTCACTACCAATTCTCTGCCAAGCCATCCAAGATAAATAAGAGATTGCTCAGGGGTGAGAAACTGTCAAAGCAAAGCAGCGATCACAGGTTGGTGCCAGTGGCTGACTTATGCCTGAAACGTTCATCATCCTGCTCCTTTTCCAGCACCACCCTCTCAATTCTGACCTCCAGCAACTGCAGTCCTCACTTTCTCCCCACTACAAAAGAAGCTGGCTGCAATACTGAAAGGATGTGTGCAAGGGGAAATGGCACCATCTATTCACTGCAAAGTAGCATTACAGGGTCATCAGTCTAATTGTGCCAGTGTGGAGGGATGCCACACAGACTGATCACCTGTTAGTGTTGGCAAGTGTTGTTCTGAATAGGTGCATGGGAATGGCTTGCAACCACCTCTTGCTGCCAACGTTCTACCAGTTCCAAGACAGTGCTTCTCCTTCCAATGATCTTCCATCCCTTGTGCCACCTTTACTTCATTTGAAGCACTGACACCATCACAAATATCGCTGTAAAAACATTTCACTAGAAGGTCAAAGCAACAGGCACTTACTTTGAAGTCCAGGAAAGAAGTGTGCCTCATCAGGTGCATGCCTCTTGTATACAATTGGGTTTTGAACACAAGTATTTCTAAGCAGAAAGTGAGGAGTGCAGATGCTGGAGATCAGAGTCGAGAGTGTGGTGCTGGAAAAGCACAGGAGGTCAGGCAGCATCCAAGGAGCAGGAGAATCGACGTTTCGGGCATAAGTCTTGTTTCCTGATGAAGGGTTTATGCCAAAACGTCGATTCTCCTGCTCCTCGGATGCTGCTTGACCTGCTGTGCTTTTCCAGCACCACACTCTCGACATGTATTTCTCAATTGAGAAGAACTCAATTGGGAAGGGGAACTTAGTTCCAACGAGCTGGCCTTTTGCAAAATGCGAAAGCATGCAAATAGATTCCTGACTCTTGCAATTGGGAAGGTCAATGTGCTTTCAGTACTCAGAGAACTTAATTGCAAGGGTTCATCCGGCTGTCAGGATTCTGAATTTTCACCCAATTAGATTCCCCCACCTGTCCTTCTTCTCACCTCCTATAAGACAAGAAGATTTCTCTCTCTGTGTCTTAAGAATTTCCAAATGTTATGGTGTTCAAAGCAATGCAAACAGGCATCACATCTTGCCGAAAATCTCAGATAGCTCCTGTATAGAGTCAGAGTTGCATAGCACAGAAACAGATCCTTCGGTCCGACTCGTCCATGCTGACCAGATATCTCAACTTAATCTAGTCCCATTTGCCAGTATTTGGCCCATATCCCTCAAAACCCCTTGCTATTCATATACCCATCCAGATGCCTTTTAAATGTTGTAATTGTACCAGCCTCCACCACTTCTTCTGGCAGCTCATTCCATACATGCACCACCTTCTGCATGAAAAAGTTGCCCCTTAGGTCCCTTTAAAATTTTTCTCCTCTCAGCCTAAACCTATGCCCTCTAGTTCTGGGCTCCCGCACCCAGGGAAAAGACTTTGTCTATTTATCCTATCCATGCCCCTCATGATTTTATAAACCTCTATAAGGTCAATTCCCCCCACTCCTCCGACAGTCCAGGGATAACAGCCCCAGCCTGTTCAGCCTCTCCCTATAGCTCAAATCCTCCAACCCTGGCAACATCCTTGTAAATCTTTTCTGAACCCTTTCAGGTTTCACCACATCCTATAGCAGGGAGACCAGAACTGCACACAATATTCTAAAAGTCGCCTCACCGATGTCCTATAACAGTAGAAATATACTAAGATGTACTTTTTAAATTACATAACTAAAGAATTGGCTACATTTTTAAGGTAACGCTTGTAAAGGTCTTTGGCAGCCTGGAATTAGGTTAAGGTGCAATATAAATGCAAGCCTATTCTACTCTTCCAACAACCCCTATCTGACCCCAATTCAGAAAATTTTAATATATTTGTCAACAGTAAATATCGACCGAGTCATGTGAAAAAAACAAGTTTACACACAGAAGGGAAACTTAATTGCATAGGGATTTTTTTCTGTGACAGTGACTGTACCAAATAGGGATAATGTTCCTTCTGGCGCTCACATGTTGACATAATTTACTTTATTTAAATTAATAGCTTAATATTCTTATCTATAAACATGCTGGATTCAACTTCAATCTAGGTCCTACTCAAATACCATGTGCTCAAAATCAGCACTTTCTGAAGCAAAGCTTAATTTGAAATTAGTTTTTAATAGGGAACTTCATTCCACTGTCCTTCGTGTTGTAAAAGATAGTACTGCCTCTCTGACAGTTCTTGTTGTCTGTTTGATACCAATGAACTGCTTGTTCAGAGACAGTCTACTAATTGCACTGTACCATAGATGAAACCTGTCCACAACCTACCGCACTCATTCACAACTTCATGGGGTTGAAATTTCATCATGATGTTGCAGTGAAGCAATCAGCCTTGACTCACTGCTTAGTAAGAGGTATGTGGCATCATGCTCCACTCCAGGGGCATGAGCATAGAATCCAGACTGACTCTTCAGTTCAGCATTGAGGAAGTGCTGCACTGTTGGAGGTGCTGTCTTTCAAACAAAATAATAAACCAAGATGGAGCATAAGGCCCTGCAACACATTGAGCAGAATCGTAGTCATACAGCACAGAAACAGACCCTTCGGCCCAACCAGTCCATGCCAACCATAATCTCAAACTAAACTAGTCCCACTTGCCTGCTCCTGACCCATATCCTTCCAAACATTTCTTATTCTTGTATGGATCTAAGTGTCTTTTAAACATTGTAACTATACCCAATTCCACCACTTTCTCTGGAAGGTCTACGTGTGAAAAAACTGCCCCTCGTGTCTTTTTTAAATCTTTCTCCTCTCACCTTAAAATTATGCACCCTTGTCTTGAAATCTACCACCCCAGGAAAAAGACATCTGAAATTCACCTTATCTATACCCCTCATGATTTTATAAACCTCTATAAGGTCACCTCTCAACCTCCTACCCTCCAATGAAAAAAGTCCCAGCCTATCCAGCTCCTCCTTATAACCCAAACACTCCAGTCCTAGCAACATCCTGGTAAATCTCTTGTGAACCCTCTCCAGGTTAATAATATCCTTCCTATAACAGGGCGACCAGAACTGGACACAATATTCCAGAAGAGGCCTCACTAATATCCTGTACAATGTCAACATAACATCCCAATTCCTGTACTCAAAGGTCTGAGCAATGAATGCAAATGTGCTAAACACCTTCTTAACCACCCTGTCTATATACAATGCAAACTTCAAAGAATTATGTAACTGAACCCTAGACCTCTCTATTGTGCAACACTACCCAGGGCCCTACCATTAATTGTATAAGTCCTGCCATTGTTTGTTTTACCAAAATGCAATACCTTGCATTTATCCAAATTAAACTCCATCTGCCACCCCTCAGCCCTTTGACCCAATTGATCAAGATCTGTTTGTAATCTTAGATAACCTTCTTCACTGTCCACTATGCCACCAATTTTGGTGCCATCTACAAACTTACTAACCATGCCTCCTATATTCTCATCTAAATCGTTTATATAAATGACAAATAAAAATGAACCTAGTACCCATCCCTGTGGTCACAGGCCTCCAGTCTGAAAGACAACCCTCCACCACTACCCTCTGTCTCTTGTTGTGAAGTCAATTTTGTATCCAATTGGCAAGCTCACCCTGAATCCCATGGGATCTAACTTTACAAATTAGTCTAGCATGTGGAACCTTGTCAAAGGCTTTACTAAAGTCCAAGTAAACAATGTCTACCGCTCTGCCCTCATCAATCTCTTGGTTACTTCCTCAAAAAACTTAATCAAGTTTGTGAGACACGGTTTCCCTCACACAAAACCATGCTGACCAACCCTAATCATTCCTTGCCTCTCCAATTGCATATAATTCCTCTCTTTCAGAATCGCTTCCAACAGCTTACCCACCACTGAGGTCAGAGTCACAGGTCTACAGTTCCCAGGCTTCTCCTTCCATCCCTTCTTAAGCAAAGGTACATGAGCCTCTCTCCAGTCAGCCAGCACCTCACCTGTGGTTATAGATGATACAAATATTTCTGCAAGAGGCCCAGCAATTTCTCCTAACTTCCCACAATGACCTGGAATACACTAGGTCAGCTCCTGGAGATGTGTCCACCTTTATATTTTCTAAGACCTCTGGCACTTCTGTTTTCAAAACATCTATATTTATTTCCCTGCGTTGGAAATGGAAAACCTCCATTTTTTTCTCCACAGTAAAAACTGACACAAAATATTCATTTAATACCTCTCCCATCTCCTGAGGTTCAACACAGAGATAACCTCTTTGATCTTTAAAGGGCCCTACTCTCTCTCTCTGTTGTCACTCTTTTGTTTTTAATATACTTGTAGGAGCTCTTTGGATTATGCTTAACCTTCTTTTGCCAAGGCTCCCTCCTATCCTCTCTTTGCCTTCCTCATCTCCCTCTTAAGAATGCCCCTGCACTCTTTATACTGTTCAAGAGATTCATTTGAACCCAGTTGTCTCTATCTAGATTTTTTTTTTATTCTTGACTAGAACCTCAATATCTTTATTCATCCACTGTTCTCTAATCCTACCAGCCTTACCCTTCACTCTAAATGGAACATAATTCATAATGCATTTTTAACATAATTCTACGAAATGGAATTCTCCTGGCCAATATTTACCTCTTAGGTGGCATTTTTAAATCAGCTAGCATCCAGACAAATGTGAGGTGATGCATTTTGGAAGATCAAGTACAGATAGAAATTATACAGTGATTAGTAGAACCCTTAGGAGTACTGATATGCAGAGAGATCTGGGTGTGCAGGTCCACAGATCACTGAAGGTGGCAGTGCAGATAGATAAGGGAGTAAAAAAGGCCTATGGCACACTTGCCTTCATTGGAAGGGGCATTGAGTGTAAGGATAAACAAGTTATAGGTAAGTCGGGCCTCCATTTTTTACAGAGTGGCGAGGAGAGAGGGCGGAGAGAAGCAAGGGCTGCTGAGAAGGGTAAGTGATTGTTTTTTAAGTGGGCGAATCTCTGGCACTGAGCCTGCCAGTGTGGCTCAGAAGGGAAGGGGGGAGAATGGAAAAGCGCTAGTGGTAGGGGACTCAATAGTGAGACGGATTGACAGGACATTTTATGGTCAGGAACGGGACTCTTGGAAGGTATGTTGTCTCCCCAGTGCCAGGGTCCGGGATGTCACCGATCGGGTTTACAAGATTCTGAAGGGGGAGGGTGAGCAGCCAGAAATTGTGGTACATATTGGCACCAATGATATAGCCAGGAAAGAGATTGAGGATCTGAAAAGTGACTACAGAGAGTTAGGTTGGAAGCTGAAGAGCAGGACGAGTAGAGTAGTGATCTCGGGTTTGCTACCAGTGCCGCGAGATAGTGAGATGAGGAACAGGCAGCTAGTGCAGCTTAACATGTGGCTGCGAGGCTGGTGCAGGAGGAAGGGCTTCAGATACCTAGACCATTGGGATACCTTCTGGGGAAGGTGGGACCTGTACATGAAGGACGGGTTGCACCTGAACTGGAGGGGCACAAATGTCCTGGGTGGGAGATTTGCTCGTGTGGTTCAGGAGAGTTTAAACTAGTTTGGCAGGGGAGTGGGAACCAGAGCTATAAATCTGAGGGGGGGGGGGGGGGGGTTAGTTGTAGATGGGGCAGTGACAGGATGTAGTGAATCTATCAGGGAGGTTTTTCATGTGATGGAACGAAGGGATCAATTAAATTGTGTCTGCTTTAATGCAATCCTGAAGAAGGGCTTATGCCCGAAACGTCGATTCTCCTGTTCCTTGGATGCTGCCTGACCTGCTGCGCTTTTCCAGCAACACATTTTCAGCTCTGATCTCCAGCATCTGCAGCCCTCACTTTCTCCTCCTTAATGCAACAAGTGTCAGAAATAAGAGTGATGAACTTAGAGCATGGATCAGTACTTGGGACTATGATGTTGTGGCCATAACGGAGACGGTTTCACAGGGGCAGGAATGGTTGCTTGATGTTCCAGAGTTTAGGACATTTAAAAAGAACAGGGAGGGTGAATAAAGAGGAAGGGTGTAGCATTGCTAATCAGAGAGTGCATCACAGCTACAGAAATGGAGGGTGTTGAGGAAGGTTTGTCTACTGAGTCAGTATGAGTGGAAGTTAGGAACAGCAAGGGAGCAGCCACCTCATTGGGGGTTTTCTACAGACCGCCTAATAGCAGTAGAGAGTTTGAAGAACTCATAGGCGGGCAGATTTTGGAAAAGTGCAGATGGAGCAGGGTTATTGCTATGTGGTGACAGTGACCACAACTGCCGCACATTTACCATAGCCATGGAGAGGGAGAGGAGCAGTATGGGAAAATATTTAATTAAGGAAAAGGAAATTATGACACTATCAGACAGGAGTTGGGAAGTACGGATTGGGAGCAATTGTCCCACAGTAAGGGCACAGCAGACATGTGGAGACTATTTAAGGAGCAGTTGTTGCAAATGATGCATGAATTTGTTCCTCTGAGACAGGCAAGAAGGGGTAAGATTAAGGAGCCTTGGATGACGAGAACAGAGGAGCTTCTCATAAAAAGGAAGAAAGCAGCTTACGGAAGGTGGAGGAAGCAAGGATCTAGCACAGCTTTAGAGGATTACAGGCTTGCTAGAAAGGAGCTCAGAAATGGACTGAGGAGAGCCAGGAGGGGACACAATAAAGGTTTGGCAGGAAGGATTAGGGAGAACTCAAAGGCATTTTACTCATGCGTGAGGAATAAGAGAATGATCAGGGAGAAGGTGGGACCGATCAGGGATAGCGGAGGGAACTTGGGCGTCCGGTCTGAGCAGATAGGAGAAGCCCTAAAGGAGTCTTTTGCTTCGGTTTTCACCAAGGAAAGGGGCTTTGTTGTAAATGAAAACTTAGAGAAGCGGGGATACAGGCTTGAACAGATTGAAATTGAGGAAATTGATGTGCTGAAAATTTTGGAAAACATTAAGATTGATAAGTCCCCAGGGCCAGAGCAGATTTACCCTAGGCTGCTCTGGGAAGCGAGAAAGGAGATTGCTAAGCCTCTGGCAAAGATCTTTGCTTCCTCAATCTCCACGGGAGTCGTACCAGAGGATTAGAGGGAGGCGAATGTTGTTCCTCTGTTCAAAAAGGGGAATAGGGAAATCCCTGGCAATCCCAGTCAGTCTTACGTCTGTGGTCAGCAAGGTTTTGGAAAGAATTCTGAGGGATAAGATTTATGACTTTTTGGAAAAGTATAGCATGATTAAAAGCAGTCAGCATGGCTTTGTGAGGGGCAGGTCATGCCTCACAAATCTTATTGAGTTCTTTGAGGAGGTGATGAGACAGGTTGATGAAGGTCAAGCAGTGGATGTGGTATATATGGACTTAAGCAAGGCATTTGATAAGGTTCCATGGTAGGCTTATTCATAAAGTCAGGAGGTGTGGGATTCAAGGAGATTTGACTATCTGGATTCAGAATTGGTTAGCTGACAGAAGGCAGAGAGTGGTTGTAGATGGAAAGTATTCTGCCTGGAGGTCAGTGTTGACTGGGGTCCCGCAGAGATCTGTTCTTAGGCCTCTGCTCTTTGTAGTTTTTATAAATGACTTGATTGAGGGGTGGGTTAGTAAATTTGCAGATGACACAAAGGTTGGAGGTGCCGTTGATAGTATCAAGGGCCATTGCAGGCTGCAGCACAACATAGGCAGGATGCAGAGCTGGGCTGAGAAATGGCAGGTGGAGTTCAACCTGGGTAAATGAGAGGTGATGCATTTTGGAAGGTCGAACACGAATGCTGAATATAGGATTAAAGACAGGATTCTTGGCAGTGTGGAGGAACAGAGGTATCTGGGTGTTCAAGTACATAGATCCCTCAAAGTTGCCACCCAAGTGGATAGGGTTGTTAAGAAAGCATGTGGTGCTTTGGCTTTCATTAACAGGGGGGGTTGAGTTTAAGAGCCGCGAGGTTTTGCTGCAGCTCTACAAGACCCTAGTGAGACCACACTTGGAATATTGTGTCCAGTTCTGGTCACCCTATTGTAGGAAAGATGCGGAGGCTTTGGAAAGGGTGCAAAGAAGGTTTAACTGCCCGGACTGGAGGGTTTGTCTTACGAAGAGAGGTTGACTAAGCTTGGACTTTTCTCTCTGGAGAGAAGGACGAAGAGAGGAGACCTAATCGAGGTCTACAAGATAATGAGAGGCATGGATAGAGTCGATAGCCAGAGACTTTTCCCCAGGGCAGGACTGATTGGCACGAGGGGTGTTAGGAGGAAGGTATGGAGGAGTTGTCAGAGGAAGGTTCTTTATGCAGAGAGTTGTGAATGCATGGAATGTGTTGCCAGCGGTGGTAGTGAAAGCAGAGTCAATGGGGACATTTAAGTGACTGCTGGACATGCACATGGATAGCAGTGAATTGAGGGACACGTAAGTTAGGTTATTTTATTTTAGATTAGGCTTAATCCTCGGCACAACATCGTGGGCTGAAGGGCCTGTTCTGTGCTGTACTTTTCTATGTTCTATAGCAGCTTTATAGAACTTTAGTTAGGACACACTTGGAATATCATGTACAGTTCTGGTCACCGCACTACCAGGAGGATGTGGAGGCTTTGGGAGAGGGGACAGAAAAGGTTTACCAGGATGTTGCCTGGTATGGGGGGGGATTTTAGCGATGAAGAAAGGTTGGATAGACTGGGTTTGTTTTCACTGGAACGCAGGAGGTTGAGGGGCGACCTGATAGAAGTTTATAAGATTGTGAAAGGTGTGGATAGAGTGGGAAGTATGAGGCTTTGTCCCCAGGGTGGAGGGGTCAGTTACTAGGGGACACAGGTTCAAGATGGTTAGGCCACTGTTGGAATATTGCATGCAATTCTGGTCTCCTTCCTATCGGAAAGATGTTGTGAAACTTGAAAGGGTTCAGAAAAGATTTACAAGGAGGTTGCCAGGGTTGGAGGATCTGAGCTATAGGGAGAGGCTGAACAGGCTGGGGCTGTTTTCCCTGGAGGTCAGATGCTGAGGGGTGACCTTATAGAGGTTTACAAAATTATGAGGGGCATGGATAGGATAAATAGACAAAGTCTTTTCCCTGGGGTCGGGGAGTCCAGAACTAGAGGGCATAGGTTTAGGGTGAGAGGGGAAAGATATAAAAGAGACCTAAGGGGCAACTTTTTCACGCAGAGGGTGGTGTGTGTATGGAATGAGCTGCCAGAGGAAGTGGTGGAGGCTGGTACAATGACAACATTTAAGAGGCATTTGGATGGGTACATGAATAGGAAGTGCTTCGAGGGATATGGGCCAGGTGCTGGCAGGTGGGACTTGATCTGGTCGGCATGGACAGGTTGGACCGAAGGGTCTGTTTCCATGCTGTACATCTCTATGACTCTATTCTGAGGGGGGTGGGGGGGGATGCAGGCTAGGAGGGTCGAAGGGCCTGTTCCTGTGCTGTATTGTTCTTTGTTCTGGTTTCAGGATATGGCCGTATGTAAATTGACCGCCATATTCCCTATATTACAACAGCGGCTGCTCTTCAAACAGTACCTCACTGGTTCAAATGCAGTTTGAGATGTCCAGTAGTCATTAAAAAAAAACCCTCTTGGTCTTCATACAGTAACACATACTCTAAACAACATGTGATTGACAGAATCTACATCAAAAATAGCGACAGTTTAGTCGGGTAGATGCTGGGAGTATAAATCAAACTGGGGGAATCCAAAATATAAGATAGTTACAAATTAATCCAGGAAATACACTTCTCTGGGAATTAAGGATTTAGAACCAGCCATACTGCCCCATGAGGCCCCTCCGCCATTCGGTAAGATTATGGCGAACTTGGTTGTGATCCCAACTCCACTTTCTTGTCATTTTGTCTGACCTCCCCCACCCCCACCCCCACAACCCTCGACTCCCTTGTCCTTCAAAAATCAAACTAACTCTGCCTTGAATAAACTCAGTCTCCACTCTGTTCGGCTTAAACCAGATGGTTATAAGAATGTGGAACTTGCAACCGTAAAGGTGCAATGGAAGGGAGTCACTGAGTCATAGTTCAGGGAAGAGAACAGAAAACTGGTGGACTTGGCTGAAGCAGGTTGTGAGCATGTGTGTGTGAGCCACAGGAAACAGTGTGTTGTAAATGCTCTGCACCAGTTCATCAACACGCATCCTTCCTTCCAGTTCTGAAAAGCATAAGACAGATATGGACTCCAATCAGGGCTGAAGGAGTTGGTTTAAGCCAAGGTGATGAGGACCTGTTTCGAGGCACTGTGTGGGTGGCACAGTGGCTCAGTGGTTAGCACTGCTGCCTCACAGCACCAGGGACCCGGGTTCAATTCCAGCCTCGGGCGACTGTCTATGTGGAGTTTGTACATTCTGCGTGGGTTTCCTCCCACAGTCCAAAGATGTGTGGATTGGCCATACTAAATTGCCCATCGTGCCCAGGGATGTGTAGGTTAGGGTGGATTGGCTATGCTAAATTGTCCCCATAGTGTGCAGGTTAGGGTGGATTGGCCACCCTAAATTGCCCATCGTGTTCAGGGATGTGTAGGTTAGGTGCATTAGGCAGGTCTAAGTGGGATACTCTCCGAAGGGTCGGTGTGGAGTTGTTGGGCCAAAGGGCATGTTTCCACACTGTAGGGATTCAGTGGAGCAAGAACAGAATGGGACTGCTCCACCACACAACTGACCCTCGGAGGAAGTGAAAGACTGTGGAACAAGACAGAAAATTAAAAACAGGCAGCAGAAGGTGATAGACATACGTGTCCAATTGCTGCTTGTAGATCTGTGGGGAACCAGTTCGAAGCTCTCAGCTGCTTTCAGTGTGTGTCTCAGATCCTGCAGCAGAAGCCTAAATTTTATTAACATTACTTTGGAACGTTTAAAGTGCTGGAGGTGAAACATGGGTCACGGTCATGGTCAAATCAATAAATCTTGCAACTAATTCTCCAACCAACAGCCCACGTTCAAAGCCTTAATTCCCGCGATTATAAATGGGATTAGGAGCTTCAATGGCTTGTTAAACAACAAATACATTGTTCGGGGGTCAGAAGGACCACCCTCTTGCCTCAGAAACTGGCCAGCACAGTGAGAAACGAATAGTTGTGTTGTATAAATGAGTCTTAGTGCTGGATGAAATTAGCAGCTTTTCCTACTGCTCAACAATCAGCTCTTTTGTCTAACTGATCTGCTTAACACACTGTGAGCCATCTTATTATCACTAGAGCTGTTACACTAAGCCTTACTGCTCAGGGCCAAGTCAACAGGTTTGGTCCTCAATTGACTCTTTGTGTTCTCCAATAGTCAGACATTGTCCCAGTCAGAAAGCACCATCCCCTCCACAAATAGAGTCAATAGGTTCCAAGTTCCACTCCACACACTTGAGCGAGTCTTCCACACCACGTGAAGCACTAAGAGGGCATTGCACTTTCAGAAATGCTGCCCTTTGAATGAGTCGTTCAAAGTATGACCATATCTTGCTAATTAAGTGGACATTGACAGATCCCAATAGCAGTATTCAAGGAACAGCAAAGGAGATCTACCCTGTGTCTTGGCTGACAGACCCCCTTCCACCAACAGTTGAAGAAAACGTAGATTAACTGGTCTTTCAGCTTGTTGCTGATTGTGGGATCCTGCTGTGTGCAAAGTGGTTGTTGCATTCACCTACACAACTGCACACTGAAGCAGTTTATGGGAAGCATGCTGAGGTACAAGGGTAATTCAAGGCAAGAAAGATTCCTCCTGTATAAGATGACACAGAGGAGGTGGAGGGATGACCTAGGAGAAAGTGAGGACTGCAGATACTGGAGATCAGAGTCGAGATTAGAGTGGTGCTGGAAAAGCACAGCAGGTCAGGCAGCATCCGAGGAGCAGGAGAATCGACGTTTCAGGCATAAGCCCTTCATCAGGAATGAGGGGGGACCTTGTAACAATAACAATAACCGTGACAACATAGAGTCAGCAAAACAAAAAACAACAAATGTTTGGACTGGATTGAATGACCACCCAAAGTTTAAGAAAAAAAACATGGCAGTGGGTAGCACTGGTCCAATGAACTCTTCAGGTTCCAAATGATTAGGAGCGTTATCTCCAGTGAAATCATTATTACACAATCAATGGAGAGGCCAAGGAGTATGTTAGAATAAAATTCCTGCAATGGGTTTCTCCTGCAGCTCTTTGAGTCTGTCCAATGAGTACCTGGGAGCCCCAAAGTAGCAGTTGGGCACTACAACTGCCCTCAGTGCCCATGGCTTCTTTGACTGCACCCCTGCCCCCTGGTGGCAGAGTTCACCTACAATCCTGTATTTGGCCACTGGGTGGCATCAGAGACAAACACTTCAGCAGATACCGCTATCAAGCCACTATCTCAATTATCCAAATTCTAAAGGTTAAGGCTGATTGGAAATGACTACTTTAGACTGTGAAGAAGTGATTGGATGCATTGGTGATATCGGATCTATAGGTGACTATAGTTCATCGTTAGACAAGATGGACTTCAGTAAGGCATTCAACAAAGTTCCCCATGGGAGACTGGTTAGCAAGGTTAGATCTCATGGAATACAGGGAGAACTAGCCATTTGGATACAGAACTGGCTCAAAGGTAGAAGACAGAGGGTGGTGGAGGGTTGTTTTTCAGACTGGAGGCCTGTGACCAGTGGAGTGCCACAAAGATCTGTGCTGGCTCCTCTACTTTTGGTCATTTATATAAATGTTTTGGATGTGAGCGTAAGAGGTACAGTTAGTAAGTTTGCAGATGACACCAAAATTGGAGGTGTAGTGGACAGCAAAGAGGGTTACCTCAGATTACAACAGGATCTGGACCAGATGGGCCAATGGGCTGAGGAATAGCAGATAGGGTTTAATTTAGATAAATGTGAGGTGCTGCATTTTGGGAAAGCAAATCTTAGCAGGACTTATACACTTAATGGTAAGATCCTAGGGAGCGTTGCTGACCAAAGAGACCTTGGAGTGCGGGTACATAGCTCCTTGAAAGTGGAGTCACAGGTAGATAGGATAGTGAAGAAGGCGTTTGGTATGCTTTCCTTTATTGGTCAGAGTACTGAATGCAGGAGTTGGGAGGTCATGTTGCAGCTGTACAGGACATTGGTTAGGCCGCTGTTGGAATATTGCATGCAATTCTGGTCTTCCTATCGGAAAGATGTTGTGAAACTTGAAAGGATCCAGAAAAGATTTACAAGGATGTTGCCAGGGTTGGAGGATTTGAGCTACAGGGAGAGGCTGAACAGGCTGGGGCTGTTTTCCCTGGAGGTCGGAGGCTGAGGGGTGACCTTATAGAGGTTTATAAAATCATGAGGGGCACGGATAGGGTAAATAGACAAAGTCTTTTCTCTGGGGTTGGGGAGTCCAGAACTAGAAGGCATAGGTTTAGGGTGAGAGGGGAAAAATATAAAAGAGACCTAAGGGCCAACCTTTTCACACAGAGGGTGGTACGTGTATAGAATGAGCTGCCAGAGGAAGTGGTGGAGGCTGGTTTAATTGCAGCACTTAAGAGGCATTTGGATGGGTATATGAATAGGAAGGGTTTGGAGGGATATGGGCCAGGTGCTGGCAGGTGGGACAAGATTGGGTTGGGATATCTGGTCGGTGTGGATGGGTTGGACCGAAGGGTCTGTTTCCATGCTGTACATCTATGACTCTAAGATCAGATGCCAGAGGAAACCAATTGATTCCTTTGAACCTGCTCCATCAGTCAACAAGATCCTGGCTGATTGTCCTCAGCAACACCTTCCTGTACCATTCCCATATTTGTCAGTTCCCTCAGGGCAATTAATCTCACAGTCTTCAATATGTTCAATAATGCAGCATCCACAGCCTTCAAAGGGTCTGAATTCTAAAAACTGCACCCAAATATTTGCCAAGATGCAGTTGGTCGTGTCGCTTGTGTTTCTCCATTAAGCCAGGTGCAGTAAAAAGCGAGGGCACACACGGTGAAATATGTGAACATAGGGTCGTGTATGTGAACGGAAAGTGCATTCTGAAGAATATGTAACTCAAATCAATTACCCCAAATGTTTTCCAGGTTGTGGAGCGGAAGGAGATTTGCCAGAAGGATCAGAGTCGAGGCCATGGAGGCATTTGATCACAAGGGTGAGAATTTTAAAATTAAAATCGGCTCCAGATGGTTATCGCAGCAGAGTGCTTCAAACTCTGGGCTCAGGGAAACAAAACCGCATTAAAATAATGGAAACACTATCGCAGGGGAAGAGTTCTGTGCCAAAGCTCTCAGTGAATGCCAAGAGTCGTCGGAGAGAGGGAAGTCTGTGAGATACGTAATCCCTCCCTCACTCTGAATGGAGTCAATCTGCTCACACACCCCCCTCCCCCCCAACATCTGCAAGACGACCCAGGAGATCGACTCAGTTGGAGAATATTCCCTGTATCCAGAGGATAATAGGATATAGTGCATCCAGATCGTTTGGGCCCACCCTGCCCATTATTAGTTTGACATATGTTGGGTTGAGTTTGTTCCTCTGTTAGTAACGAGGATTTTTCTTCTTTTTAAACACACATACCGCATGTTGGGCAGCTCAAGACACACTTAAATAAGGGCTCCGTTAATGATGTGGAATGGTATCAGGATTGCATCTGAAATCCAAGTGCCCCTTCCACTTCCTCACGCTGCATCATTAGTTTGTAATGCATCGAAGGAAAACTCATTAATGAGTGGGGTCAGGGTGGCTGTTAACAGCCTGACTGAGCTGATCTCTCATTGAGCTGGGACACGACATGCACATTTTAGGGGTTATGATTGCAGGTGATGGAACGTGAAGGACTTGGACTATGTTCTGTTCCTGGCACAGTAGTGACCACCAGAACAGCTCACTCAGTTCTCTGTCTATGCTGCTCCCTTTCTGTTGAGTGCTTTGGAGTTAAGCCCACCACCCCCTTGCAGCGGAGCATCTGAAGAAACCTTTGAGTCCATGATGCCCCATTCATTAACTTTTGGAGATGCAAAAATGACAGGAGGAAAACAAGCTTCTCAGAGCAAACAGCCCCAGGAACAGAACTGGGTTTCTTTGTGTTGAAGTCATTTTCCGGATCCTGCCGTTTTCTTTTTCGCTGGAACGTACACTTACATTCACAAGAATGTTGGACAATTTGGAATTGGACTACTTTTAATGAAACAAATCCTGCTAGAACAGACACTCTCTCAACAACAGTACCGTCGCAGGATTACTGAGCCACAGAATGAGGCCACTCAGCCCATCGTGTCTGTGTTGGCTCCATCCCCTTGTGCCAATCTCCCATTAACCATCCAATGCCCCTGTCGAATGCCTCAATGGAACCTGCCTCCCCCAACATTCCCAGGCAGTCCTTTTCCAGACCCCTGTTCTCTCACACACCACCCTTCCTCAGTTGTCACTTCAAACATTTGTCCGCAGTTCAAGAAACTGAATGCGAAGCTGGCATAATCTTGCAAGGGGTTAACAAGGGATTTCCTGGCTCTCCAATAAATCAGGCGGTCTTCTACGTTCACTGCACATTCTGCAGCAAGACACACAAATCCGTCTCTCTCTCTCTCTCTCTCTGCCAAGACAATAAAGGATTCCTTGAGCGACTGTGCTGTCCCACCTCAAGAGGCCCTGTGTGTGACATTTCACATGACCTGCAAAATCCTCACTGAGTGAGTCAGTGCAGAAACATTTCCGCCGTCTCCACATCTGCTTCACAGCGTCCAAACTGTGGCTGCAACCGACTGGGGAGAGAGAGAGAGAGAGCTGGAAAACCTGGCAGAGGTGCACACCCACATGTGGAGAGCTGAGGAGTTTCCACAACGACTGTCAGCGCAGATCTCGCCCCAGACACAGGCTGTTTCTCCATTTCCCACTTCAGGCTCTGCCATTTCTAGGAGGGAGGACAGAAAGGGAAACCAGCTGCTTCGCTTTAAGGGGCGGCCCCTTGCTCCGTTGGTAATAAAGCCTCTCCACCCCATCCCAATGGCACCTTCCTGACGAGTATCATGTCTGGCAGACTTTTTCCGAACCAGGCCAACATCAAACCACAGCTTAACACATTAAGACACTTGCGGCATTTTCAATGCTTCTTTATAAGAAAAAAAAAGAAAAGAATTTGCTGATTTAAGAACTGGCCACACCAGCCGAATAGGCGCGATTCCAGTTCGCAACGAAACACAGCAAATGACAGTCATCGAATCCCTGCAGAGTGGGAGCAGGCCATTCGGCCCATTGACCCTCCCCACCCAGACCTACACCTTATCCCGGTATAGAGTCACAGAGATGTTTAGATTAGATTCCCCTACAGTGTGGAAACAGGCCCATCGGGCCAACAAATCCACGCCGACCCTCCAAAGAGTAACCCACCCCAGACCCATTTCCCTACAATTTCCCTCTGACTAATGCGGGGTAATTTAGCATGGCCAATCCACCCTAACCTGCACTGCTTTGGGCTGTGGAAGGAAACCGGAGCACCCGGAGGGAACCCACACAGACACGGGGAGAATGTGCAAACTCCACACAGTCAGTCGCCCGAGGCTGGGATCGAACCCAGGTCCCTGGCGCTGTGAGACAGCACTGCTAACCACTGGGCCACCCCCTTCCTATTCATATACTCATCCAGATACCTTTTGAATGCTGTAATTGTCCCAGCCTCCACCACTTCCTCCGGTGCCTGCATTTCCCATGGCGAACCCACCTAGCTGATACACACACACACACTATGCGACAATTTAGCAAGGCTAACCTTTGGACAGTGGGAGATTCTGTGGCTGCCAACGAGACTCCTGGATGGTGTGTTGCCTCCTGGGTGCCAGGGCCAGACAAGTCTTGGATCGAGTCTACAGGATTCTTAAAGGGGAGGGACAGCAGCCAATACACATCGGTACCAATGACATGGGTATGGAAAGGGAGGGGGACCCGAAAAGAGAATATAGGGAGTTAGGTTAGAAGCTAAAAGGCAGGACGAGCAGAGTAGTAATCTCAGGGTTGTTACCGGTGCCATGGGCTAGTGAGGTTAGGAATAGAGAGCGAGTGCAGACGAACACGTGGCTGCAGGGCTGTTGTAGGAGGGAGGGCTTCAGATATGTGGATCATTGGGATACCTTCTGGGAAAGGTGGGAGCTGTACAAGAAGGATGGGTTGTACCTGAACCAGAGGGGCACCAATATCCTGGGCAGGAGGTTTGCTCAAGCTCTTTGGGAAGGTTTAAACTAGGTTGGCAGGGGGGATGGGAACCGAACCTACGGATCAGAGGATGGGGTAGCTGGTGAACAGGCAGATAAAGCGTGCAGACAATCTGTGAGGAAGGATAGACAGTTGATAGGGCAAAGCTACAGTCAGTGTAGTGGGTTGAAGTGTGTCTATTTTAATGCAAGAAGTGTCAGGAATAAGGGTGATGAACATAGAACACAGATCAGTACTGGAAGCTACGATGTTGTGGACATTACAGAGACTTAGATATATCAGGGACAGGAATGGTTGTTGGAACTTCCAGGGTTTAGATGTTTGAAAAGGAATAGAGGGGGAGTTAAAAGAGGTGGGGGTGTGGCCTTGCTAACCAGGGATAGTGTCACAGCTACAGAAAGGTAGGGGGTTGAGGAAGGTTTGTCTACAGAGTCAGGATGGGTGGCAGTCAGAAACAGGAAAGGAGCAGTCACTTTATTGGGAGTTTTCTACAGGCCCCGCAACAACAACAGAGACAGAGAGCAGCAAATCAGGAGGAAAGGTTTGGAAAGGTGCAGAAGTATTAGGGTTGTTGTCATGGATGACTTTAACTTTCCAAATATTGATTGGAACCTACTTAGTTTGGCTGGAGCAGTTTTTGTCAGGTGTGTCCAGGAAGGATTCCTAACTCAATATGTAGATAGGCTGACTGGAGGGGAGGCCATATTGGATTTGGTGCTTGGCAACAAACCAGGCCAAGTGTCAGGTCTCTTGGTGGGAGAGCATTTTGGTGATAGTGATCACACTTCCCTGACCTTTACTATAGTCATGGAGAGGGATAGGAGCAGACGGTATGGGAAAGTATTTAATTGGTGGAGCGGGAATTACGATGTTATTAGGCAGGAACTGGGCACCTGAATTGGGAACAAATTGTTCTCAGGGAAATGTACGACAGAAATGTGGAGATTAATTAGGAAGCACTTGCTAATAGTGCTGGATAGGTTTGTCCCACTGAGGCAAGGAAGGGATGGTAGGGTGAAGGAACCTTGGGTGACAAGGGATGTGGAACATCCAGTCAAGAGGAAGAAGGAAGGTTACTTAAGGTTGAGGAGGCAAGGATCAGATCGGGCTCTAGAAGGTTACAAGATAGCCAGGAAGGAACTGAAGAAGGGACTTAGGACAGCTAGAAGGGGGCATGAAAAAGCTTTAGTGGGTAGGATTAAGGAAAACCCAAAGGCATTCTACACTTATGTGAGGAACAAGAGGATGGTCAGAGTCAGGATAGGGCTGATCAGGAGGGAACTTGTACCTGGAGTCAGAGGAGGTAGGGGCTGTCCTTAATGAATACTTTGCCTCAGTATTCACTACTGAGAGGGATCTTGACGTTTGTGAGGACAGTGTAAAATAGACTGATATGCTCAAACAGGTTGATTAGATTTAGATTACATTACAGTGTGGAAACAGGCCCTTCGGCCCAACAAGTCCACACCGACCCGCTGAAGCGCAACCCACCCATACCCCTACATTTACCCCTTACCTAACACTACGGGCAATTTAGCATGGCCAATTCACCTGACCTGCACATCTTTGGATTGGGGGAGGAAACCGGAGCACCCGGAGGAAACCCACGCAGACACGGGGAGAATGTGCAAACTCCACACAGTCAATCACCTGAGGCGGGAATTGAACCCGGGTCTCCGGGGCTGTGAGGCAGCAGTGCTAACCACTGAGCCACCATACAGCCATTTGTAAGCAAGCACGAAAAGATACTCATCTACTCACATTTACTGTTCGTTATCATTTAAATCAAAGATTCAGGCCTCAGGGAGAAAAAGAAAAGTTTCCTCTTCTCTGTCTTAAATAGGCACCCCCTTATTTTTAAACAGTGACTCCCCCCCTCCACCCTAGTTTTCGATTCACCCACAAGAGGAAACAACCTTTCCACATCCAGCCAGTCCAGTCCCCTCAGGACTTTATATGTTTCAATTAAGTCAACTCTTGTCTCTTCTAAACTCCAGAGGACACAGGGCCTAGCCTGTCCAGGCTTTCCTCAGGAGGCAATCCACTCATTCCAGGGATTAGTCTCGTAAACCTTCCAATGCCTTACAATCCTTCTGTAAATACGGTGACCAGTACTGTACACAGTACTCCTGATGTAGTCCCATCAATACCCTGCATAAGTGTATTGAGTACAGGAGCTGGGAGGACATGTTGCGGCTGTACAGGACACTGATTAGGCCACTGTTGGAATACGGTGTGCAATTCTGGTCTCCCTGCTGCAGGAAGGATGTTGTGAAAAGATTTACAAGGATGTTGCCAGGGTGGGAGGATTTGAGCTGTAGGGAGAGACTGAACAGGCTGAGGCTGTTTTCCCTGGAGCGTCGGAGGCTGAGGGGTGACCATATAGAGGTTTACAAAATCATGAAGGGCTTGGATAGGGTAAATAGACAAGGTCTTTTCCTTGGGGTCGGGGAGTCCAGAACTAGAGGGGCATAGGTTTAGGGTGAGAGGGGAAAGATTAAAAAAGGACCTAAGGGGCAACCTTTTCACACAGAGGGTGGTACGTGTATGGAATGAGCTGCCAGAGGATGTGGTGGAGGCTGGTACAATGACAATATTTAAAAGGCATTTGGATGGGTATATGAATAGGAAGGGTTTGGAGGGATATGGGTCGGGTGCTGGCAGGTGGGACTAGATTAGGTTGGGATATCTGGTCGGCATGGACGGGTTGGACCGAAGGGTCTGTTTCTGCGCTGTATATCCCTATGACCGAAGCATCAACTCCCTACTTTTGCGTCCAGTTCCCCTCAGGATAAAGCATCACATCCTGTTTGTGTTCCTGCCTACTGGCCACATCTGCAGACTAACCTCCTGTGATTCCCCCAGATCCCTCCGCGCCTCAGAACTCTGCAGCCTCTCTCCTTTTTGATCATGTGCTTTCATTTTCACTCTTTCCATCAAAATGGACAACATCGCACGTCCCTGCACCTTGCCACATCTTCACCTGCTCAGCCTGCCTCTCGCTCTCCCCTTTGTCAGCTCCTAATGTCCTCTCTTCACAACTCCCTTTCCCACCTTCCAGCTGGTCAGAAATCGGGGCACATCCAGCGTGGGCACAGGCTGCACCCACTCCTCTCAAAGGTTGGCACCATGTCACAAGCAAACACCAGTCCACGGGGGCATTTACCTGCGAGGGGCCTGCAGAAAGGGCTCCTCCTTCAGATACCAAGTGAGAAAGGACCAAAGGAAGCCAGCAGGTGCGGTGCTGGGACACTGGGACGAGGTGCAGAAAAGGCAGGTTGGAGGTTGGACAATCTCTCTAGGACCCAGCGGGAGGGGAGGGGAGGGGTCAGGATTGAGGAGTGGGTGTATTGTTGGCACTCCCACACATTCTTCTCTCATCCACTTCCAGAAAGAAGTTGACCCACACCGCTCCCCTGTCATGGTGAAGGAGCCAATGAAACTGGCAGCATCCAGCCATTTCAGGAGACACTGACCCACGAGGTACAGGACCAACGGGGAGGTGCATTCCAGACTGAATGCTCTCAGGGGCACCCAATGCTGTCACAGGCAGACGGGATTAGATGTTACTAAAAGGGACTGGTGTCACACCGGGCAACACACAACTCTTGATGCAGGTTTCAGTTACCCCTTCCTCCCCTGCTCAGTTACCCCCCCACTTGCTCAGTTACCTCCCCCTGCTCAGTTACCCCCTCCTGCTCAGTTACCCTGCTCCCCCTCCCCCTCCGTTACCCCCTCCTGCTCAGTTACCCTGCTCCCCTTCCCCCTCCGTTACCCCCTCCTGCTCAGTTACCCCCGTGTCCTCCTGCTCAGCATTTTAGCAGCAGACTGGAGGAACAGAACATGGGATAAATGAACCCAAACCATCCCCCACGTTAAGGGTGCACACACCCCAGCATTAGGAGTGGGAAGTTCGGAAGCTGAGAACTGCCCATCTCAGAGCAGCAGAGCACAGCAACAGCCATTTGTATCTAGTTACAGGAAGGGCCAGGTGGTGTAATGGATAATGTGTTTAACTGTGAATCAGAGAATTACCCCAGTTGAACCCCTACCTGCCGTGACTGTGCAGTGCTCTCTTCACCACCAGCACAGAAAACAGGTTTCGGCTGAATTGGCCACACTCAATTGCCCTTTGTGTTCAGAGATGTGTCGGTTGGGTGCGTTAGTCAGGGGTAAATGCAGAGTAATAGGGGGAATGGGTCTGGGTGAGTTTCCCTGTGGAGGGTTGGTGTGGACCTGGTGGGCCGAAGGGCCTGTTGCCACACTGTAGGGATTCTATGAGTCTGTAAAGCCGACCTTGTGCCAATGAGATTACAGTTTGCAACTGCTGAAAACCAAGTTGTTCAAAAGGGGGACCCAACATGGCGTTTGCCGTGTGACTGGGCCTAGTGAAGGAGTGAAAAAGTGTCGTCTTTCTTGGGCTGGAAAATCTACTCCTTCACTAGGCCGAGCCCAACTGTGTCCCGTAGGAACCGTTCCTGTTGTTTGCATGCCTTCTGCAAACGGGTCACGCTCGCTGACATGTTCATTCCTTTGCAGGGCAGTGGTAGTGTCCACACCTGGCAGGCAGGAGGTTCAAGTCCCATCTGCCCCATGGGTGTGTCGCAGCATCTCTAAATAGGAACGGGTCTGCGTCCTGACAGCAATAACATTTCCAAAGGCACTTTGTGGGAGCATTCGGAAACAGTGCACCAGGAGGAGGTGAGGAGCCAACAAACTGCAGGCGACTTGGGGCTGAGGCTTTGTTAGCCTGAAGGTGCATGGAAAGCAGGGGTATAGTACAGGGGGGGGGCAGCAGCAGCAGCCTGGACTTGTTCCAGAACTGGGAGTCCGAGATTGCTGCCCCTCCCCAGCCCGGCTCGGGCTGCGTTTCTTTCTCAGTAATCTGCTCGCCTCGCAGTGGGAAGGCTATGGGTTCACGCCCCACGATTTAAAAGGACAGAGTGGGGGGGGGCAACCTCTCCAAGATTAGAGTGGTGCTGGAAAAGCACAGCAAGTCAGGCAGCATCCGAGAAGCAGGAAAATCGCCGTTTCAGGGCAAAAACCCTTCAATATTCCTGATGAAGGGCTTTTGCCTGAAACGTTGATTTTTCCTGCTCCTCGGATGCTGCCTGACCTGCTGTGCTTTTCCAGCACCGCTCTAATCTTGACTCTAACCTCCAGCATCTGCAGTACCCACCTCCGCCTAGGGAACCTTTCCAAGGTGTATTGATCCCTTTAATCAACACCACAAACATCAGATTAACTGGCCATTATTGTTGATGGGAAACTGTCCTGTTTTCTCCACTGTAACAGGGAGCACACTTCACAAAAAAAACACTTCAAGCGGTTGTAAAATCCTGTGGGATGTGGGGAAGACCTTAATTCAACATAAACAGCTCCCGCCGACCTGCATTTTAACCCTGAAAGCACACTCACCACATTCAGCCATTTCCTCCCACAACCTTTGGCAAGTTCTTCTGAAAGGGAGCGAGTACATTCGCACAATTACCTTCAGGTCCATTTAGCTCGGCACAGCCCTGTATAATCATCGTAGTAGTCTTACCAGAGTATAGGGGCTGCTCTCTCATTAGATTAGATACGGGGAGAAGGTGCAAACTCTACATGGACAGTCACCCGAGGCTGGAATCGAACCTGGGTCCCTGGCGCTGAGAGGCAGCAGTACTGACCCCTGAGCCACTGTGCTGCCCCGTGCCAGGAATCATTCCTGACGAAGGGCTTATGCCCGAAACGACGATTCTCCTGCTCCTCGGATACTGCCTGACCTACTGTGCTTTTCCAGCACCACATTCCCAACACTTCTCCCTCTCCATTCCTGGTTTTTGCCCCACTCTGATTCCGTTTATTTGCGGTCTGATCCTGGATTTTTGTCTCTCTCTGATCCTAGTTTTCTTGTCTGATCCCATTTTTTTGTTTCTGTCTAATCCCAGTTTTCCTCTCTGATCCCTGCTTTTGTCCCTCTCCGATCCTGGTTTCCCTGTCTTTGTCTCTCTCTGATCCTGGTTTTTTCCTTTCTCTCTGATCCTAGACAGGGAAGTAATTTAACCTGAGGGTCACCTGACCTCAGGCGAGGGAAGAGGTTGAGGACAGTCCTTCATGGTAACCTCAAGCCGGTGATGGGAATTGAACCCACGCTGTTGGCTTCACGCTGCTCTTTAAACCAACAATCCAGCCAACTGAGCTAAACCAATTCTCCCACAGGGAGAACTGTCCAAGCGAAGCAGCAAAAATGACTCACTTACGTCCGGCGCAAATTCTTCTCACGTCAAATCAGGGCATTGCTCGGGATTAATTTGAGATGACAGAACAACGTTACAATTCTTGTAGAGCATGGGATTCTGTTCTTCAGAAACAAAAAAAAACCCAACTTGACCTGAGCATGAAGGCAGATATGTGTGCCTACATATTTCACACAGGGCCAGTAGAAAATGGCAACACATTCGTGGGTTCCATTAAGGCATGGCTTTTACCCTCAGGGTTACATAGCTGTGAATAAATTCAACCTTATTTGCTACTCATTCATGCTAGATCGTCTTTTTGCTGACCCCCTCTTTCCTCTCAAAGTATATCTTCAACTTCCTAATTCTCCAAATGGAGTCAGGGCTTGCCAGATACTTGGTACAGGATGTTGGTGAGGCCACTTTTGGAATACTACGTTCAATTCTGGTCTCCCTGCTATGTTGTGAAACTTGAAAGGGCTCAGAAAAGGATGTTGCCAGGGTTGGAGGGTTTGAACTACAGGGAGAGGCTGAATAGGCCGGGGCTGTTTTCCCTGGAGTGTCGGAGGAGTGGGGGGGGGGGTTGACCTTATAGATAGAGGTTTATAAAATCATGAGGGGCATGGATAAGATAAATAGACAAAGTCTTTTCCCTGGGGTGAGGGAGTCCAGAACTAGAGGGCATAGGTTTAGGGTGAGAGGGGAAAAATATAAAAGAGACCTAAGGGGCAACAAGTTCACACAGAGGGTGGGATGTGTATTGAATGAGCTGCCAGAGGAAGTGGTGGAGGCTGTACAATTACAGCGTTTAAAAGGCATTTGGATGGGTATATGAATAGGAAGGGTTTAGAGGGATATGGGCCAAGTGCTGGCAGGTGGGACTAGATTAGGTTGGGATATCTGGTCGGCATGGACGGGTTGGACCGAAGGGTCTGTTTCTAAGCTGTACGTCTCTATGACTCTCCTGAACAGTTGGAGCGATGAAAACCTTTCCTTTTCGAAACAGCAGAAAGCTCCCTTTCTTGTCAAAGTGGCAGATTGTTGGATGGTTGGTTGGGTCTTCCTCAGCCGGCCATTATTCAACACCAGTGTCCGTGTGTTAGAAATCCACATTTGGCCCACATTCCCCAGCGGAAGGGGACGTCCTCCCGGGATTTCTCGTCACATTTGCTTGTGCCAGTACGTACAACTGCGAGCTCAACAAACAGGATCAGCCCTGAGCTTCCACCTGTTTGTGTAACAGTTAGAGTGCAGGGAGGCTGCAGACTCCTTGTGAGGCCTCTGTTAGCTTGTATGTGAACAAGAAAACTTATCGAGCTTTGGGAAGATTTGTAGCTCAGGTTGAGGTTCTGGGTGTAGGTTTGCTCGCTGAGCTGGAAGGCCCATTGAAGATGTTACCTAGGAGGGTGACGAAACGTCTGGAAATGAACCTTCCAGCTCAGTGAGCAAACCTACATCCAAAAGAAAACTTATATTCCTGGACTGTGAATGGGCAGTCGCAGGAGGAGCAAGCCCCACACGTCTGGTTGGAAATCAGTTCTTGAGAATGGACTCTGAAAAACATGAAGATCTAATGCGACCACAGACGCCAGCCAAACGGAACGAAAGAAATGAAATATATCGGGCTCTGTCTGTAATTAGTACACCACTTGCTGCTGCAACTCTGTGTTACTTCAGAGGTCTATAATAAACTCAGTCCCTCCAGAGCAGATGCAGGGCTGTTGAAAAGGGGATCGGAGTTCAGGGGACTCAGAGGATCCCAGTTCCAGACATACGGCCTTCCAGGACTGCAGTTGCTTAGAGCACTGCTGGTCTCACAATGCAAGTATGTCACTGCTTCATTCCAAAACAAAAAAGGTGATGGAAGACATTAAAACCTCGAAACTAGGAGCAGGAGGAGGCGGCCTTTCGGCCCTTTGAGTCTGCTCCACCATTCAATAGGAGCACAGCTGATCATCCAACTCAGTCCCCTGTTCCTGCTTTTGTCCCCCTTACCATTTGATGTCTGTAGCCTTAGGAACTATATCCAACACCTTCCTGAAAACATTCGGTGTTCCGGCTATCCATTGGCAGCTTTTCTCCCTGGGCTGTAGATTATCGGTTAGCCCACCACCATTTCCCTGCTAATGCTGACTATCTCTCTCTCTCTCTCTCTCTCTCACACCAGACCCTCTGTTCCCTGACATTTTTTGGGATATTATCGATGTTCTCCCTGGTGAAGACAGAGCCAAAACATGTATTGACTTGGTCAGCGTTTTTTTTTTGGTTCCTCATTCTAACTTGCCCAGCTTCAGGGCAGCTCGGGAGGTAGAACCCCTGGTTGAAAATTGCCAGCTGGATGCCCATGCCAGCAGGATTAGGTGGGTAAATGGCGAGTTGTGCCCCCTGAGCAGATGGTGCTGTTCTTCTTTGGGCACTGTCAGCACAGCATGTAACTCTCCGGGTGAGTCTCAGAGACATACAACGTGGAAACTAATCCATGCCGACCACAATCCCAAACTAACCTCCTCCCACCTGCCTGCTCCCGGCCCATATCCCTCCAAACCTTTCCTCTTCATGTCCTTATCCAAATGTCTTTTAAACATTATAACTGTCCCCACATCCACCTCAGGAAATTCATTCCACACTCGAACCACCCTGCATGTACCAACTTTGTCCCTCCTGTCTTTTTAAGTCTCCCTCCTCTCACCTTAACAATGTGCCCCCTAGTCTTGAAATCCCCCACCCTAGAGAAATGACACCGACCATTAACTCTATCTATACCCCTCATGATTTTATAAACGTCCGTCCTCAACCTCCTCCGGCTCCAGTGAAAAATGTCCCAGCCTCTCTCTATAACTCAAACCTTCCAGACCCGACAACATCCTGGTAAATCTCTTCTGAACCCTCTTCAGCTGAGTAATATCTTTCCTATAACAGGGCGACCAGAACTGGGCAATTACAACTGCCAGGATGCGGACAAGAAAGATTTCTTAGCAGCATTAGAAACGACACTAAAAGACAACCAACTCACCGAAGATACCCAGTAAACCATCAGACAGGTAGTTGCACCAACATTAAGCAGAAAAAAGAAGGAAACACAAGAAAGGAAAGCACTGAAAAGACTAAAAAAAGATTAAAACATTGTTATCCTACCCACAGACAAAGGACGCTTGACAGTCATTCTAAATCGCAGAGACTTCATTGAAAAAGCAAACACACTACTTACAGATATCAACACTGACCAACAAGTGGTGATAGACCCAACCCCACAACTAGAGAACTGAATCACAGCCCTACTCAAAAAAACTTCAGAAATCTGGACAGATAAATAAGACGGACTTCCAAAAAATGAAACCAGACGGATCCAACACACCACGTTTCTACGGATTACCCAAAATTCACAAACCAGGAGCCCCCCCCCCCCGCCCCTCAGACCCATAGTCTCGCTACCTGGAACACCAACTTACAGACTGGCCAAGCTGCTCCACCAAAGACTAAAACACTGAGTAGAAGACTCACACCACTCCATCCACTCCCCCCAAGAATTCCTGAGGACCAAAGACACTAAGATAGAGGAGGATGAAATAATGGTCTCCTTTGATGTAACAGCCCTGTTTACATCAATCAACATTAACCTGGCCAAGGAAACACTGACTACACTATTAGAAGACCCAAAGACACATACACCACATACACCACATACACCAACTTCATCAGCAAGGACAGTATCATCAAGCTAGTGGGCCTATTCCTTACCATCCACTTCACCTTCAACAACAAATCCTACAGACACACCAAAGGAACACCCATGGGATCTCCGATATCAGGGTTCTGAGCAGAGGCAGGAATGCAGAGACTCGAACAAACAGCTCTGCCAACCATCCAACCCAAACTTTGGATCTGCTACGTGGATGATACCTTTGTCATCACTAAACAAAACAAATTAGAGGAAGCCTTCAAGAGCATCAATAATACCCTTACTGGCATAAAATTCACTAAAGAGGAGGGAAACAACAACAAACTGCCATTCCTAGATGTCGCAGTAGAGCAAACAGCCAATGGGCAACTTCAAACCAGCGTCTACAGGAATACAACACATACGGACCAAATACTGAACTACAGAAGCAATCATCCCAACATCCACAAACGAAGCTGCATCAGAACATTATTTTAACGAGCCAACACACACTGCAGCACAGAGGAACTACGCAGAGCAGAGGAAAATCACCTATACCGTGTATTCAAAAAGAATGGGTACCCAATGAACACAGTCTGCCAACTTCTCAGCAACAATGACTGCCAGACTAGTCAGACTCCATGGCGTCATGGTAGCCCATAAACCCACCAACACACTAAAACAGCAGCTAATGAACTTGAAAGACCCTATACAGACAATGAGCAAAACTAACGTCATTTACAAAGTACCATACAAGGACTGTAACAAACACTACATTGGACAAACAGGCAGAAAACTAGCCACCAGGATACATGAACACCAAGTAGCCACAAAAGGACATGACCCTCTCTCACTAGTATCCTTACATACGGATGAGGAAGGACACCACTTCGACTGCGACAACACATCCATCCGAAGACAAACCAAACAGAGACATGCACAAGAATTCCTAGAAGCATGGCATTCCAACCGTAACTCTATCAACAAACACGTCGAGTTAGACCCCATCCCTGGATGGAGGAGAGATCAGAGAGAGTCCCAGACAGGGCGGGGATCAGAGAGAGTCCCACACGGAGCGGGGATCAGAGAGAGTCCCACACGGAGCGGGGATCAGAGAGAGTCCCAGACAGGGTGGGGATCAGAGAGAGTCACAGACAGGGCGGGGATCAGAGAGAGTCCCAGACAGGGTGGGGATCAGAGAGAGTCCCAGACAGGGCGGGGAACAGAGAGAGTCCCAGACAGGGCGAGGATCAGAGAGAGTCCCAGACAGGGCGGGGATCAGAGAGAGTCCCAGACAGGGCGGGGATCAGAGAGAGTCCCAGACAGGGTGGGGATCAGAGAGAGTCCCAGACAGGGCGGGGAACAGAGAGAGTCCCAGACAGGGCGAGGATCAGAGAGAGTCCCAGACAGGGCGGGGATCAGAGAGAGTCCCAGACAGGGCGGGGATCAGAGAGAGTCCCAGACAGGGCGGGGATCAGAGAGAGTCCCAGACAGGGCGGGGATCAGAGAGAGTCCCAGATATGGCTGGGATCAGAGAGAGTCCCAGACAGGGCGGGGATCAGAGAGAGTCCCAGACGGAGCGGGGATCAGAGAGAGTCCCAGACAGGGCGAGGATCAGAGAGAGTCCCAGACAGGGCGGGGATCAGAGAGAGTCCCAGACAGGGCGGGGATCAGAGAGAGTCCCAGACAGGGCGGGGATCAGAGAGAGTCCCAGACAGGGCGGGGATCAGAGAGAGTCCCAGACAGGGCGGGGATCAGAGAGAGTCCCAGACAGGGCGGGGATCAGAGAGAGTCCCAGACGGAGCGGGGATCAGAGAGAGTCCCAGACAGGGCGAGGATCAGAGAGAGTCCCAGACAGGGCGGGGATCAGAGAGA
Source organism: Chiloscyllium plagiosum (assembly GCF_037043375.1). NCBI lineage: Eukaryota > Metazoa > Chordata > Chondrichthyes > Orectolobiformes > Hemiscylliidae > Chiloscyllium > Chiloscyllium plagiosum. The sequence goes on along the minus strand of NW_028270191.1, from coordinate 20,233,103 downwards.
GTCCCAGACAGGGCGGGGATCAGAGAGAGGATCAGAGAGAGTCCCAGACAGGGCGGGGATCAGAGAGAGTCCCAGACAGGGCGAGTATCAGAGAGAGTCCCAGACAGGGCGGGGATCAGAGAGAGTCCCAGACAGGGCGGGGATCAGAGAGAGTCCCAGACAGGGCGGGGATCAGAGAGAGTCCCAGACAGGGCGAGAATCAGAGAGAGTCCCAGACAGGGCGGGGATCAGAGAGAGTCCCAGACAGGGCGGGGATCAGAGAGAGTCCCAGACAGGGCGGGGATCAGAGAGAGTCCCAGACGGGGCGAGGATCAGAGAGAGTCCCAGACAGGGCGGGATTCAGAGAGAGTCCCAGACAGGGCGGGGATCAGAGAGAGTCCCAGACAGGGCGAGGATCAGAGAGAGTCCCAGACAGGGCGAGGATCAGACAGAGTCCCAGACAGGGCGAGGATCAGAGAGAATCACAGACAGGGCGGGGATCAGAGAGAGTCCCAGACAGGGCGGGGATCAGAGAGAGTCCCAGACAGGGCGAGGATCAGAGACAGTCCCAGACAGGGTGAGGATCAGAGAGAGTCCCAGACAGGGCGGGGATCAGAGAGAGTCCCAGACAGGGCGGGGATCAGAGAGAGTCCCAGACAGGGCGGGGATCAGAGAGAGTCCCAGACAGGGCGAGGATCAGAGAGAGTCCCAGACAGGGCAAGGATCAGAGAGAATCACAGACAGGGCAGGGATCAGAGAGAGTCCCAGACGGAGCGGGGATCAGGGAGAGTCCCAGACAGGGCGGGGATCAGACAGAGTCCCAGACAGGGCGGGGATCAGAGAGAGTCCCAGACAGGGCGAGGATCAGAGAGAGTCCCAGACAGGGCGAGGATCAGAGAGAGTCCCAGACAGGGCGAGGATCAGAGAGAATCACAGACAGGGCGGGGATCAGAGAGAGTCCCAGACGGAGCGGGGATCAGGGAGAGTCCCAGACAGGGCGAGGATCAGAGAGAGTCCCAGACAGGGCGGGGATCAGAGAGAGTCCCAGACAGGGCGGGGATCAGAGAGAGTCCCAGACAGGGCGAGGATCAGAGAGAGTCCCAGACAGGGCGGGGATCAGAGAGAGTCCCAGACAGGGCGGGGATCAGAGAGAGTCCCAGACAGGGCGGGGATCAGAGAGAGTCCCAGACAGGGCGGGGATCAGAGAGAGTCCCAGACGGAGCGGGGATCAGAGAGAGTCCCAGACAGGGCGAGGATCAGAGAGAGTCCCAGACAGGGCGGGGATCAGAGAGAGTCCCAGACAGGGCGGGGATCAGAGAGAGGATCAGAGAGAGTCCCAGACAGGGCGGGGATCAGAGAGAGTCCCAGACAGGGCGAGTATCAGAGAGAGTCCCAGACAGGGCGGGGATCAGAGAGAGTCCCAGACAGGGCGGGGATCAGAGAGAGTCCCAGACAGGGCTAGGATCAGAGAGAGTCCCAGACAGGGCTAGGATCAGAGAGAGTCCCAGACAGGGCGGGGATCAGAGAGAGTCCCAGACAGGGCGGGGATCAGAGAGAGTCCCAGACAGGGCGGGGATCAGAGAGAGTCCCAGACAGGGCGGGGATCAGAGAGAGTCCCAGACAGGGCGGGGATCAGAGAGAGTCCCATACAGGGCGGGGATCAGAGAGAGTCCCAGACAGGGTGAGGATCAGAGAGAGTCCCAGACAGGGCGAGAATCAGAGAGAGTCCCAGACAGGGCGGGGATCAGAGAGAGTCCCAGACAGGGCGGGGATCAGAGAGAGTCCCAGACGGAGCGGGGATCAGAGAGAGTCCCAGACAGGGCGGGGATCAGAGAGAGTCCCAGACAGGGCGGGGATCAGAGAGAGTCCCAGACAGGGCGAGAATCAGAGAGAGTCCCAGACAGGGCGGGGATCAGAGAGAGTCCCAGACAGGGCGGGGATCAGAGAGAGTCCCAGACAGGGCGGGGATCAGAGAGAGTCCCAGACAGGGCGGGGATCAGAGAGAGTCCCAGACAGGGCGGGGATCAGAGAGAGTCCCATACAGGGTGGGGATCAGAGAGAGTCCCAGACAGGGCGGGGATCAGAGAGAGTCCCAGACAGGGTGGGGATCAGAGAGAGTCCCAGACAGGGCGGGGATCAGAGAGAGTCCCAGACAGGGCGGGGATCAGAGAGAGTCCCAGACAGGGTGGGGATCAGAGAGAGTCCCAGACAGGGCGGGGATCAGAGAGAATCCCAGACAGGGCGGGGATCAGAGAGAGTCCCAGACAGGGCGGGGATCAGAGAGAGTCCCATACAGGGTGAGGATCAGAGAGAGTCCCAGACAGGGCGGGGATCAGAGAGAGTCCCAGACAGGGCGGGGATCAGAGAGAGTCCCAGACAGGGCGGGGATCAGAGAGAGTCCCAGACAGGGCGAGAATCAGAGAGAGTCCCAGACAGGGCGGGGATCAGAGAGAGTCCCAGACAGGGCGGGGATCAGAGAGAGTCCCAGACAGGGCGGGGATCAGACAGAGTCCCAGACAGGGCGGGGATCAGAGAGAGTCCCAGACGGGGCGAGGATCAGAGAGAGTCCCAGACAGGGCGGGATTCAGAGAGAGTCCCAGACAGGGCGGGGATCAGAGAGAGTCCCAGACAGGGCGGGGATCAGAGAGAGTCCCAGACGGGGCGAGGATCAGAGAGAGTCCCAGACAGGGCGGGATTCAGAGAGAGTCCCAGACAGGGCGGGGATCAGAGAGAGTCCCAGACAGGGCGAGGATCAGAGAGAGTCCCAGACAGGGCGAGGATCAGACAGAGTCCCAGACAGGGCGAGGATCAGAGAGAGTCCCAGACAGGGCGGGGATCAGAGAGAGTCCCAGACAGGGCGAGGATCAGAGACAGTCCCAGACAGGGTGAGGATCAGAGAGAGTCCCAGACAGGGCGGGGATCAGAGAGAGTCCCAGACAGGGCGGGGATCAGAGAGAGTCCCAGACAGGGCGGGGATCAGAGAGAGTCCCAGACAGGGCGAGGATCAGAGAGAGTCCCAGACAGGGCAAGGATCAGAGAGAATCACAGACAGGGCGGGGATCAGAGAGAGTCCCAGACGGAGCGGGGATCAGGGAGAGTCCCAGACAGGGCGGGGATCAGACAGAGTCCCAGACAGGGCGGGGATCAGAGAGAGTCCCAGACAGGGCGAGGATCAGAGAGAGTCCCAGACAGGGCGAGGATCAGAGAGAGTCCCAGACAGGGCGAGGATCAGAGAGAATCACAGACAGGGCGGGGATCAGAGAGAGTCCCAGACGGAGCGGGGATCAGGGAGAGTCCCAGACAGGGCGAGGATCAGAGAGAGTCCCAGACAGGGCGGGGATAAGAGAGAGTCCCAGACAGGGCGGGGATCAGAGAGAGTCCCAGACAGGGCGGGGATCAGAGAGAGTCCCAGACGGAGCGGGGATCAGGGAGAGTCCCAGACAGGGCGGGGATCAGACAGAGTCCCAGACAGGGCGGGGATCAGACAGAGTCCCAGACAGGGCGAGGATCAGAGAGAGTCGCAGACAGGGCGGGGATCAGAGAGAGTCCCAGACAGGGTGAGGATCAGAGAGAGTCCCAGACAGGGCGGGGATCAAACAGAGTCCCAGACAGGGCGGGGATCAGAGAGAGGATCAGAGAGAGTCCCAGACAGGGCGAGGATCAGAGAGAGTCGCAGACAGGGCGGGGATCAGAGAGAGGATCAGAGAGAGTCGCAGACAGGGCGAGGATCAGAGAGAGTCGCAGACAGGGCGAGGATCAGAGAGAGTCGCAGACAGGGCGGGGATCAGAGAGAGTCCCAGACAGGGCGGGGATCAGAGAGAGGATCAGAGAGAGTCCCAGACAGGGCGGGGATCAGAGAGAGTCCCAGACAGGGCGGGGATCAGAGAGAGTCCCAGACAGGGCGGGGATCAGAGAGAGTCCCAGACAGGGCGGGGATCAGAGAGAGTCCCAGACAGGGCGGGGATCAGAGAGAGTCCCAGACAGGGCGGGGATCAGAGAGAGTCCCAGACGGAGCGGGGATCAGAGAGAGTCCCAGACGGAGCGGGGATCAGAGAGAGTCCCAGACAGGGCGAGGATCAGAGAGAGTCCCAGACAGAGCGGGGATCAGAGAGAGTCCCAGACAGGGCGGGGATCAGAGAGAGTCCCACACGGACGGGGATCAGAGAGAGTCCCAGACAGGGCGGGGATCAGAGAGAGTCCCAGACAGGGCGGGGATCAGAGAGAGTCCCAGACAGGGCGGGGATCAGAGAGAGTCCCAGACAGGGCGAGGATCAGAGAGAGTCCCAGACAGGGCGAGGATCAGAGAGAGTCCCAGACAGGGCGAGGATCAGAGAGAGTCCCAGACAGGGCGGGGATCAGGGAGAGTCCCAGACAGGGCGGGGATCAGAGAGAGTCCCAGACAGGGCGGGGATCAGAGAGAGTCCCAGACAGGGCGGGGATCAGAGAGAGTCCCAGACAGGGCGGGGATCAGAGAGAGTCCCAGACAGGGCGGGGATCAGAGAGAGTCCCAGACAGGGCGAGGATCAGAGAGAGTCCCATACAGGGCGGGGATCAGAGAGAGTCCCAGACAGGGCGGGGATCAGAGAGAGTCCCAGACAGGGCGAGGATCAGACAGAGTCCCAGACAGGGCGAGGATCAGAGAGAATCCCAGACAGGGCGGGGATCAGAGAGAGTCCCAGACAGGGCGGGGATCAGAGAGAATCACAGACAGGGCGGGGATCAGAGAGAGTCGCAGACGGAGCGGGGATCAGAGAGAGTCCCAGACAGGGCGGGGATCAGAGAGAGTCCCAGACAGGGCGGGGATCAGAGAGAGTCCAAGACAGGGCGGGGATCAGAGAGAGTCCCAGACAGGGCAGGGATCAGAGAGAGTCCCAGACAGGGCGGGGATCAGAGAGAGTCCCAGACAGGGCGGGGATCAGAGAGAGTCCCAGACAGGGCGGGGATCAGAGAGAGTCCCAGACAGGGCGGGGATCAGAGAGAGTCCCAGACAGGGCGAGGATCAGACAGAGTCCCAGACAGGGCGAGGATCAGAGAGAATCCCAGACAGGGCGGGGATCAGACAGAGTCCCAGACAGGGCGGGGATCAGACAGAGTCCCAGACAGGGTGAGGATCAGAGAGAGTCCCAGACAGGGCGGGGATCAGAGAGAGTCCCAGACAGGGTGAGGATCAGAGAGAGTCCCAGACAGGGCGGGGATCAGAGAGAGTCCCAGACAGGGCGGGGATCAGAGAGAGTCCCAGACAGGGCGGGGAGCAGAGAGAGTCCCAGACAGGGCGGGGATCAGAGAGAGTCACAGACAGGCGGGGATCAGAGAGAGTCCCAGACAGGGCGGGGATCAGAGAGAGTCCCAGACAGGGCGAGGATCAGACAGAGTCCCAGACAGGGCGAGGATCAGAGAGAGTCCCAGACAGGGCGGGGATCAGAGAGAGTCCCAGACAGGGTGAGGATCAGAGAGAGTCCCAGACAGGGCGAGGATCAGAGAGAGTCACAGACAGGGCGGGGATCAGAGAGAGTCCCAGACAGGGCGGGGATCAGAGAGAGTCCCAGACAGGGCGAGTATCAGAGAGAGTCCCAGACAGGGTGAGGATCAGAGAGAGTCCCAGACAGGGCGGGGATCAGAGAGAGTCCCAGACAGGGCGGGGATCAGAGAGAGTCCCAGACAGGGCGGGGAGCAGAGAGAGTCCCAGACAGGGAGGGGAGCAGAGAGAGTCCCAGACAGGGCGGGGATCAGAGAGAGTCCCAGACAGGGCGGGGATCAGAGAGAGTCCCAGACAGGGCGGGATTCAGAGAGAGTCCCAGACAGGGCGGGATTCAGAGAGAGTCCCAGACAGGGCGGGGATCAGAGAGAGTCCCAGACAGGGCGGGGATCAGAGAGAGTCCCAGACAGGGCGGGGATCAGAGAGAGTCCCAGACAGGGCGAGGATCAGAGAGAGTCCCAGACAGGGCGAGGATCAGAGAAAATCACAGACAGGGCGGGGATCAGAGAGAGTCCCAGACAGGGCGGGGATCAGAGAGAGTCCCAGAGAGGGCGGGGATCAGAGAGAGTCCCAGACAGGGCGGGGATCAGAGAGAGTCCCAGAGAGGGCGGGGATCAGAGAGAGTCCCAGACAGGGCGGGGATCAGAGAGAGTCCCAGACAGGGCGGGGATCAGACAGTGTCCCAGACAGGGCGGGGATCAGAGAGAGTCCCAGACAGGGCGGGGATCAGAGAGAGTCCCAGACAGGGCGGGGATCAGAGAGAGTCGCAGACGGAGCGGGGATCAGAGAGAGTCCCAGACAGGGCGGGGATCAGAGAGAGTCCCAGACAGGGCGGGGATCAGACAGTGTCCCAGACAGGGCGGGGATCAGACAGTGTCCCAGACAGGGCGGGGATCAGAGAGAGTCCCAGACAGGGCGGGGATCAGAGAGAGTCGCAGACGGAGCGGGGATCAGAGAGAGTCCCAGACAGGGCGGGGATCAGAGAGAGTCCCAGACAGGGCGGGGATCAGACAGAGTCCCAGACAGGGCGGGGATCAGAGAGAGTCCCAGACAGGGCGAGGATCAGAGAGAGTCCCAGACAGGGCGAGGATCAGAGAGAATCACAGACAGGGCGGGGATCAGAGAGAGTCCCAGACGGAGCGGGGATCAGGGAGAGTCCCAGACAGGGCGGGGATCAGACAGAGTCCCAGACAGGGCGAGGATCAGAGAGAGTCCCAGACAGGGCGAGGATCAGAGAGAGTCCCAGACAGGGCGAGGATCAGAGAGAATCACAGACAGGGCGGGGATCAGAGAGAGTCCCAGACGGAGCGGGGATCAGAGAGAGTCCCAGACAGGGCGAGGATCAGAGAGAGTCCCAGACAGGGCGGGGATAAGAGAGAGTCCCAGACAGGGCGGGGATAAGAGAGAGTCCCAGACAGGGCGGGGATCAGAGAGAGTCCCAGACAGGGCGGGGATCAGAGAGAGTCCCAGACAGGGCGGGGATAAGAGAGAGTCCCAGACAGGGCGGGGATCAGAGAGAGTCCCAGACAGGGCGGGGATCAGAGAGAGTCCCAGACGGAGCGGGGATCAGGGAGAGTCCCAGACAGGGCGAGGATCAGAGAGAGTCGCAGACAGGGCGGGGATCAGAGAGAGTCCCAGACAGGGCGGGGATCAGAGAGAGGATCAGAGAGAGTCCCAGACAGGGCGGGGATCAGACAGAGTCCCAGACGGAGCGGGGATCAGAAAAAGTCCCAGACAGGGCGGGGATCAGAGAGAGTCCCAGACAGGGCGGGGATCAGAGAGAGTCCCAGACAGGGCGGGGATCAGAGAGAGTCCCAGACAGGGCGGGGATCAGAGAGAGTCCCAGACAGGGCGGGGATCAGAGAGAGTCCCAGACAGGGCGGGGATCAGAGAAAGTCCCAGACAGGGCGGGGATCAGAGAGAGTCCCAGACGGAGCGGGGATCAGAGAGAGTCCCAGACAGGGCGAGGATCAGAGAGAGTCCCAGACAGGGCGGGGATCAGAAAGAGTCCCAGACAGGGCGAGGATCAGAGAGAGTCCCAGACAGGGCGAGGATCAGAGAGAGGCCCAGACAGGGCGGGGATCAGAGAGAGTCCCAGACAGGGCGGGGATCAGAGAGAGTCCCAGACGGAGCGGGGATCAGAGAGAGTCCCAGACAGAGCGGGGATCAGGAGAGTCCCAGACAGGGCGGGGATCAGAGAGAGTCCCAGACAGGGCGGGGATCAGAGAGAGTCCCACACGGACGGGGATCAGAGAGAGTCCCAGACAGGGCGAGGATCAGAGAGAATCACAGACAGGGCGGGGATCAGAGAGAGTCCCAGACGGAGCGGGGATCAGGGAGAGTCCCAGACAGGGCGAGGATCAGAGAGAGTCGCAGACAGGGCGGGGATCAGAGAGAGTCCCAGACAGGGCGGGGATCAGAGAGAGGATCAGAGAGAGTCCCAGACAGGGCGGGGATCAGACAGAGTCCCAGACGGAGCGGGGATCAGAGAAAGTCCCAGACAGGGCGGGAATCAGAGAGAGTCCCAGACAGGGCGGGGATCAGAGAGAGTCCCAGACAGGGCGGGGATCAGAGAGAGTCCCAGACAGGGCGGGGATCAGAGAGAGTCCCAGACAGGGTGAGGATCAGAGAGAGTCCCAGACAGGGCGGGGATCAGAGAGAGTCCCAGACAGGGCGGGGATCAGAGAGAGTCCCAGACAGGGCAGGGATCAGAGAGAGTCCCAGACAGGGCGGGGATCAGAGAGAGTCCCAGACGGAGCGGGGATCAGGGAGAGTCCCAGACAGGGCTAGGATCAGAGAGAGTCCCAGACAGGCGGGGATCAGAGAGAGTCCCAGACAGGGCGGGGATCAGAGAGAGTCCCAGACAGGGCGGGGATCAGAGAGAGTCCCAGACAGGGCGGGGATCAGAGAGAGTCCCAGACAGGGCGGGGATCAGAGAGAATCCCAGACAGGGCGAGGATCAGAGAGAGTCCCAGACAGGGCGAGGATCAGAGAGAGTCCCAGACAGGGCCGGGATCAGAGAGAGTCCCAGACAGGGCGGGGATCAGAGAGAGTCCCAGACAGGGCGGGGATCAGAGAGAGTCCCAGACGGAGCGGGGATCAGAGAGAGTCCCAGACAGGGCGAGGATCAGAGAGAGTCCCAGACAGGCGGGGATCAGAGAGAGTCCCAGACAGGGCGGGGATCAGAGAGAGTCCCAGACAGGGCGGGGATCAGAGAGAGTCCCAGACAGGGCGGGGATCAGAGAGAGTCCCACACGGACGGGGATCAGAGAGAGTCCCAGACAGGGCGAGGATCAGAGAGAATCACAGACAGGGCGGGGATCAGAGAGAGTCCCAGACGGAGCGGGGATCAGGGAGAGTCCCAGACAGGGCGAGGATCAGAGAGAGTCGCAGACAGGGCGGGGATCAGAGAGAGTCCCAGACAGGGCGGGGATCAGAGAGAGGATCAGACAGGCGGGGATCAGAGAGAGTCCCAGACAGGGCGGGGATCAGAGAGAGTCCCAGACAGGGCGGGGAACAGACAGAGTCCCAGACAGGGCCGGGATCAGAGAGAGTCCCAGACAGGGCGGGGAACAGACAGAGTCCCAGACAGGGCCGGGATCAGAGAGAGTCCCAGACAGGGCGGGGATCAGAGAGAGTCCCAGACAGGGCGGGGATCAGAGAGAGTCCCAGACGGAGCGGGGATCAGGGAGAGTCCCAGACAGGGCTAGGATCAGAGAGAGTCCCAGACAGAGCGGGGATCAGAGAGAGTCCCAGACAGGGCGGGGATCAGAGAGAGTCCCAGACAGGGCGGGGATCAGAGAGAGTCCCAGACAGGGCGGGGATCAGAGAGAGTCCCAGACAGGGCGGGGATCAGAGAGAATCCCAGACAGGGCGAGGATCAGAGAGAGTCCCAGACAGGGCGAGGATCAGAGAGAGTCCCAGACAGGGCGGGGATCAGAGAGAGTCCCAGACAGGGCGAGGATCAGAGAGAGTCCCAGACAGGGCGGGGATCAGAGAGAATCCCAGACAGGGCCAGGATCAGAGAGAGTCGCAGACGGAGCGGGGATCAGAGAGAGTCCCAGACAGGGCGGGGATCAGAGAGAGTCCCAGACAGGGCGGGGATCAGAGAGAGTCCCAGACAGGGTGGGGATCAGAGAGAGTCCCAGACAGGGCGGGGATCAGAGAGAGTCCCAGACAGGGCGGGGATCAGAGAGAGTCCCAGACAGGGCAGGGATCAGAGAGAGTCCCAGATATGGCTGGGATCAGAGAGAGTCCCAGACAGGGCGGGGATCAGAGAGAGTCCCAGACAGGGCGGGGATCAGAGAGAGTCCCAGACAGGGCGGGGATAAGAGAGAGTCCCAGACAGGGCGGGGATCAGAGAGAGTCCCAGACAGGGTGGGGATCAGAGAGAGTCCCAGACGGAGCGGGGATCAGAGAGAGTCCCAGACGGAGCGGGGATCAGGGAGAGTCCCAGACAGGGCGAGGATCAGAGAGAGTCGCAGACAGGGCGGGGATCAGAGAGAGTCCCAGACAGGGCGGGGATCAGAGAGAGGATCAGAGAGAGTCCCAGACAGGGCGGGGATCAGACAGAGTCACAGACGGAGCGGGGATCAGAGAAAGTCCCAGACAGGGCGGGGATCAGAGAGAGTCCCAGACAGGGCGGGGATCAGAGAGAGTCCCAGACAGGGCGGGGATCAGAGAGAGTCCCAGACAGGGCGGGGATCAGAGAGAGTCCCAGACAGGGTGGGGATCAGAGAGAGTCCCAGACGGAGCGGGGATCAGAGAGAGTCCCAGACAGGGCGAGGATCAGAGAGAGTCCCAGACAGAGCGGGGATCAGAGAGAGTCCCAGACAGGGCGGGGATCAGAGAGAGTCCCAGACAGGGCGGGGATCAGAGAGAGTCCCAGACAGGGCGGGGATCAGAGAGAGTCCCAGACAGGGCGGGGATCAGAGAGAGTCCCAGACAGGGTGAGGATCAGAGAGAGTCCCAGACAGGGCGGGGATCAGAGAGAGTCCCAGACAGGGCAGGGATCAGAGAGAGTCCCAGACAGGGCGGGGAGCAGAGAGAGTCCCAGACAGGGCGGGGATCAGAGAGAGTCCCAGACAGGCGGGGATCAGAGAGAGTCCCAGACAGGGCGGGGAACAGACAGAGTCCCAGACAGGGCCGGGATCAGAGAGAGTCCCAGACAGGGCGGGGATCAGAGAGAGTCCCAGACAGGGCGGGGATCAGAGAGAGTCCCAGACGGAGCGGGGATCAGGGAGAGTCCCAGACAGGGCTAGGATCAGAGAGAGTCCCAGACAGGCGGGGATCAGAGAGAGTCCCAGACAGGGCGGGGATCAGAGAGAGTCCCAGACAGGGCGGGGATCAGAGAGAGTCCCAGACAGGGCGGGGATCAGAGAGAGTCCCAGACAGGGCGGGGATCAGAGAGAATCCCAGACAGGGCGAGGATCAGAGAGAGTCCCAGACAGGGCGAGGATCAGAGAGAGTCCCAGACAGGGCGGGGATCAGAGAGAGTCCCAGACAGGGCGAGGATCAGAGAGAGTCCCAGACAGGGCGGGGATCAGAGAGAATCCCAGACAGGGCCAGGATCAGAGAGAGTCGCAGACGGAGCGGGGATCAGAGAGAGTCCCAGACAGGGCGGGGATCAGAGAGAGTCCCAGACAGGGCGGGGATCAGAGAGAGTCCCAGACAGGGTGGGGATCAGAGAGAGTCCCAGACAGGGCGGGGATCAGAGAGAGTCCCAGACAGGGCGGGGATCAGAGAGAGTCCCAGACAGGGCAGGGATCAGAGAGAGTCCCAGATATGGCTGGGATCAGAGAGAGTCCCAGACAGGGCGGGGATCAGAGAGAGTCCCAGACAGGGCGGGGATCAGAGAGAGTCCCAGACAGGGCGGGGATAAGAGAGAGTCCCAGACAGGGCGGGGATCAGAGAGAGTCCCAGACAGGGCGGGGATCAGACAGAGTCCCAGACGGAGCGGGGATCAGGGAGAGTCCCAGACAGGGCGAGGATCAGAGAGAGTCGCAGACAGGGCGGGGATCAGAGAGAGTCCCAGACAGGGCGGGGATCAGAGAGAGGATCAGAGAGAGTCCCAGACAGGGCGGGGATCAGACAGAGTCACAGACGGAGCGGGGATCAGAGAAAGTCCCAGACAGGGCGGGGATCAGAGAGAGTCCCAGACAGGGCGGGGATCAGAGAGAGTCCCAGACAGGGCGGGGATCAGAGAGAGTCCCAGACAGGGCGGGGATCAGAGAGAGTCCCAGACAGGGCGTGGATCAGAGAAAGTCCCAGACAGGGCGGGGATCAGAGAGAGTCCCAGACAGGGTGGGGATCAGAGAGAGTCCCAGACGGAGCGGGGATCAGAGAGAGTCCCAGATAGGGCGAGGATCAGAGAGAGTCCCAGACAGAGCGGGGATCAGAGAGAGTCCCAGACAGGGCGGGGATCAGAGAGAGTCCCAGACAGGGCGGGGATCAGAGAGAGTCCCAGACAGGGCGGGGATCAGAGAGAGTCCCAGACAGGGCGGGGATCAGAGAGAGTCCCAGACAGGGCGAGGATCAGAGAGAGTCCCATACAGGGCGGGGATCAGAGAGAGTCCCAGACAGGGCGGGGATCAGAGAGAGTCCCAGACAGGGCGAGGATCAGAGAGAATCACAGACAGGGCGGGGATCAGAGAGAGTCCCAGACAGGGTGAGGATCAGAGAGAGTCCCAGACAGGGCGGGGATCAGAGAGAGTCCCAGACAGGTGGGGATCAGAGAGAGTCCCAGACAGGGCGGGGAACAGACAGAGTCCCAGACAGGGCCGGGATCAGAGAGAGTCCCAGACAGGGCGGGGATCAGAGAGAGTCCCAGACAGGGCGGGGATCAGAGAGAGGATCAGAGAGAGTCCCAGACAGGGCGGAGATCAGAGAGAGTCCCAGACAGGGCGGGGATCAGAGAGAGTCCCAGACGGAGCGGGGATCAGGGAGAGTCCCAGACAGGGCGAGGATCAGAGAGAGTCCCAGACAGGGCGGGGATCAGAGAGAGTCCCAGACAGGGCGGGGATCAGAGAGAGTCCCAGACAGGGCGGAGATCAGAGAGAGTCCCAGACAGGGCGGGGATCAGAGAGAGTCCCAGACAGGGCGGGGATCAGAGAGAGTCCCAGACAGGGCGGGGATCAGAGAGAGTCCCACACGGAGCGAGGATCAGAGAGAGTCCCAGACAGGGCGGGGATCAGAGAGAGTCCCACACGGAGCGGGGATCAGAGAGAGTCCCAGACAGGGCGGGGATCAGAGAGAGTCCCAGACAGGGTGAGGATCAGAGAGAGTCCCAGACAGGGCAGGGATCAGAGAGAGTCCCAGACAGGGCAGGGATCAGAGAGAGTCCCAGACAGGGCCGGGATCAGAGAGAGTCCCAGACAGGGCAGGGATCAGAGAGAGTCCCAGACAGGGCGGGGATCAGAGAGAGTCCCAGACAGGGCGGGGATCAGAGAGAGTCCCAGACAGGGCGGGGATCAGAGAGAGTCCCAGACAGGGCGGGGATCAGAGAGAGTCCCAGACAGGGCCGGGATCAGAGAGAGTCCCAGACAGGGCAGGGATCAGAGAGAGTCCCAGACAGGGTGGGGATCAGAGAGAGTCCCAGACAGGGCGGGGATCAGAGAGAGTCCCAGACAGGGCGGGGATCAGAGAGAGTCCCAGACAGGGCGAGGATCAGAGAGAGTCCCAGACAGGGCGGGGATCAGAGAGAATCCCAGACAGGGCGGGGATCAGAGAGAGTCCCAGACAGGGCAGGGATCAGAGAGAGTCCCAGACAGGGCAGGGATCAGAGAGAGTCCCAGACAGGGCGGGGATCAGAGAGAGTCCCAGACAGGGCGGGGATCAGAGAGAGTCCCAGACAGGGCAGGGATCAGAGAGAGTCCCAGACAGGGCCGGGATCAGAGAGAGTCCCAGACAGGGCGGGGATCAGAGAGAGTCCCAGACAGGGTGGGGATCAGAGAGAGTCCCAGACAGGCGGGGATCAGAGAGAGTCCCAGACAGGGCGGGGATCAGAGAGAGTCCCAGACAGGGCGGGGATCAGAGAGAGTCCCAGACAGGGCGAGGATCAGAGAGAGTCCCAGATATGGCTGGGATCAGAGAGAGTCCCAGACAGGGCGGGGATCAGAGAGAGTCCCAGACAGGCGGGGATCAGAGAGAGTCCCAGACAGGGCGGGGATCAGAGAGAGTCCCAGACAGGGCGGGGATCAGAGAGAGTCCCAGACAGGGCGGGGATCAGAGAGAGTCCCAGATATGGCTGGGATCAGAGAGAGTCCCGCACAGAGCGAGGATCAGAGAGAGGCCGAGACAGGGCTGGGATCAGAGAGAGTCCCAGACAGGGCGGGGATCAGAGAGAGTCCCAGATATGGCTGGGATCAGAGAGAGTCCCGCACAGAGCGAGGATCAGAGAGAGGCCCAGACAGGGCTGGGATCAGAGAGAGTCCCAGATATGGCTGGGATCAGAGAGAGTCCCGCACAGAGCGAGGATCAGAGAGAGTCCCAGACAGGGCGGGGATCAGAGAGAGTCCCACACGGAGCGGGGATCAGAGAGAGTCCCAGACAGGGCGAGGATCAGAGAGAGTCCCAGACAGGGCGGGGATCAGAGAGAGTCCCAGACAGGGCGGGGATCAGAGAGAGTCCCAGACAGGGCGGGGATCAGAGAGAGTCCCAGACAGGGCGGGGATCAGAGAGAGTCCCAGACAGGGCAGGGATCAGAGAGAGTCCCAGACAGGGCGGGGATCAGAGAGAGTCCCAGACAGGGCGGGGATCAGAGAGAGTCCCAGACAGGGCGGGGATCAGAGAGAGTCCCAGACGGAGCGAGGATCAGAGAGAGTCCCAGACAGGGCGGGGATCAGAGAGAGTCCCAGACAGGGCGGGGATCAGAGAGAGTCCCAGACAGGGTGAGGATCAGAGAGAGTCCCAGACAGGGCAGGGATCAGAGAGAGTCCCAGACAGAGCGGGGATCAGAGAGAGTCCCAGACAGGGCGGGGATCAGAGAGAGTCGCAGACAGGGTGAGGATCAGAGAGAGTCTCAGACAGGGCGGGGATCAGAGAGAGTCCCAGACGGAGCGAGGATCAGAGAGAATCCCAGACAGGGCGGGGATCAGAGAGAGTCCCAGACAGGGTGAGGATCAGAGAGAGTTCCAGACAGGGCGGGGATCAGAGAGAGTCCCAGACAGGGTGAGGATCAGAGAGAGTCCCAGACAGGGCGGGGATCAGAGAGAGGCGCAGACAGGGTGAGGATCAGAGAGAGTCCCAGACAGGGCGGGGATCAGAGGGAGTCCCAGACAGGGCGGGGATCAGAGAGAGTCCCAGACAGGGCGGGGATCAGAGAGAGTCCCAGACGGAGTGAGGATCAGAGAGAGTCCCAGACAGGGCGGGGATCAGAGAGAGTCCCAGACAGAGCGGGGATCAGAGAGAGTCCCAGACAGGGCGGGGATCAGAGAGAGTCCCAGACAGGGTGAGGATCAGAGAGAGTCCCAGACAGGGCGGGGATCAGAGAGAGTCCCAGACAGGGTGAGGATCAGAGAGAGTCCCAGACAGGGCGGGGATCAGAGAGAGTCCCAGACGGAGCGAGGATCAGAGAGAGTCCCAGACAGGGCGGGGATCAGAGAGAGTCCCAGACGGAGTGAGGAATGGGGATCAGAGAGAGTCCCAGATAAGGCGGGGTGCGGGGATCAGAGAGAGTCCCAGACAGGGCGGGGATCAGAGAGAGTCCCAGACGGAGCGAGGAGTGGGGATCGGAGAGAGTCCCAGACGGAGTGAGGAATGGGGATCAGAGAGAGTCCCAGATAAGGCGGGGTGCGGGGATCAGAGAGAGTCCCAGATATGGCGGGGATCAGAGAGAGTCCCAGATATGGCGGGGTGTGGGGATCAGAGAATGTCCTGGATGGAGCAGGGTCAAAGAGAGTCCTGAACGGAATGGGGATCAAAGATATTCCTGGATGGAGGGAATCAGAGAGATTCCCAGACGGAGCGGGGAGCAGGCGTGCAGTATGGTCTAGTGTGTTCTGAAGGCCACTAGGCACAGACTCACGTTGGAAAAGGACTTGAGCTCGAGGACTTCAAAGTCCCTTTTTATTCTCATTCTGGCCTTATCACCTCACCAAGCTAACGCCAATCTAAATGTTTTTCTAGTTCACTTTTGTAACAACACTGAACCTGTCCCTCAGTATTCTGTACCTGAGGTGGCCCCGAGAGGAGACCTTCCAAACTTTGCACAGCACAGGAAAGGCCATTCTATTGTATTGTGAGCTCAGGCAATCTGAACACCTCACTCAAACAGCAGTCTTCATCAGAAACTGGTGTAGGTACCAAACCCAGAGACTTCATCAGCAGCAGCACTCAGGACAATGGGGAAATAACTAGGCATCATTGGCTCGAGCTTCCAACTGTCTAGTCCAATCACAGTGGGTTGAATGGCCTCCTGCTGTTGTGTATACCTTTCAAATAGAAATCGCTTGGATGAAAAAGGTTGTGTTTCCCCTTTCGCCCACAGTGACCCTGACCTCCACGTCTCTCCCGCGTAATGAGATCATCTCATGTTGGAGTTGGAGAAGGGCACTGTTGTTGGGTGCCTAAGAAGACGATGTAATCCTGACCCCCACACACTTCGGACTCTGTCACTGAAGCCTTTGTTAAAGGAACTGTATCCCTTTTGTCCACTAAACGCTGGCTCCAAACTAAAGCTAACCATTCAATTCTGAAGATCCCTTACAAATTTCATTTTATTAACAGCCTTTGAAAGGCTGTCTTCAATGAAGCAGTGTTTACTGAAAAAAACTGTCACATTCTGTGTGAATTCAGGCTATATTTGAAGTTTGCCCATTAATATTTATTGAAAACAGAATACTTCAAAACACATAAATGGGTTTACAAGCTGATAGTGCTAAGTTACACACACTGTCACTGATAAATGCTGCTCTCCAGCACCAGTCTCCTTGTTTTGAATGCAGAGGGCTTGCAAGGAGCAATCAGGATCTGATTTCAGTGTTTGGCACTTGCTGTTCGTGCCAACAGCAGGACCTGGATCCAAGCTGTGGGATTTGCAGGATGCACCACATTAACTAGGCCTGCCTAACATCCAAACAAAAAAAAAAATTCAAAGCAGATTTTCACTGAAGGGCCTCGGGGACTGAAGAACACAGCGCACTGGACCATTGACAGAACGCAATCAGAATCGGATGGCCGAGGGCAAAGGAGCAGAGATTCCAGTGTGCGGCAACAGGACGAGACAGAGTCTGTGCCCTTCAGTGGCACCGGGCCTGCCCTGGGAGGTGAAGCCTCCTAACGCCAAAGAGCTTCTGTCATGGCGGGTCATTAACTCGGGCTTTCGAGTGGCTCCAAATCCTTCTCATTTGCATTTACACAAGGGACCACTTGTGAGGGAGACAATAAATAAATCGCTGTGACTCACGGACAAATTGATTGGACTGCACGTGGGAGCCAGTTTAAAAGTGGGTCATTGTACTGTGCCAAGGCAAGCCATGCACTTGCTCAGGACTCCAACTTCCTGCTTTCAATTACTTGCTTTTCAATGTTGATTTGGCCTGTGCTGAGAAAATGGATTAATCCCACACTTAGCAACAGTCTTCCAGGCGCCGTTCACCCTCCATCTTCTCTCCCAAAATGGTTAGCACAGTGATTTGTGCCACGGGCACCAAGTGCCAACAAGCTTCACCATGTGCAGTGGCATTAATCGCCAAGTCCAGTGCCACCTTGACCCAACAGGGTGCATGTTCCAGTGTGGGATGTTGGAAAGCCTCAGAAAGGAGATACCTTCTTGACCCGAAACTAATTACAACCCCCCAGCCCTTTATCCAAACCCCAGCCCCGTCCTCTCACCCTGTCTGAGTTCAGGTAACTGGGAGCTCCCTAATCCAGTGAAAAACCACTCACTGGAGGAACATGCAGGACTGTCGTCATTTATATAAATGATTTGGATGTGAGCATAAGAGGTACAGTTAGTAAGTTTGCAGATGACACCAAAATTGGAGGTGTAGTGGACAGCGAAGAGGGTTACCTCAGATTACAACAGGATCTTGACCAGATGGGCCAATGGGCTGAGAAGTGGCAGATGGAGTTTAATTCAGATAAATGCAAGGTGCTGCATTTTGGGAAAGCAAATCTTAGCAGGACTTATACACTTAATGGTAAGGTCCTAGGGAGTGTTGCTGAACAAAGAGACCTTGGAGTGCAGGTTCATAGCTTCTTGAAAGTGGAGTCGCAGGTAGATAGGATAGTGAAGAAGGCATTTGGTATGCTTTCCTTTATTGGTCAGAGTATTGGGTACAGGAGTTGGGAGGTCATGTTGCGGCTGTACAGGACATTGGTTAGACCACTTGTTGGAATATTGCATGCAATTCTGGTCTCCTTCCTTTCGGAAAGATGTTGTGAAACTTGAAAGGGTTCAGAAAAGATTTACAAGGATGTTGCCAGAGTTGGAGGATCTGAGCTTAGGGAGAGGCTGAACAGGCTGGGGCTGTTTTCCCTGGAGCGTCGGAGGCTGAGGGGCGACCTTATAGAGGTTTATAAAATCATGAAGGGCTTGGATAGGGTAAATAGACAAAGTCTTTTTCCCAGAGTGGGGGAGTCTTGAACTCGAGGGCATAGGTTTAGGGAGAGAGGGGAAAGATATAAAAGAGACCTAAGGAGCAATGTTTTCATGCAGAAGGTGATGTGTGTATGGAATGAGCTGCCAGAGGAAGTGGTGGAGGCTGGTACAATTACAGCATTTAAAAGGCATCTGGATGGGTATATGAATAGGAAGGGTTTGGAGGGACTAACACAGATAACTTCTCCCAATCTACCCTCTCTGTTTCCCTACTTTCTCATGTTGTGTTCGCTCTGGCCCAGTCCCCCGGGCTTTCAGCACGAATTCACACAGGCAAAAAAGAAACTCAATGTTCGGAGCTCACAACCATCCAAGAGGGAGGGGTGGGGAAGGTGAAAATCAGTTAAACTTGCAAACTGACCCATACAGGTCTGACTCATCTGGTATACTCCACAACAGAGCCCCAGAAGGACCAGTAAGTTCATTTGCTCACCACCATTCAGTTCAACCCTGAACTTTGACCTCCCGAGCTATACAGGGTTCAACAGCTTTGCACAGCTCCATCTTGCTTCCAACACTTGCTCGAGAGACTGAGCAGTAAAATTGACAGCAAGGGCCAGGAGAGAAAGGAACGTTCAAACCAAAACCGGGAGAGTTGGGTGGGGGGGGGGGGTGTCAATAGCAGAGTGTTGAAATAACAGGGAATAATTAGATCAACTTGTTAAATTCACAGCTATGGATTAATTAGGGACTTCTGGATCTCACAACGGGAGTGTGTTTAAAACAATGGTAAGCATTAGCTTTTCTTTAAAAACAGCACATGCTTTTAATTTAAACTCCAATTTGTATTTTTTAAGGTTTGTGGGGCGGGGGGGGGAACTATGAGTAAGTGAATGGATTAATTCGGCCTGAGACATATTTGTGATACAGTTTCAAGCGAATTGTTAAAGTTATTGCAATGTAAATTCTGTCATCAATCTCCTGCACAAAAGCGGGTCTGGATGGCCAGGAGCAATGACCAGGTCACAGTGGCATGATTCAGTCTCTGTTCAAAAGAAATCAAGAGTACATATCCTTTTTCAGACCTTTCAGCCCATCGAGCTTACTCGGCATGATTCGGCTCCCCCATTCAACAGGATCATGGCTGATCATCCAACTCAATCCCTTGTTCCTGCTTTCTCCCCCATAGCCTTTAATCGTTTCAGCCCGGTATCTAACTCCTTCTCAAAAACATTCAATGCTTTGGCCTCAACCACTTTCTGTGACAGAGAATTCCACAGGGTTCCCACTCTCTGGGTGAAGACATTTCTCCTGCTCAGGGGTTAGCACTGTTGCCTCACAGCGCCAGGGACCCGGGTTCGACTGTCTGTGTGGAGTTTGCACGTTCTCCCCGTGTCTGCGTGGGTTTCCTCCTACAATCCAAAGATGCGCAGGTCAGGGTGGATTCGCCATAGTGTTAGGTGCATTAGGTGGGGGTAAATATAGGGTAGGGAAATGGGTCTGGGTGGGTTACTCTTCGGAGGGTCGGTGTGGACTTGTTGGGCTGAAGGGCCTGTTTCCACACTGTAGGGAGTCTAATCTCAGTCCGAATTGGCCTATCCTGTATCCCTAGACTGTGACCCCCCTGATCATCAGGAACATCCTTCCTGCGTTTACCCCGGCTAGTCCTGTTCAGATTTGAGAGGTCTCTGTGAGATTTCCCCCCTCATTCTTCTAAACTCCAGTGAATATAATCTTAATGTCTTCATAGGTCAGTCCTGCCATCCCATAAGTCTTTCTGGCAAATATTCGATGTGGAAAAGACGCATAAACATAAAACTCTAATGCTCCCTCGGTATCGCTTTGTGGACCAAGCCTACATTTGAGTTGCTTTCGGACTGGCACTGCAAGTTTGACTTCAAACTCTTTCAGAAACATGAGTGAGGGGCGACTCAGAGCTGTATTCGGATCCACTTGATTCCAGGATCCCACGCTGATGTGACTCCCATCCTCCTGCAAAGACTAGTCACCAGGACTGGGGTCTGCAGCCAAGAGGACGGATTGGCTCCTGCGCAATGCTTTATGGCACATGGGGTTTGCCATCAAGTCGTGCCATAATTCTGGGGTTGGTGGAGGGGGAGGGGGGGGGGGGGGGGATGTTCTTCTATTCACTGCCACCTCACGTGGCTCAGTGCAGCTCTGCAGACACGGTCACCCCCTCCCTGAGGGGGGACTCGGCCTGCAGCAAGGTTGTTGGTGAAAAGCAACTATTTTTGGTTAGGAAGCTTGGAGTTGCTTTATCCACAGGGAACCCCTCTGCTTTGTGAAATAGCCAAGTGAACGCTTCAGCAGCCTGCTTGAACGATGCCCCCAGGTAACTACACACACACAAAAAAAGCTTATTTAAAAACAACACAAAAAAGGTCAATTACCAAGGCGCCCAGAGCTTCTCTGTTAAAGAGTTTGGAAACCTGTGCCACAAAATGACCTTAAAACGCCCATTGTATATCAATCAGTGGCATGGTCTTTCCTCGCTGTTGCCTGTGGCGCGATTTGTTTCTAACGGTATGTCGAAAAGGAGTGCAGCACAGAAACAGACCCTTCGGTCCAAAGCATCCATGCCGACCCAGATATCCCCAACCTAATCCAGTCCCATTTGTCAGCACCTGGCCCATATCCCTCCAAACCCTTCCTATTCATATACCCACCCACATGCCTTTTAAATGCTGTAATTGTACCAGCCTCCACCATTTCTTCTGGCAGCTCATTCCATACACGCAACACCCTGTGTGTGAAAAAGTTGCCCCTCAGGTCCCTTTTATATCTTTCCCCTCCCGCCGGACTCACTGCCTAGTCATACACCTCCCCTCCGAGCCACTCATCAACCAGACTTGGAAATACATTGTCGCTCCCCCAGTGTCGCTGGGTCAAAAATCCTGGATCTCCCCCTCGAACAGGTCTCCATACAAAAGGTCAGAAGTCACATGACACCAGGTTATAGTCAGACAGGTTTATCTGAACGCTTGGGATTTCAAAGTGAACCTGTCGGATTATAACCTGGTATCATGTGACTTCTGACCTTGTCCACCCCCAATCCAGCACTGGCACCTCCACATCAGGGTCTACCTACAGCACAGCTCAAGGTGGTAGCTCACCACCACCTTCTCAAGGGGTACTTAGGGATGGGTAATAAATGCTGCCCCTACCCAGCAATGCTCTCGGCCTCCAAATTTACTTCAAAAGGTACCTCGGTTTGTCCAGCTTTGTCCTTTCGAAGCCTGCACTGTAACTATTGGCCATCCAGCCACATGGGGAGCAAGCAGACCCAGTGCACTACCTCCAAACGCGAAACAAAAACCCCAAACAGCTCGAGTAAAAGCAGGGGTGCACCGGAATTGGAAAGATGGCAATGCCCTTTTGCCAGTGCCCAGTGTGGCACACAGAAGGAATCTCTCATCCTGCTGAATAAACAGCTGCTCTGCTTCCAGCTGACCAGCTCTGAAGTGAACGAAGGGTTCTGAGCGGGTTAGACAGCCACCTGCCAAACACAGTCAGTCAGAGTCACTGCTGGAGAAAGCAGTGCTCCCAGAATCTGTAATGTGAGCCAATCTTTCACACACATGCTTAACATTTCGGAGTCTCTTTTCTCCCTCAGTCAATAAGCACCTGCCCAACACAGTCTTGCTCTGCAGGTCTGTACAAATCCCTCCAGGGTGTCTTACACCAAGTCTCAATTTGGACAAAACTGATCTCTATTCCCTGGAGCCTTCATTGTTTCATGGGATGTCAACAACAGGATACAGTACTTAGCAGCTGCTTTGTCTACCGTAACTTAAAGCCACCCAGCACTGGTTTTAAAATACTTCGTTAAAAGTGTCATGCAGAAAGCAGAGACTCCTGGATCTTAGTTTCGTTGTGTCCAACGTGCCAAGTTGTGTTTCAATCCCTCTCCACCCTCACACTCGACTGCATTAAAACACAACCAAGGGCCCCCCTGCCCCCGCACTCCGGAAACACTGCCCCCTTCAGGCTTTGCTCTCTCCTTGTCTGTTCCTCCACTTCCCTCTCCTTAAAACTCACCTCTTTGACCAAGGTTGTGAGCAGCCTGACCCCCCAATAGCTCCTTAATGCTTCAGTGTCCATATTCCCAACCTTTGGGAAGAAAGACTCGGTAGAAATGCATTCAGTTCTTGGTGGGCTGTTGTCTCAAACTGAAGCAGACTACAGATGGAAACGGCTCTGTAGACCAGTCCTTTCCCCAATGTTTCTTTCCAATTTGCTCTTCGTTGTTTAACGCTTCTCCTTCTCCACGGAGATCAAATTAACTCAATGCTCACCTCACAGATCAATGGCACAGGTTCCATTTGGAACAAAGCTCTTGTGATCCCTGCATGGCCATGAAGGGGTAAGATTAGGCCCTTCAGCCCCACACACCTGCCTCACCACTCACCACCGTGTCCAAGATGGCGGCAGAGTAGGACGCCTCAGCCAGAGCTGGTCTGCTCCAGCCGTTTCATTTCCTTTTCTCTTCTGTGTTCTTTTGTTGCTCTCTTCTTTCTTCTCGGTGACATCCCGAGCTCCCAGCCTCAGCGTAGACTTGGCAAGGCATCCTCTCAGCCCAGCGTGGGAGTCTCTCTCAGCCCGGCCCGGGAGTCTGTCTTGGCCTGGCATGGGAGTCTTTCTTGGCCCAGCTGGGTGCCAATGTGGACTTGGCCCGAAGGTCTGTTATACTTAAATTTTTGTTTCTCTATTTTCTCATTTATTCCTACGACATCTGAAGTTGGACTTTTTATGTTTTTATTCTTCTTAGTATGTTTGCCTAAGCACTTGGCCTGAGGATTCGGTACCTGGGTACCTTGTACCTAAGATGGCGCTGTAAGTGGTGACTGGTAAACATTTCACTGCACTGACAGGAGTCCATGTGACCATAAAGCTCATTCAATATGGCTGACTATCTCAACTCGACCTTTCACCTGCTCCTCATATTTCTTCACACCAAAAACCTCTCTCTCGAATACACTTGACAAGGACAGCTCTCCAGGCGATGATGATCCCAAATGTTCACAACACTGAAGAAATTTCTTCTCTCAATCCTGCGTGGCCAAACTCTTCATTCTCAAACCCTGACCCTGACCTCTTGACACTCCAGCATTTTGGAGTTGGAGGAGGGGGTGTTATGGAGAGCAGCCTCCAGGCCTCAACCCTCTCAAAATCAGTATGAACTTTAGGTTTAATGTATATCACTTCTCATCTTGCTCGACTCACGGGAATATAGACCTGGCAGACTCAATCAGTCTTCGTAAAACAATCCTCTTGTCCCAGGAACCAGTTGAGTTGATCTTTGTTGCATTCCTTCCAGAGTAAAGTATGCCTTTGCTTCAACCACAACATGACTCCAGCTGTGAGCTCACCGAAGCCCCTCTATAATTGCAGCAAGTGTTCCTCAACTCATATTCCAAACACCTTTACTATGAAGACCAACGTAACATTGCCCTTGATGGAATTTGAATTCAGTTTAAGAGTCTAATGATGACCATGAATTCATTGTTGATTGTTGGAAAACCCCAATGTTCTTTTGGGAAGGAAACTACCCAATCTGGGCCGACATGTGACTCCAGACCCACAGCAATGTAGCTGACTCTTAACTGCCCACTGGGCAATTAGGGATGGGTAATAAATGTTGGCCCAGCCAGGGACACTCATCCTGTGAATGAATTTTAAAAAAGCCCTGTACTTGCGTGTTAACTCTCTAATGAAATGCATATGGCTTGGTACAGTAACACCATGCTATATACAGTGGTATACACAGACAGACACACACACACACACGTGGAGAGAGACACACAAGAGACAGAGACACAGACACTCAAACAGCCCCACACAAGCTGCCTGAGCAGTACGGATCAGGAAAAAGCAATCAATCAATCAGTAAACCACTGGGGACGAGGTGAAAAGGAAACAGGCATTCCTCAAACGCAGGCTGGCAAAGTACTCACCACCAGAACCCCTTACACCGTAGCCATGCCCAAGGATGCCAATCTCCTCAATCCTGGCCAATGCCTGAGCTTGCTACCCTGTCATGAATGAGCAGCTGCTTAGCTCCAGCTACAGGAGAACTGTGGAGAATCGGTTGCAAATGTAGCATCCCACAGAGCGCAGAACATGACTGTTGACAAATGGTTCCCACTTCTTATATTTAAAAAAAAAAGAGACAAGGGCTTAATTTAAGAAAGACCCTTTATTCGTCAGTGCGAATTTTTTTTTCCCACCTCTTCCCAAGCTGAGTACTGGTAGCAGAGAGAGAGAGAGATCTCTACACTCGAGTGAATGAACTCCCCAGACACTCCTCCCCAACAGCCGTCCAAACTATCGAAGAAACGCTGATGCCGAGCCACAGGAGAGATTTTGACTGAAACCTCCATCAAAGAAGAGGTTTCTCTGCGTTTTGGAAGGGAGAGGGAAGCGGAGAGGTTAAGGGAGAGAGAATGCCAGAACTCAGGGCCCAAGCAGTTAATGGTACAGCCATCAATGGCAGAATGATGGAAGTCGGAGGTTGGGGTACAAGAGACTGGAACTGGAGGAACACATATACCAGCCGGTTGCAGGGCAAGAAGAGATTTTATTTGACTGTTCTTTGGCAGTTGCTGGATGGGTCAGCATTTCGTATCCAATTCTAATGCCCCCTAAGGTGGTGAGCTGCCTTCTTGAACCACTGCGCTCCTTAGGTTGTAGGGGGACCCACAACACTGAAGGAGGCAAGGCCAGGATGTTCACCCAGTAACAGCGATATATTTCCACAGGGAGTGGGTTGGAGGGGAAGGTGCAGGGGTGTGGTGTTCCCATGTATCTGCTGCCCTTGGAGGTGGAAGTGGGGTTGGAAGGGATGGTCTAAGGAGTTATGTTGCGATGCTATAGTGCACCTTGTAGGTGGTAGATGACAGTGCGGTAGGAGATGCTGGATGGCACACCAATCCAGCAGACTGCTTTGGCCGGGATGGTGTCAAGTCGCTCGAGTCTTGTTGGAAGCAAGTGGAGGATATTCCAGCACACTCCTGACTTGTGCCTTGTAGACGATGGACAGGCTTTGAGGAGTCAGGAGGGGAGCAACTCACTGCAGGATTCCCAGCCTCTGACCTGCTCCTGTAGCCACGACGGCTCAGTGGTTAGCACTGCTGCCTCACAGCGCCAGGGACCCAGGTTCGATTCCACCCTTGGGCGACGGTCCGTGTGGAGTTTGCACGTTCTCCCCGTGTCAGCGTGGGTTCACTCTGGTTTCGTCCCACGGTCCAAAGATGTGCAGGTTAGAATGGATTGGCCATGGGAAATTGCACAGTGTGGTGGGTTAGCCATAGGAAAAGTGGAGTTAAGGGCATAGGGTAGGGGGGCTGGCTTTGGGTGGGATGCTCAGAGGGTTGGTACGGACTCGAATGGCCTCGTTCCACACGGTTGGGGTTTGGTTTTGAATGGCAGAGCTGGGCTGAATGGCCTGCTCCTATTTTTCGGTGTGTCCATGATTGGTGGTGTGGCGTGGCAGGCAGCGCACAGTGGATTAGCAGGCCATAGACTTCAACCTGTTGATCAGAAGGGGCCGCGACCAACTCTAGCATTCAGAGCTCATTTTCCAGCACTGACTGAATTGGGAAGAGGTAAAAGAGTGAGTGAGTTACCACACACTGTCGGGAAAGGGGCTAGTGACAGCAGGTTATTGTTACCTGTGACAAACAAACAGACATCCTGTCAGCGTCCTTCCGCCTGACGGTCAAAAATCAACTGGATCACTTGGCAGTCTGAACTCTGACCCTTGACCCCTCCACCCCACAAGCCAGTTCCCAGCAACCACTGCAGGTCAATGGAGTCGCTGCCAACAGGAAGGAGCTTGGGACAGATTTGTGCAGAGCCATTCCCCATCCGTCACCCTTCCGATCGGGGGAAGAGAAAGAAATGGACAGCAGAGAGGTTTCTGAGCAAGTTGTGGAGGTTGAAGCCTCTTGTTTCAATGTCAAACGGAAAATTTACGTCAGAGGCCGTTAATATTTCATTTTGTTTCCTTCCCAACATCACAAACGAGGTCCATTTCACAAATCTGCACCCCCAAAGGAGAACTCGCAAGGTGGCTTAATGTCGACAGCATTGACTTGCACTTGGAAATGATGCAGCCTCGTGTGGCGTGTCAGCCAATGAGAGGGAGCGTCGGCCAGCTATTTGCTTTGCAGAGGCATCACGACAGTGAACGATCTGTCTTCGCTCCCCTCGTGCCCCCTCACATGGCCGGTGCCCATCTCCTCGCCATCAGCAGTGGGTGCCCTGGCTCCGGGGAGGCTGACAGGTTTGAATGCTATGCCAGAACACCTATAGAATCTTACAGCACGGAAACTCGCCTTTCGTTCCAACTAGTCCATGGTGACCAGGTTTCCCAAACCAAACTAGCCCTGCCTGTCTGCGGTTGGCACAAATCCCCAAACTGTTAACCTGTAACGTCAACACCGAATCATAGAGCCTTCAGAACAACCGGTCAATGCCAACCAGGTAAAAACAACACACACACTGACACAGACACACACAAGACAGACAAAGTTACACACTTACACACTCTTATACACACAGAAACCTCAGTGTTGGACTGAGGGAGGTGTCATCTTTGGATGAAATGTTCAAACTGATGTCTGATCCCATGACACTGTCGCTAAGAGAGAAGGGAGTTCTCCTCACTCTTCCAGATTTATCCTTCAATCATAAGCACTCCAACAGATTCGCACAAAAACACCCTCATTGTGGGAGCAGGCAGTGTGCAAATTGGCTGTATATTGCTCACATTATCAGAGTAACCTCACTTCAAAAATCCTCAATGAGTTAGCATTTGGTGGGGGGGGGGGGGGGCTCGACCTTCTCGGAGAAAGGAGAAAACAAAAGTTGAATTCGAAGTTTGCAATCTGAGAGGTCAAACTGAATCCATCGGATAAATACTGCCGCGACAGACAGCAGGGAAACAGCAGCGCAAATTGCCAAGAGGAAATGCTGACTTTCTGCTTTGCAAGGCAGTGGGATTCCTACAGGATCGGTTTGGGACAAACTCCAGAAACTGCTTTCTCTCACTCGAATGAAATGTTGCGTGAGAGTGCAGCTGTTTCATGGAAACCTTGCACCACAGGATCACATGCAGTCTGCAGTACAGAAAGAGGCCAGTCAGCTCACACACACACACTCCACCTCGCAGTCACTTCAACCTTCAGCTCCAGTGTGGGCAGACAAATTGACAAGGACTCAGAAACCAAGCAGCTACACCACCCCCCCCGTCTCCTGACACCCATTGTCAGCTCTCGGTGGCAAATTCAGCCCCACTATTCCCAGAGTGACAATGGAACTTTCCTTGCTTTTGACACACCAGGTTTTTTTTATGATCCAGCTAGGAACACACTCGCTCAAGGGAATACCTGTATTCAGTCATAACTTTCAAGAGGAAATCGGATAGCTACCTCAAACAGAGAGAATCACTGAGCAACGGGGAGACAGAGTGCGGGAGTGGGACCAATGGCACAGCTGTGTTAACAGGAGAGCCAGAAGGGACGATGGGCTGAATGTCCCCCTCTCCTTCTGGAAGATTCCATATTTGACCCTGCATCAGGGCTACTGTGACCCTTCCCAGCTGAAGCCAGTTCTTCAACGTTTAAGCAGTTTTTAAGAATCGCGAGAATGGTGGTGTGGGATCTGAAGGGGGGGTTGGGAAAGAGAAATTTATGCCCAGGCTCCTGCCTGGCAGTTACTACTTTGTGAAACGTAAGCAAGAGAAAAAGGGATGGTGAGCCTGTGATGCACACCAGCACACTGTCTGGGTGGACACAGGCCAGGAGGTACTGGAAGGCACAAGGCAGCATCAGGAAAGGAGACACAAATTAAAACAAGTGAGTGAAGGGCAGTGTGCTCCGAGACACACCGAGCTGGTTAGACGTGAACTATGAACCCTCTGATGTCACCTCTTTCCAGCAAGTCTCTGTCTTATGTTACAGCATCTGTAGCTGCTTCCTCTGTCTTTCACTGTCCCTTCCGATAAAAGATTTTGCGACAAGGTAAGAAAGTCTGGTTTCAAAAGGAAATCAAAGACAATCATATCCTGGCAGGGCTGTGCCTCCCTCACTATCTCCAATGCTCCTGTTCAAGGCTCCAGACAGCAGGGATCCTATGTCCTTTGGATCAATCCCAAGCAGATTTGTTACACGGGTCAGCCAATCGAGTTTCTCAACACGTCCGCGAGAGTTATGCGTGGGTGCCACTGTTTGGCATTGAAGCCAAGGCTGGAGGTGAGGGAGCAGTTACAAAAGACCCACAGTAAGGCAGCAGGGAGTATGGTGCAAGGCTTCAGTTCAAATCCCATCAAGGCAAGTCAATCAGTTTGTTTCCTGGCACCAGAGAAACTGAGCTGCCCAATTACTGTCAATAACCTAACCGAAAAGTATCATAAAAAGGATAATTATCCCAACAGACATTCTCACTGTCAAGGGTACGGATAGGGTTCATGGTCGGGGTCTTTTCCCTAGGATGGGGGATTTCAAGACTAGGGGGCACATTGTTAAAAGGTGAGAGGAGAGAGATTTTTAAAAAGATATGAGGGGCAACTTTTTGTACACAAAAAAAAGGGTGGTTTGTGTGTGGAATGAACTTCCAGAGGAAGTGGTGGATGTGGGTACAGTTACAATGTTTAAAAGACATCTGGATAAGGACATGAACAGGAAAGGTTTGGAGAGATATGGGCCAGGAGCAGGCAGGTGGGACTAGGCTAGTTTGGGATTATGTCTGGTTGGGCTGAAGGGGCGGTTTCCATGCTGTATGGCTCCAAGTCAGATCCCATGACTGAAGTCTGGTTTGATAGATCACATTTTGTTGTTAAATTTAATTCAGTGATATTTCACTGAAATACGAGCACACAATGCTGCAGATTTGGTTTAACAATAAAATAGAAGCTTCTTACAGAAAATAAATAATGCTGAAACAGAATAAACCAAGCTATTTTCACATAACAATTTGAAACATTTCAAAACACACATTAAAAATACAGTATTACATCTATCCCAACATCATCTTTAACAGAAGTCAAAGATCTGACTGTTTCTTTCAATCCAAGTTTTAAGAGATTGATAATCTCTTCTTTGATTATTCGCACAATTTGAGCAGAGACTTTCTCAGCTTCAAAATAAACACTTCTGATCAAACACCTCTGGTCTGGAGATTTGGACCAAAACCTTCACTATGAGGTAACCTATTCGTTAACTACCTTGAACTAACTCCTTCCTCGGAGGAGAAACGGTTTCTTATATCTAACTTCCACCAGGATTTCTACAAACTGCAAACCAAAACTGAAAGCAAGCTAATAGTTTTCAAATGTTTGCTCTGTCCAATCATAAAGCACTCAAATGCAAACAAATATTTGCATCACATTATGGCACCATAAGTAGTGACAAGTTAATCATTAAATCCCCCATGCTACTAGTTCACAAAGTCCGAGGAACTTCAACTACGTTAGATTGGAAAACAAGATTGATAGAAGTCATCGAGATGTACAGCACAAAAACAGACCCTTCAGTCCAACTCATCCATGCCAACCAGAGATCCTAAATTAATCTAGCCCCATTTGCCAGCACTTTGCCCATATCCCTCTAAACCTTTTCTATTCATGTACCCATCCAGCTGCCTTTTAAATGTTGTAATTATACCAGCCTCCACCACTCCCTCTGGCAGCTCATTCCATACACGTGCCACCCTGTGTGTGAAAACGTAGCCCCTCAGGTCCCTTTTATTTCGTTCCCCTCTCACCTTAAACCTATGCCCCCTAGTTCTGGACTCCCGCACCCTGGGGAAATGGACCCCTATCCGTGCCCCTCCTGGTTTTAGGAAAAAGGTGCTGAAAAATCATGACGAAACCTAACAGTGTAGATTGGAGAAGTCGCTCTCATTGGTGGAAGGGTCGGAAATGAAAGGACACAGATCCAGGGAAGAAAAGCTAAGGCACCGTGCGGATGAATTGTTTTCCGCACGGAGTGGTTCACATCTGGAACGCCATGGAGACAGACACAATCAGGGTCTTCCAAAGAAAACTGCAGCATCATTTGGAAATGAAGCATTTGCAGGGCAAGTAGGGAAAGGCAGGGGAGTGGGGGGGAAAATGGGTGACTACCCTTGCAGAGAGTTAGCATGGGTGCAATAGACCGAATGGCCTCCTGCAACGCCCCCATTCTAGTTCACAATTCTCCCATTTCCTCTGCCCTATCTGGTCTGTGCCAACACACAGTGCCAGTCTCATACAATGGGCCTCATTATTAGTCAGTTCAACTGAGGCTGGTTAGGATAGTGCTGGTTGCCAACATCCCAAGAACAAATCGTTTAACAGCCCTGCCTCTGAGTAACATACATCTAGGAAAGGGTAAATCTGTCAAAACAGACAGAGCAGCAGAAGAGGATTTATTACAGTCTTGGCAGGAGAATGGTGTGGAGACGCTGAGCATGGGATAAATTCCCTGCTCCTCCACCATAATTACACCAGATTTGCTCGAGTTAGCTTCCAGCAGCTGTTTTCATTCAGCGACAGTCACGTTGGGAGTTTTTCACCTCATTTCAAACTTTCCATTGCTACAGGAGGGAAAGGTAGAACAGCAGACTCTGCCAGCATATCTTCACAACAGATTCAGGTCCTGCCCACGGATGGGCACTTGAACAAAGCACAGAGTTGCGACAGTGCTCGCCCCAGTTCTAGTCACTGGCATAAATCTTCTACCTTTGCCCCATATCCTTGCACACCATTTCTATCCATGCCACCTTAAGTGCCCACCTGGCTGTGTTGGTACACAAAGTTGCCAAGTCTCTTTGAACATGCTCTGGAGATTTAAACACATGATGTACCACGTCCAATCATGCCAGCCTCTTTCTCTCACTACTTTAACACTGCAAAGCAAATTCACAAAAGCACACGAAAAATATATTTTAATAAAACAGTCACACCCTCATGAATATTTGGGGCAGTGCCTACCCAGGATACAGATCTTTAATTCCTGGTGAGATGGAACCCTCTAATCACACTGTGCCTCTGCCAACTATGCCAGTTATCATCCAAGGCCAATGCCCACACTGAACTGAGCAATCCCGCCTAGGTTGGCACCCACTTTGGTGCCAAGGAGCTGCTACCACTGCCTCAGGGAATGACAAGACCTGGCTGAAGAGATGGATCTTGTTCAGCAGGGCTCGAGGGCCGGTTGCCATGGACTCTTGAGGAACTAAAGACGGTTGATAGGATACAGTTTCCAGCAACTCTGGCCAGAAAGAAAAACTGGCCATTTACGAAGCTTACTTTTCCAATTTATTTTGTGTCCTGTTCTTTATTGTACGCTCATGGCTTATCTTCTCCATGTTACAAGGGCATTGGAGATGGCAGCAAGAGATGGGCGAGGTGGGCTGTTTGATTGGCAGTCAGGAATCATCCAATCGGGTAACAGAGTAAGCCCTTGTTCGAATTGGCTGAGGGAAGGAGCGACAGGAACATGATGGGTGGCCAATGAGATTAGCCAGGGCCTGGCATAGGTCAGAGGTCATTAGGTAGCATCTCCAGGAACAAGCGGTCCTGTGGCATAATGGCAGTGTGCCTACCTCTGAGCCTGGAGGCCTGGCTTGGTCCCACCTGCTTGACAATGACATCTCTGAACACACGAATTATCAAAAGTACTGACATACCTCCAGGAAAAATGCCCAACCTGGGATGGCAACCCAACTTGAAGGCAGCTACTCCAATTCATCAAGTTATCGGTATGGCACAGGAGGAGGCCATTTGGCCTATTCAATTCCTGCTAGAGGCAGCTACATGTTTTTGTTTAGTGACCTGAACAGGCCATTGAAATC